>NW_024368596.1:500453-662647 GCF_014805655.1 Passer montanus | reverse complement strand
CCCGCCCCGCCCCGCCGGTGCCCGCTCTGTCCCGGCAGCTCTCCCGCCCCCTCGCCGGTCACCGCTCTCTCCCGGCGGTTCCCCCGCCCTGCAGCCCCCAGGACCAGGCAGACAATTGGCTTCACAGTGGTTTAATGCGAACGGCACCGGGACGTTACACTGGACAGGGTGCAGACAGCTGGATGGATGGCAGCCCCGCGCAGGGCAGGGGAAGGAGCCGCCCCGAACGCGACTGGCGGCAGCAGGAGGAGGGGACCGAGCCCCTCCGAGGCCACGGCCGCCTCCACCGGCACCGGGCTCCGCGCTGCCCCACGGCCCTGTCCGGGCCGAGCCAGCCCCCGGAGCAGCTCCCTCGCGCTTTCAGCGACTTCTCCCCAAGAGCCACCTCTCGCCCAGCAGTACCAGTTCCTCACCAGAAAACAGAGGGGATGTTGGGAAGGCCTCGGGGAACGTGCCTGGCAGGAACAGGAGGGCATCCACTCTGGGCCTGTGCTCCAAGAAAGGCTCAACTGTGCCACAACAAAGTGACCAAGCGCTTTTAAACCAGCCAGCCCTGACCTGAGGGGCCCCCGAGCTGAGGCCCAACCTCACTCATCACAGCTGTGGCAGCTGGGGGAGCCTCTAAAGGACACTTGTGCTGCAGCAAGTCACAGCCTCATTGTCCCCTCAAGCTCTGAACACTTTCCTGACCAGTCGTATGTTCTCACTTCTACACAAGCAACTGCCTAGCTCACTGCAGAACAGGGGAGAACACACAAAGAGCCATTGCCACTTCTCCTGCTTTATAAGCAATGTCTAACCTAGGACTGACCATTTTCTGCTGTCCTTTTCTGGAGAGGCAGCCTCACTCCAGGCCCCACTGCTGGGCTCCTCCAGTGGCAGCCATCACAGCTGCATCCTACAACTGCTCCCACCAGCCTTCTCTTGCTCCTCCTCAGCCAGCCAGCCTGCTCCTCCCAGCAGCTGGGGCCCAGGATAAGGTCACTAGGCTCAGCCGAGCAGAGTGCTGCAGGCAACACCAGCCCAGCAGCCCATGCCACAGCAGGCTGTGGTGTTTCCTAAACTCTGGGCCAATGCATCACAGCACATGTGGCTACAGCCCAGACTATCCCATCCTCCACGTGCCAAATGGCCCACAAAGAGCATCATGAGAGCACATGGGATGGAAACCCCTCGAGCTGCCAGCAGCACCTTAGAAAGGAGGGGGCACAAATACACCAAATAGGTCTGTAATTCAGGAGGCTGATAGCGGGGTTTGAGTAGGTGTTGGGTCTCAGCACTTCCAGACAGTGAAGAATGGGGGTTTCATGCAGGGTGAATGGGGTGGATGACAGACTGACACACCCAGGCACCTACTCACTGGTTTGGATAAACCTTACTAAAACTCTAATACCTGATATAATCACTGACCAACATGACAACTGCTATTCTTCAAAGTCTCCTGCAGAGATGCTTGGGGCTGCACAGACAAGGGAGTGAAGGTCATCTCTTATCTTCCTGTACAGGGAGAGAGGCAGCTCCTACACCAGAACGCCATTAGCAAGTTCCTGCTCCACACCTATCCAATCTGCCCCTAGACGTGGGACAACACACTCACTTGCATAAATCTTCACATCTTTAGGCCACGACCACAGCCCAGTAGAACAAACTGCTGCCAGTTACAAAAGAGGAAAATACTGAACAAACTGGGAGGTTCAAGAGAGGAAAAGCTGGTTCAGAGAAGACAGATTTAGTGTAAAAATAAATGTCATTTTTGCAGGAGGGAGGGTGGAATGGAGGAAGACAGTGCCAGGTGCTCCTACTGGCGCACTTTCCCTGGGACGTAATTCCTATCAATAGTCTCCTCTTGCAGGAACATATGTAAGCAGCGCTCGTTCTGTGCCAGTGGGTGTCCAGCAATTCTGGAAGAAAATCAGATGTGGAGGTTAGCACAGCTGCCTCCAAGACCCCCACGCCTCTGCTGTGTGCAGGAGGGAGTCAGGCAGCCAGCTCAGCACACCTGCACCGCGCTCAGCCCACGGTCACGCATCGCTCTGCAACAGGACCAGAAGAGGTGCTTGAGCACAGGCTGCTCCCTTCCAGGCCGTGCCCTCAACCAACAGTACCATGCTGGTGGGTCCCTGTAGCACAGCTGTCCTGCTAATACTCACTAGGCTCTCAGGAGAGAGCACAAAGCACAACCCCCACCTAGGGCAGGACTTGCTCCAGTTCCAGATTCATTACGTGGCTGCAGGCACCACCCTCCAGCACTGGCACCTGCCAGAAGCAGGTCAAGACTCAAGACTCTCTCACAGTCAACCCACGGCCCAGCAGCAGCTAAAAAGGCAGCACACAGCAAAGCCAGCACATCAAACTTACTTGTTAATAAACTGTTCTAGGCCCTGTCTCCGCTCCTCGATGAAAGACTCCTCAAAGATGCCTTCATCTCCTCGGAAGGGCAGCTGTCGTTTCAAAGCTTTTCCAGGCAGCGGTGGCACTACAATCTGAAACACAGAATCACCCGTGAGCAGAACAGCCACCTGCAAGCAGACATCCTTTGCTGTTTGATGCTCATCTCCAGTGCCATCACATGCATAGAGCAGAAGGTGCCCACTGTCAGAGATTGGCTAAATTTCATGTCTCTAAACACTTTGGGATGCTTGGCAAAGGCCTGTGTGTATGTTTGGTGGGAAGGGCAGATCAGGGCTTGTGAAGGGGAGACAGTGAAAGGCTCCACCCCCCAGCCCAGGCCGGGCAGAGATGTTCATCAGTCACACACCCCGCCCCGGAGTGACCAGAAGCTCCACCTTGGGAGGGGACCACAAAGGCCCTGGCCTTAAAAGCTCCCACGAGGGACTTGTGTGGCCCCTGCATTCTCCTGGAGTTTCCATCTCACCCTTGCTGGAACCCTAGGAGTTGGTAGCTATGTGTGTTTTTCTGTACCTTTTTTGTCTTTCTCTCTCTTCTAATCCTCTTTCCTTGGAAGTTTTTTGAGTAATATAGCAACTTAAGGTTTTAAAGGTTTCTAAGTTAAGCTGGGTAAGTTTATCCTAAATTAATAGTAAATTAATGCTAAGTAATGTTATAATAAGTGTTTTATAAGTGTATTTACTCCTTTGCCAAAATTCCTTATTTTTGCCAGTAAACTTTTGTGCATTTGTGACCTCTTGAGAATATCTGGTTGGGATTTCTCCTTGCACCAAACTAGAGTAAGGGAATCTCAGTTTAACCCCTAGATTTAAGTATCTGGGCTGCCACATCCACCACCACAGCCCCACTTCTCAAGATCACTGCTGCAACTGTTCCCACATCCTGGCTTAAGGAACAGGGAGGTCTGACCAGGCCTCACCTTACTGTCTCGTTCCAGCTCATTCTTCAGCCACTCAAAGTCGCTGTATCGTCTCCTCACACACGACTCCTTCAATTTGAAGATGGGGAGGTTTGTCTGTAATGAAGCAAAGCAGTTTATTTGCAGGTTGCTCTGGAAGCCAGGCGTGTAACTGAAACATGAAGCTGCAGTGAGAAAATCAAACCTGCTGAGAAGGACTCATGATGGGAACACTCAATTTCCTTATTCAGGACAGCACAAACACCAAAATCCTTCAGATCCAAGCAAGCCTGTCTATTCAGTGCCAGCCATTCCCTCTCCCCTGAGTGACTATTTCTGGAACACCCCCTTCCCAGGGGCACACACTGCAGCCAGTGCTGACAATATGACTGTCAGGAGAATGATTTTTCCTCCCCACAAGTTTACTTCATTTTGAAGTGATCGACAAGAGAGTTTTGCAGCAGTCTGCAGAGCAAAGGAACATCTGACCTGACACGGGCATCTCCATGGAAGAACTAACTGAGGAAATCTTGCCCCAGCAATTGTTCAAGGCAGACCTCATCTACAGTCTTCTCCCAAAACAGAGCACCTACCCTAACAGGCTTTTCATGCCCATCTTGTGTCACTAGAGAACGGTGCAGCAATTCTTCACCCTTCTCCCCTGCCACTGGGGTCCAACAAATGACATTTGTCATTTGTTGCATTAACTTTACCCCATCAACACAGTCTGAATCATTCCAGGAACTGAGGTAACAAAACCTTCTGATGGACAGCACTCAGATATTACTGCAACACAATTAACTGTTCTTATGAGGGCTGTGAAATAAACCCAGCTGCTTTCAGAGCATCTCTGCTGGTTTCAGTGGGACTAAGAGGTTCCCATTGCCACCTGCAGGCTGATGGGAGCCAAGCACCGGAGCAGAAAAAAGCAAACACCAATTCTTCTGAAAGGCAGAGGAGACTGAGCAGTTAAATCACGCTATAAGCAAAAGTCAAACCAGCACATGCTAAAGGGAGCTTGTTTTAGGTGAAGCTCAGCTTTACTTTTCCCATCTACCAGACGCAGAGCTGTGAAGTGGTTCCCAGTCCAGCTCGTTTAAGGCCCAACGGAGAGAACCCTGCTCAGCCCGCTGTGCACACTCCGAGCCCACGGGCTCTTGGCAGAGCAGGCAGCACGCAGTGTGAGCAGCCCCGCGTTCCTGCCCCCCTGCCTGAGATAAGCAGCTGCGTGCAGCCGTGCCCTGCTCAGCAGCCACCCCGCGGGGCTCTCCGAGGGACCGGGCGCCGGAGCTGTGAGGCAGCAGCTCCTGTCCCAGCCCCGCTGGATGCCGAGCGAGCCCGCGGCTCTGACCTTGAGCCCCGCAGGCGCGCCGCTCGCCCCTTCGCCTCCTCCGCCCCCCGGGCAGCCCGGCCCCGCAGGCCCGACGGGGGCCGCACCCGCATGCGGAGCTCGTAGCTGGTGTATCTGGCGCGGCCCATGCCCACGGTCTGCGGGTTGAAGATGTCGATCTCGAGGAAGTTGCTGGGCGGCCCGTACGCGTCCGTGAGGTCCTGCGGCTTCGCGTTGAGGCGCCGGGTGTCCGCCACCGCCGCCTCCGACATGGTGGTGGTGCCGCCGCCCCGCCCGGCGCGCCCCGCCCGCTACCGCAGCCCGCCCCGCCCGCGCATAGCCGCACGGGGTCCGCCCGCCGCCTACATAAACCAGCAGCTATCCAGGGTTCGGGGCCCCGCAGCTGCCGCCCCGCCCGCACATCGCAGCGCGGTGCCCGCACAGCGCCTGCATAAAGCGGTCGTTATCCAGGGTTCGGGGCCGCTCAGCCACAGCCGTGACAGCGCCGCCGTGCGGCCGCCCCTGCATAAGCGCAGCGGGTATTCAGCCCGCGGGGCTCGGTCGGCCGGCCCCGGAACCTGCATGGCAGGGTTGCTCCCGCGGTTGCTCCGTGTCGCCGGAGCTGTGCCGGCCGGGCCCCGCGGGACAGGGCACAGCCCGGCTGGAAACCGGGGCGCGGGGCCAAGAAACCCACACAGGGACTGCGCCTTACAGCGTCTGGAGTGTTGCCAGCCCCGGGCGCTGTACAGCGCGGGGAGCGCGAGGCCCCGGAACATGGTTGCCCCGACTCTGACGGGCAGATCGGGACGCAGATCCATCACGCCTTACGCCAGGGAGTGTCCCGGAAATAGGCTCCCATCCGTGACGGGATGGCGGAGGCAGCAGCGCTCTCGGCCCAACCCGGAGTGCCGCGGCACACTCTGAGGCGGGCGGAGGAGCTGCGGCCGCCTCGGGGCTGCCGGCACCGCGCCGCTGTCCCCTCTCTGCCATCGTGGGGGGCTAGACCCGCACTAGGCCTTGCAGGTTATGTAAGCGTCGCCCGCCGCGATGCCCGCTGGGAGCTGTAGTCCCATCAGCGCACCGCCTGCCACGCTCACCCGTAGTGGGGCACGCCCCGCCCTCCGCTGCAGGGGGCGCTGGGTACTGTAGTCCGCGGGCTGTGTCAGGCTGCCTGCTAACGCCCCGGCGGGACTACCGCTCCCGGCGTGCCCCGCGCGCGCAGGCGCGGGGAGCGGCGCTGCTCCCTGGTAAACAGAGCGGCGCGGCGGCGGCAGCGGGCCCGGGGCGCACAAAGGGGTGGCGGGCCCGGCGCTCCCGGCGGGGCTGAGGCGGCGCCCATGGCGGAGCGCCTGGGGCAGCCAGTCCTACGCCGAGCTCATCAGCCAGGCTATCGAGAGCGCCCCCGAGAAGCGGCTCACGCTGGCGCAGATCTACGAGTGGATGGTGCGCTCCGTGCCCTACTTCAAGGACAAGGGTGACAGCAACAGCTCCGCCGGCTGGAAGGTGCGTGGCGGCCCGCGGCGGGGGGACAGCCCCTGTGTGTGTGTGTGTGTGTGTGTGTGTGCCGGGCCGGGGGGAGCGGCGGCGGCGGCGCCTCCCGGGCCCGGCCCGCCCCGCGCTGCCCTGCTGCCCATGCCCGCCTGCAGCCGCTGCCAGCGCGGTGCCGGAACCGCGGCCTCAGCTCCGCCCAAGGCTCCGGGGTCCCAGAGCCAGCCCAGGGTTCGGCTGCGTGCGGCTGCTCGTGGCATGGCGCTGGCAGGCCGCCCCGCGCGCTCCTGGCGTTTAGGAGCTTTTCCAGGGGCGAGGGGCCGCGGTGAACAGGCGGTGTCCGGCTCTGTGCCGGGTGAAGCCTCGGCCCGGGGTTTGTCACCGCAGGTCTGTGTCACGTGCCGGCGTTAAAGCTCGGTATAAATAACTGTGTCATAGCGGGGGGGCTTGGCTCGCCACGAGGTCCCTTGAGAAACGGGCAGAGGGTCCTGTTTCCAGGAACGTGATGGAAGTTCTGCTGGAGTTTGGAAAAGGGAAAGCAATATTTTGCTCTAAAGGCTCAGCAGTGTCTTCTCTCGTTCTGGAAATAGGTGTGTGCAGAGCTGGGTTAAAGGAGCTCCAGACTGTTTCAGTTCTCTGCCTGTGGCGACCTTGTGCTCCCTTATCTTTAGTCTAAAGAATTCTAGCAGAGAGAAAGGGAAATGTGAGAGCTGGCTTGCAAAATAGCCCCTCAGCCTGTCCTGATGTATCGGGGTGGATGCCATGGAGACTGGACTCTGAAGAGTGTGATCTGTTGCTCTCACTACAGACTGGAATTACACTCTTGTTTGCAGTATTTATTAGCAGTTCATCCATGCTGCAGTTCTGCAGGAGGTTCAGCCAGCCCGCTTTGGGGCTTTGGGCTTCCGTGACTCCAGCCACGTGTTCCTCTGCTTGTCTGACTGAGCAGTAGGTGAGGACAGAGAGTTAATTTCAGACAGTAAATAAATAAATAAACGTCAGTTTCTGGTGGTTGGCTTTCAGCTGGCTCAGCTCTCTGAAGTGTCACACCACGTGGTGGTGTGAGTGCAAACATTTGCTCCAGAGGGTAGAAACACCGTGAGAGGGATGCAGCTGTCACAGCTTGGGCTGGCACACGTCAATACAAAACTTATCACATTTCCATTTATCACTTATTGACAGTTCCTGGAGAGTGCATCTAGTTTAACTAATACGGATTATTTTCTTTTACTTGTATATGTAGGTTAGATTCTGCATACTGAGTTCTGATTTGGGATAGTGCTTGGCTTTTGGTGTTCTTACTGGAAGACAGTTCTTGTTTCCTCAGGCTAGGGCTGCTGTCCTGGTCCTGCTGCTCCTGAGTGTAGTCATGTTAATTTAACAGAACTGGTGCATTTTCTTGTCAGGAATATGGCTGAGTGTCTGTTTGGCAGCAGTGCCTGAGATTAAAGCCCAGTGTGCTTTCTGAAATGCTCCCCAGATACTGTGGTGAAGGTGGAATATAGTGGGATGTCCTGCTGGACTGGATGCTGGAATAAGCCCACTTCTGGCTTAATCCACTGTGGCTGTTCTTTTGTTACATCCATTCACGTGTAATAGGACCATCAGCCTTTGGTGTTACTCTGTGTTTTAATAACGTGTCACTTTTGGGGCATTTACAGGTAGATTTAAATTCCAGAAGTTCACTTTGCAAATTTGTGCATACATGAGAATGAGATTCCTGGTCAGATGCTGTCGTAGGTTTTCTGTGATTGACTTTTTAGTGTGGTTTTCCAGCCTGGGAACAGACTAATTCTGGCTTTAGAAGGAGAAGAAAAAAGCTTTTTGCCAAGAAAGATGAGGGCGGGCAGAACAGCAACAACTGTGGTGGGAACCAGACTGTCTTATGATTAGGGCAGTTTAAAGCTCTTGGTTTAACCAGCAAGCAGAAAATCATGATAAAAATACAATACATTTTCTTTCCTGCTCACTCGCAAAATCCTGTTGGCAGAGCTTGGCAGGATGTGTGACCATGGAACTTGCTTTCAGTCTTTCTTTCTGTTAACTCACAGTTACATGGGTTTGCAAGAGGTTTTGTTTGTTTTTCTGGCCTCAGTCTGTTTGCATTCAGATCCCTTAGGTGAAGAGAGGTCAGACATTTCCAGTTTTGCAGATGGCAAGTCAGTCAAGTCAGTTCAATTTGACTTTTGTGGACTTGGAGCAAATTTAATAAATGCTTATTTAAGACAAACTGGATAAACAAAAGACGTGTCTTCACTTGAGGAATGGACCTGTCTGGGGCTTTTTTTTTAATTTTTGTTATTCTGAGAGCTGTGAGTCTGTTTGCATGTTTTGGGGGTTTTTAATTTGTAAAATAAAAGAAAAACTTATTGAGTTGTCTTAGTTTTAGTAATTTCTCAATGTTGAGTGAATAATTTTGCATAAAGGAAATAAATGTGAAGCTGCTGTTAAAGGTGGCTGTAGCATTTTGATGCCTGTCAAGATGGTGGTACAAGTCTAGAGTTCTGGCATTTCTGTCTCATTTGGACAGAGCCAAACTGATAATAGATTTTATTTGTGTGTAGTGCAGTTAAATAGAGAATTTTAATTAAGTCATTAAAAGCAATATGTCTTTAAAAACTGTTAATCTACTTTAGTTAATATAAACCCCATAAATTCATTGTTGTTTCATAATTAATTTAGAGCTGTCCTACTCCACTGTACAATTGGGGGAAGTGCAGCTGCTGCAGACTGCCAGGGTGTGACCTCCATGAATTCCGGAAGAATCTGTTTTCGAGGAAGATGGAGCTGGCTGTTCCTGAAGTGCTTGGAGCACCTTGTGAAGGACAGATTTGCTGTGTGTGCAGTCTGTCCTTTCCTGCAGCTGAAGTTAGGAATTAACCAGCCTGCGAGGCAGAAGTGTCCTTGTAGGGTGTGTTTGGGGCTTCTTCATAATCCTTGCCTGGGTGCTCTGCAGGATGGTCTGGGTATCTGTGGGTAAGAGGATAATTCCTTTTGGGTTTGAGATTACTTGAAAGGGGAGGGTGTTGAGGGTTTGGGGTAAAGTGCAAAAACCCTGCAGAGAAGCAGTTTGCAGTGCTTGTTACATCCATGAGTATGAGCACGTCTGGCACAGTGAGGAGCAAGAAGGACTCCTCTTTCTTAGAGAAACAAACTGTGTGTTTTCCCCAAGCTCTTGTCTTTTCCTTTCTAGGGACAGAATAAACTTTAAAGTCATCCTTTTCACCCTCCAAAAGTATGTCACTGAAAGAAAAATCAGATGTCTCCTGTGTATCTGTGTATGCAACATAAAGAACAAATGATTCTGAACTATTACACTGGTTATGGGAAGCTGATGTCACACCTCTGCATCCTGGTGCTTTTTATTTCAAATGTGTGCATGGGTATACACAACATATGTACCCTCATACACATATATATGTATAGTGTGTGTATATACATATATATATACATGCAACAGCTCAAGGAGCTGTATTATGAATTAAAAATTACCAAGTGTTCTGTTTATCTAAAACAGATGTCTAGCTCTTAATCTTTGTTAAAGTGGGCAGCATTTTCCTGAAAAGCCTTCCATTCCAGCCTTGGGTTATGTGCATATTGCATGTAGCTGATATTAAATGTTGACCAGATGGATCAGGAGACCTGGCTGAGAGCTCAGTCACAGAATCACTTCACTGGCTTTCAGCGCTGGCTCTGGCAGTCCCCAGCCTCTCCCAGAGCTGTGGCTGTCTGATCTCCTGGTAGAGCACATGCAGACCTCACTCAGGTTGGAGCTCCTCCTGTGGCCCTCTGAAGCTCCTCCATGAAGGAGAATAGCCCAGCAGACAAAAGGAACCCTGTCCATCTTCTGAACTATTTCTGCTGTGCTGTAGCTGGTAGATTCTGCCAGGCTATCTTTATGCCTTGCAAATAAATTCCAGTTAAGTAGATACAAAATCATGTGAACACTAGTTTTGGCAAAGTTGAAAAGTTTGTTTATTGGTGTGCTGACTCTCAGTGAGACAATTTTTTTGTTTTTTTCTGAAGTCAGATCTGCAAATAAGCAATGATAAGTTCCTAAAATAGGCACATTTGCTGTTTATAGCTGCTGGTATGTCAGCAAGGTCCTGTATCCTTTAAGAATATTTCTTTTTGCTCAGATTTGTCAAAACTTTAAGTTCTTAACTTGAACCACTAAGGAACCAAATCATTGTCAGGAGAACTTTCTTTAATTTCACTAAGAAACCCTTTACCTGGACAGGAACATCTGGTGGCAGTGCTGGGCTTACTTTGACTTTTGGTAATGATAATTACAAGATATAGGATTACAGAATGGTTGGAAGAGGCCTTCATGATCATCTCATTCTGTGTCCCTGCTGTGGGCAGGGTTGCCTTCTGATAGACCAGGTTTGCTTCAAGCCACATCCAGCCTGGCCTTGGACAATTCCAGGATGGGGCAGCTGTGCCAGGGCCTCTTCTCTGGGCAGCCTGTGCCAGGGCCTCACCACCCTCACTGGGAAGAACTGCTTAGTATCCAGTCCAAACCTGCTCTCAAGTTGTCCTTTCACTTTGTCCTTGTCCTTTCACTCTACAGCTTTGTAAACCTCGCAGGGCCTCACCGCCCTCACTGGGAAGAACTGCTTAGTATCCAGTCCAAACCTGCTCTCAAGTTTGAAGTTATTCACCCTTGTCCTTTCACTCTACACCCTTGTAAACCTCAGTTCCTCTCCTGATTCCTTGTAGGCCCCCTTCAGTTACTGAAAGTGCTTTGAGAAAACATTCAGAATATGTCCCTGTCTTTCCTCACTGAGCCAAAACTGAATGGATGCCATAAACCAAAAGGATACATAAAACTTCAGCTCAGCATTGTGGCTCTGAGCAAAGTGTAATTCTGCCCAACCTTCAGCCTGGTGCAGGTTTGTGCATAGGTGAGGCACAGTGTGGAGTCTGGGGGTCTCTGCTACACAGAGCCACTGACCTCAGTCTGTGAAGAAAGGCTGCTTTCTGTGGCTGTTGAGAAAGGAATAAACACTACAGGCTAAGTTCACATGCCTGAAAGGATACAATTCCCATTAAATCTTCTGACACCAAAAATGAGCAAGTATGTGTTCTAAGCTGAATTGGAATAGCAATGTCATTGCTGTCATCAGTGGTATGTCATTTAATTCCACCTGCTCTCTAATGGTTTTGTAGGTGCTGCTCTCTGCTAGTTTTGGTTGATTTTGGTTTCTTGGAAGTTGCTGCCTTGCAAAGGGGAGGGAGGATCTGGCTGTTGGAATCCTGGACAGCTGAGGGTGGGTAGAAACTGCTGGACTCTTGCCATCACCTCATGTGGCCCAAATGCATTCATGTGGTGTTAGTGATGTGCTTAGCCCTGGCTGCAGGGTGACGTTCCCTGTCCCAGCTGCTGACAGCCTAACTGGGTTTCCTTGAAGCAGGGGGGAAATAAAAACAGAAGCTAAATGAGGCTTGTTCAGATACCGTACTGAGGATTCCTGGAAGCCTGGTGAACAGAGGTGGATGTTGTCCATCATCTTTCTGTTAACAGGGTATTTTACCTTTTAATCCTGGTAGTCCTTAAATGGTCTGGTGTAGGTGAGGTGAGAGGAAGGCAGCTGGGCATGCCAAGGTGTTGTGAATGGGAGAATGGCAGAGTGCTGGGTGTGGAAAATAAGGCTGGTGGCAGCGCACAGAAGTAGGACAGTAGGGCAGGTGTGGGGTCACCAGGTGTCCTGTATTCCAGGTGGAAGAAAACTGGTGAGTACTCAGCTGTAAAGAGGGCCAAGGATCACAATGTAGCAACACACAGTTAACCCTGCTCAAAGTGACACTAATAAGCCTTTCTCGTTGTAGTGTACTGAAGAAGCATGAAATATGAGATTTTTTTTTTTCATTTGAAGCCTTGTTAAGTGTGGTTGTTCCTCTCAAAAGTTGGGAAAATCTCATCTTTTGGTGAAAATTCATCTACTTCATACAATGCCAGTCAAGTTACTGGAAGATTTTGCTGCTACTCTTCCCTCCTCCTTGCCAGTTTTTTTTCTGGAAAGCTGCTGTGCTGAATGATTATTCCTTGCAGCACAGCTCAGTTTTCCAGGCAGTCCTCAGAGAAGGCTGTTCCTGGCCTGCTGGTATTACTTGTTCCAACAAGTTTCTTCTGCTCTATCTAATCCTAAACAGCTTTTGTTGTGTATGCCTGCCTGTCTTGCAAATCGCCTCAGTCTTTGCTTTTTAGAGAGTTATGATCTTCTTCTTCTGGCCTCCCACTGAAAGATTACAGAAAGGAAAATGTTCTTCCTAAGATAGAGATCCCCGTCTGCTGAGCTTGACGTCTGTGCTCGTGTGTGCCTTCTGGAAGGGGATTGCTGGGAAAGGGTTTCAACTCCCTGGCTCTGGAGCAGTTGTTTACTTGCTGGTGCAGATCTCTACAAGGAAGACTTTTTTCCTGAAGCCTTTGGAGCCAAGTGGCTGAGACAGGCACTGACAAATACAGCAGGCAGAGTGTGCTCCCCTTGCAGCCTCCCAAGAATGCCATGGCAAATGATAATTCGGCACAATTATAGGCCTGGCAGTGGAGCACGTGGGACATGGCCCTGCACTGGGATGAGACCAAGTTCTTTGTATGCCTCCAAGGCAGTGAGAGTGTATTACAGGCAGCTGCAGTGATTGCTTTTTTTTTTTTCCTTCTGTCAGTCATCCTTTAGAGAGACTTTTTGTTAAGAAATTTGATCCTCTGTGGTTTGTAGTTTAAACTACATGATGTTTCCTGGGAGAATGGCCAGGAAAGGAAGGAAGCCAGTGTGTCTCCTGGAAGGGAGCTGCTCTGTCTTGTCTTTCTGAGCATGGCTTGTGCTTGGCCCTGAGTGCTCTGCTGTGACAGGCTGTGCACCACTGCATGGATGAGCTCTGCTGGGCAGGGCACAAGAGTCTCCTTCTGCTCCTGTAAACTCCACTTTTATGGTAAGGAGCCTCAGCTGTACCTACAAAGCTGTAGAGTCCCCTGGAAAGATTGTCAGTGGCCTTAGCCTTCTGTAGTCACTTCACCTGAGCATTTGCCATGGTCTTGTGGCAGTTGCCCATGAGGCTGACTGGGCAGGACGGTGGCTTGGTTGTGCTGCCAGCTCCCGTGGCAATTCCCTGATGTGGGACCAAAGCACAGTTTGTGCTGGGCAGGATCCACGGCAGCACTAATGTTGCTGCAGGGACAGGCCTGTTTTGATGGTGAGAAGTGTTGCTGTCCTTTAACTGTGGCCAGGAGATTTTATCAAAGAAGACTTAATGTTCTGGTAACTAAGATTTAGGGAATAGTTTGCATAAGCTCCTAGCCACACTTCTGTGGCTAGTCCATATATCCTGGTTTGAAGACACAGTGGTTACAACCTAGGGAATGGTCCACCCATCAGTGTACAATAAATGTCTCTAGCCAAACTTGATTTTTTTGCATACTATCTGTCCTTAATTTCAGACTGGTTTTGTCTGAATGTGGTTTGCAGGAATCATCTTTGATCTACGATGGATTTAGAGACACAGGCTGGCTTTTTTTTTATGGCAGTGCTTATCATGCAGCCATAAATACCACTATAAGATACCTAAATAAATAACAGTGTCCTCCCATAGGTAGGAGCTGAAGATGTTCCTAAGGATTTGCAGGATTCCTGCCTGCACCTCTTCCTTCAGGTCATGCTTCTCTATGATCAAAGTGTTGCACAGTCAAGACCTCGTGTGTTTTGCAGATGCTTAGACCAGCTGGGAGCCTCCCATGCTGCTGAAGTTGAGTATCTAAAAAGTTAATGTCATCTGTATGTTTTTGGTGTGGGTTGCTTAACATCAAGAAAGGAAATATGTCAGGGTTGCCCGGGTGACTGAACTCTGTCATTTCCTCTTCTGTCAGGTCTGACTTGCAGGTCTGTGATTATTTTAGCATAATTGATGTGTCCCTGGCTTTCTCAGTGAGATTGGAGGGTGCCCTCCATGTGTTAGGTGTATTGAATCCCTAGCAGGTGCATTCTGTGCTGTCCCACAGCACCCTGGCTGGTGGGTGTGAGGGGTCAGGTGGGGTTTGGGACACTCTGGGCTCCAGGCAGGCTGGGTCCTGCAGGTGAGTTAGGGCTGGGGGCACTCTGCTGCAGTGCTCAGCTGCCTCCCACAGTCTGCAGGAGAGCTGCAAAGCCATAACTTAGGCATTGCACTTTAGATAACAGCTAATCCTATTGAAAGAAATGTTCTTTTTCCTCTGCCTCCAACTACACATTCTGTTCTCTTCAGTTTTCGGTGCTTGACCCCCACTGTGAGGTAGTTCGAAAAACAGAGATAAAAGAGGCAGGAAAAGTAGTTTCCAAGGAAGGATAAGGCAGCTTTTCAGTTTGCTTTGCTCTCTGAACTGGCTTATAGCGTCACAGATGCTTGTGTTATGGAAGGATGAGAGTTTGAAGATGAGGAAGGAAGGAGTGGTACAGCAATATCTGCTTCTACAGCTTTGACATTATGTCAGTTCAGCAGTAACATGTAAAATCACTTTGGGACTGTTTTATAAATGGTACCAGGCTTCATTGTGCTCGTGTGAATCCTATTCTTATTCCAAGATGTCTTATTTCAAGTTGCTTTTCAACCAGAAATTAGTTACACAAATTGTCTCTTATGGATACTCAAGATGCCATCTTGAGTTTACAGGCTACTTTCAGGAGAATAAATGAAGAATTAGTGACAGCTTAGTGGTTCTTATTGCTGCAGCAGTGTGCATTCAAAGTTATGCACATTTACCTGGGAAAAGTGATGGGATTCTTTGGAACTGAAAGCAGCAGCCTTGCAGGAGACAGTGCTCATCTTGAGTTACTTGTTTCAACACTTGAAGGAAAGGAAAGCTTTGTTTAGAGAAGACGCCAGGCAGGACTGTTGTACAGCTATTACTGTGAACAGCTCAAGTAATAAAATTGTGTAAGAGCATTGACTGACACATGTTCCATCAGGCTCTGCTCTCCAATTAAGAACATGTGTATTCTTTGGTACCAGTTGCAGCAAGCAGCCAGTCTTCTCCAAATCCTCAACAGCCAAAGGTTAAAATGAAAGCTAAGCCAGGATGATTGTCAGATCTCCTTCAATCTCCATAAAATCTTTCCACTTTGCCTGTATTGTTTATCTGTCTGCATCTACTTTTTTCTAGGATAGTACTTTTGGTGAGGTGGCCAAAATTAGCATGGGGAGGACTTTTCCGAGAGGAAAAGGGTGGGGAGAGGGAAAGCAGCAGACAGGAAAGAACTGTGTTGAGAGTTGGTGGAAAAAGATGATAAAAGCACAGTTAATTTGTTCAGAATTAAGAGAGTATGCATGAAAACTGAAGGTTGTTATATAATTTAGTTAATATGAAAAAAATGTTGTTCTTGGACCCCTGTTGTGTTTCCATTGCAGCACCTTTTAATCTTTTGTAATTTGCCCATCTGAAGAAATTAAGTGCAGATATCAAATAAATTCATGGGCCTCAAGGGGAGTTTATGGAGGATCTGTTCAAACAATGAGATCGTTGCTTCCTGATTCTAAAATACTGGGGAGTTTATCAGTTGCAGGAGGAAAATTTGATGATGGTGTACAGACATGTTAGCTTGCAGTTTTCAGCAAAGCTAAACCAAAAGGAGGGAGCTGGGAGAGGCAAGGAATGTGTGTCTTACCCAGCAAAAGACAGGAGAGGCTAAAACTGGCATGTACTGTGTGGGAGTGCAGTATTCACTGAACATCTTACCCTGTCAGGAACATGCACCAAGGAAAGCACACAGCCTCCTTGCAGAGGGAGCCTGGCAGTCTCCAGGATTCTAGGACTCTTGTTCCTTGAAGTTTCTCTCTCGTTTCTCCAATTTTGGGGTGGAGATGTTACTGGGTGCACTAAATAGAAGCATTTTGCCATTTCTCTTCACCCAGTCTGTTGGATTCACTGTTATGCTCTGCATGAATCTGACTGAAAAGTGGCCATATAAACATTAAAAAAATTAGCCAGGCTTATTCTGGGTAAAGGGGTTGACAAATGTGTGTGAACAGCAGTAGCTTAAATTCAGGTGGGCTCATGTTGAAATTGCAGGTTGTATTTTAGAACTTGTTTACTTGCTCTGTGATATACCTTTTTTTGCAGATCCTGTATGATCTTTATAGTTCTTTTGTGTTAGTATTTTGCTAGCTGAAGGCTGCTAGTTGTCATGGTAGCTTCACCCTTGATATTGCAGTGAAACATGGCACTGCTTGCTAGTGCTGCAAAGCATGTTCAGACAGAAATAGCAAGTTTTTATGGGTAGCTTTTTGTTATAACTTTCTTCTCTGCATACTGTCTGAATGTGTTTAAGCTTGTGAGGTTTCTAGGTGGGAGGTGTGTCAACTGACAGGTCCTCACATTCTGTGGGTTTTGTTTCTTTTTTTTCAGAACTCTATTCGACATAACTTGTCCCTGCACAGCAAGTTTATTAAAGTCCATAATGAAGCCACAGGGAAGAGCTCTTGGTGGATGCTCAATCCTGAGGGTGGCAAAAGTGGAAAAGCACCAAGGAGAAGAGCTGCCTCCATGGACAACAGCAGCAAGCTTGCAAAAGTCAGAGGTAAAGCATCCAGGAAGAAGCCTCCTCTCCAGTCTGCTCCAGAATCCTCTGCTGACAGTCCTGGCTCCCAATTTCCTAAGTGGCCTGGGAGCCCATCCTCAAGAAGCAATGAGGACTCAGATGTGTGGAACACCTTCCGGCCTCGAACCAGCTCCAATGCAAGCACCATCAGTGCCAGGCTTTCTCCCATCCTGACAGAGCAGGATGACCTCCATGACGAAGAGCTGCTTCCTTCTCTCGTGTACTCCAGTGCATCCAGCAATGTTCCACCAACTGTGACTGAGGAGCTCGAGCTCATCGATGGGTTAAACTTGATGTCTCCCAGCTCATCTGTGCTATCCACCCAGCAATCTGCCTCCAGTGGTCAGATCCAGAGAGATTCCAGCTTTTCCTTACAGAGCCCAAATGCAGCTGGTCAGACTTTTGGCAACTCCCTGTTTAACCCTGTTGATATTTCACTGCAAAGTTCTGTCAGCCATTTCTCTGCCCCTCAGACCTTGGAAGCTCTTCTGACACCCAGCTCTCCGCCTCCAAGGGATGTTATGATGACTCAGGTGGATCCAGTTCTCCCACAGACTGGTAACAGGATGAGCAGCCGAACTCTTCTGCTTCTGGGTGGACAAGCTGCCCAGAGTAAGATGAGCTCAGGCAATCCACGAGGAAAGCCTGCAGAGCAGCAGGCAGAACCAGTCGGTGCCAGTGTTTTGCCATCAACGCTTCCCATAGTGACATCTCCTCAAAACACTGCCAGCATCACCAGTTTGAAGGCTCCAGTTTCTGCAACAACTGCCCAGTCAGTGCAGCTGGGCAGTCCAGTGCTCCTTTCATCTGCCAGCCCTGCTCCCTTGGGATTGAACCAGGACAGGCTGCCCACTGACCTGGACATTGACATGTACATGGAGAACCTTGAATGTGATATGGATTACATAATCAACAGTGAACTCATGGATGGAGGACTGGACTTTAATTTTGAACCTATTCTGCCTACTCCCAGCTATCCCAGCACCTCACAGGCCTCCAACCATACCTGGGTACCAAGTTAACTTCAGGAGCACAAAAAGGTAGGTGTAGTTGTGTAAAATGCTACAAACAACCCTGTCTAGGATGGTTCCTTTGCCCAACTCTGCAGTTAAAGGAACCTCTTTGAAAACACAGTAAAAAGGTTTTGGAAAAGTCATGTTCCCTTTTAGGAGGAGAAAAAGCTGTTTAAAGGTAGGTGGATTTAACTTACCAGGTAGTCAGCTCCTTTATGGAATAGAACAGCAACCTGAATGAAACTCCTGTTGTCTCCTGTCACCCACAATGATTCCATCCCAGGACATCAGGCAGTGCCTACAGCTCTACAGTTGACATGAGAGCATGTGCTGATTCCATAAATAAAGACATCCACCAGTATATACAGAATGGTTGAACTGAGCCAAGCACACACTGTGTTTCTACCCAGGTTATTATTATCCCTGCAGAATTCTCTAGGATGTGTAGTAGCAAAGCATGTCCGTGTCATGGCTGTCTGCTTTGGTCTGTGTGTAGCAAGTCACAGTCACTCTTATCACACCTTCTGCCCTGCCCTTACCTGGGGTAGTGTCTGCAAAGTCAGGTGAGTTGGCTCACCAGCATTAGCTGCTGAATTGTTTCCCATTATTAGAATAGGAAACAGGAGTCTGCAGTGTGCATGGAGTGGAAGGAAGAAGGCTGTGTTAGTGCTATCCCATGTACTGCAAAACTGCCTCTTCAGTAATTTGTCATGTTTGCACAAGTAGAGTCAATTTGGCAAATAGTGTATGTGACAACAAGACTTTAAAATATATCTTATTTTTTGAGGCAGTGACACCTTGACTTGAAACATTAAACCAGAGGCAGTGGAAGAATTAGGGAGCTGGAGCTGAAGGCCTGCTTCATACTTGGAACTCAGTTAGCTGATGGAAAGTGGACAGACTGCAGCATAGGCTGGATATTGGTTGGAAAGTGGAAGCCTTGCCAAAAATATTTCCTTTTTAGGAGGCAGATATGGTATTTGTTAGTGTTGCAAATTCAGCTGCTAATACTGTCCAGCTGAGCAGGCAGAAGTAAGGGCAACTGCAGATACTGCTTCATTCTGGGAAGCCCTTGAGCATCAAAATCATGGGGACAGAAATTATCATCTACTTGACCTTAATACTCTCTTTCCTAGGCCCCTGAGTCACTTGGAGGTGGTTTGGGCCCGGTGACCTCTGTCAGTGCAGCCATTCTCTACAAGTGCCGTGGGTCTAGACAGAGTAAAATGCTGTCCTTTGAGCTGGTGTTAGTTAAACTGGGTGAACATATTATATTTATTGAGGTTTTAAACACAATTTAACT
The DNA here is from genome assembly GCF_014805655.1 of Passer montanus. NCBI lineage: Eukaryota > Metazoa > Chordata > Aves > Passeriformes > Passeridae > Passer > Passer montanus. The sequence continues at coordinate 643,635 of NW_024368596.1, read as the reverse complement.
TCCCCTTATTCCAAATCACATCCCGCTGCTTAGGATGTAATTTCTTGGTAGTGTTCTTCTGTTTGTACCTAACAGATCTCTTTATTGTAGGGAGAGGAGGATCAGTGAAGCTTTTCTGTTTTCTTATGGGACTTTGTATAGTGATGTGTGTTAACTGTGCGTTTGCTGAATTACTGAGTGTCTTGATTTAAAGATCTTATCTTCAGGTGACATACAGAAACTCAGTTTCGATTACAAATTTCAGTTTCGAAATTTGGTTGACAAGCTGTGGTATCCTTCTGTGTTAGGACTGTTTGTAAGTTAGTGACAGAGGCTGTGTTTGAGCAGTGTTTCCATTGGATATTGTTCTGAGCTTTTGTTTGTTTGTTAGGGTTTGCTTTTTTGTTTTTATGCCATGCTAGGGCAGGCCATTATATTTGTGGACTTTTTAGGGATGAAATTTTTTTCACAGAAGTGTTTTCAAAACATATGCAGGCTGTCCTGTACTCCTGGGCCAGGTAGACAAGACCTCTTTTTAAAGCATACCAGGTATAGATTATTTTTTAGGAGTGTAAAGCAGAGAAGCTGAGGAATTATTTATCAAAGGGTAGGGTCTAGTAATGTTGAAAATGTGGATATAATCAAGTGCTTTAGAGGGAGAACAGGAGGTCTTGAAAGCAGGGTTATGTTCTTGGTCCATTTTATATTCTATGTGAATTTCTTAATCAAAACAGAGAGCTAAACTCCTGGGTTTTCTTTGTTCCACATGTGATACTTTCTGGGAAATGTGCTGGGCATGAAGGAGTGAGATCTGGAGCAAGTTCTGAACCACCATTGTGTTTGAGCAGCAAGCGTAGCTGCCACGTGCCTCTGGGTGCTCTGGTCACAGCAGTGCTGCCCCAGGAGAGGCCACACCCTGGCAGTGTGCTTTGCTTCAAGCCTTTTATTCTGTCCTTACATTATGTTTCCCTTTTCTGAGTTTTGCAAAGCTTTTTTGTTTGCCTATATCCTAGAGTTCATGGAGTGAGATGAAGGGGAGCTTTTTCCCCAAAGGAGAGCAGGTATTGTGCAAAATGCTGCCCAGACAGAGGTGAATCAGGTTTCTAGCAAAGGGGGAGCAGGACACATGTGGAGAGAAATAGGAGTGTTCCTGGGAAAGAAGGCAGAATGTTTTCTCAACAAGTTACAAAGCCAGGTGAGCTGCAGGCATCAGTGTCTGTGAGGAGGTTCAGGCTCTGTCAGTTGTCCCTTACTGCAGTGAGTTCCTAGGATCCCTGTTTGCAAATCACTGTTCAGGGAAAGCTGTATATTACTCTTGTGTGGCAGGCATTTTTCCTTTCATATCCTTCCTATTACTCTGCTTTTCTCTGTGTTAAATTCATATTGGCAAAAGCTATTCTGAAGTGATCAGTAACATAAAGCTGTTGTGAGTAGTTCCTGTGGGCCTACTCTTGGCCTTCTGGGTCAGTTATGGGTATAATGCTGAGCAAAAACTGTTTATCAGTTAATCACAGCGATCACATTCTGATTTGAGCAGCCAGAATGAAAGTGAACTGGGGAAATATTTCTCTTTGTAGACAAGAGGATATCTTTAGGAAAGAGTACTTAGTCTTATCTGCAGCATTTAGGAAGATAGGAACTTGTTGGTGTTACCTTGGTGCTCAAAGCTCCCATGATTTTATCCTCTTCTTGCAAGTTAAATGCCAAAGAGCTTGTCCACAGATTCACCAGGAGTCTGTTTGAACCCTGCCTGTGTTTCTTTGCATGGACATTAGAGATCAAACATTGAAACTTTGTCTCTGCCCAGCACTGATGCAGCACCCACAAACTGAGCTATTAGCCACAGAGGAAGACAGCACAGAAATAGAACTGCCTTTTTTGTAAACTGCTGTAGTTTTTGTCTCATTGGTGAGTGTAAAATCCATTTACTCTTTTGGTGGATATTAGTTAATTATTGTTAGTTATTCGGTTAGATTCCCTATAGCTTCAGAGTCTGGAGAACTCTTTATCCCTTGCCCCGTTTGGTCTGGATTCATGCTTTTCTTGCTCTGTCGAATTCCCTTTGCTCCAAACATTGGATTTTTGTCTGACAGAACATAAATAAATAAAACCCTCGTAAGCTTGCAATTTCCCAAAGCAGCCCATTGCTCTGGCTTCTGTTTTAACTTACTGTCTTTTCTTATTCGGGGCTGATTCCCTCTTGTAGTTTTTTGGGGTTTTTTTTTTTCCTTTTCACAGGTTTATTTCATGCTCACTGTTACTGAATGCAGCTGATGGGATGCCTTACATTTATCTCACTGTTTTGCCTTTCAAGGTGGATCATATAGCTACAGTGGTCGTTTTATGTCAGTGTCCTAAGTCAGCTTAGACTTATTCCAAGGCTTGTTTGAATGAGTTGTGACAGCTTTATTGAGGTGAGCCAGAAGACCTGAGAAGAGATCTTCAGACTTTTGGGGGATTGAGATACCCTAAGAATGTTTAATTTTTTGGAGGGTGGAGACAGGATTTCTCTGAGTGAGCATAAACAGTTTGTATGTGATCTTTAAAAGCGTCTTTTACAGTCTTTTCCCTACCAGCTGGTATTTGTGGTTGTTTAAGATGAAGAGTAATTTTCCTCTTCCTTGCTGCTTTCCTGCAATGCCTCTGGTGTTAGCAAAGTCCTTCTTTAAACTTCCTTATCTTGCAGAGCCTTGTTGGTGCTGTCAGCTGGCAGGAGAAATACTTACTGCTGACTTTTCTGTCTCAGTCCTACTCTGAAGGTTGGAGCTGAGCAATTGCATCCTCCACTTGACGCTCTGTTGATCAAGATTTCTTGTGGTCTGTTTGTTCTGTAGGGGCAGATTGGTAGTAATTAACTCCTTATCTATGCATCCAGGATTCCCACTGAAGCGGAGCTCTAACCAGTCACTCTTATTTTTCTTCTTCCTAGTGTCCTTCAGGTTTTGAACATTGGGTTCTGACTTCACTTCCCACCCCAACAGAGAAGAGAATGGAGCACGTTGGATTCAGTTTCCCTGCACACCATGCCTTGGGCAGAAGGGGCTGCCCATCTGGGAAGAAGGGGCAACCTGCACCTGGCTGCAACAGGAAGAGTTTAAAAATAGTAATCCTGTTATGTGCCATGGCTCTTCCTACAAACCTGACCCTGCCTTGGACCACCTGGAGAAACCCATGTCCAAAGAGGAGCCCTGGTAAAAACCTCGGCCAGAAGACTCTGTGCCAGGCAATAGTGTTTTCCTGTGTGATGAGTTGGGTTTGCTGGAGGAATCTCTCACTGGCTGTCCTCTCTCTGCTACGGCAGAGTCTCCCAGTGCCTCGGACTGGTGGAGGGCTGCCTCTGCTCTCGCTTGGCTTGCCCCATGGGGCAAAGTAGTTGGACTTTCTGATTAAGCCACCAGATGTGCACTTGGTGTCCCACAGACTCGCAGAGGAATTGGTGGGAGCTTGTTGGTAGGAGCCGTGTGGGAGAAGGGTGTGCTGTTTCAGGGGTTGGTTTCAGTGTGCCCATCACTGGAGCATCCATCAGCATTCTGCAGGGGAGGGTGGTTGTCGTGGTATAGAAGGCTTCCAGTTGTCCCCCTGGGTGGAATGGGAGGACACTGAGTTTTTCACTGTGCCAACTGAGCCCCATTGAATCAGAAGCATGTTTTGAGAAGTCCCTATGCTGTTCTCAGCACTTTCCTGATACACCAGGCTGCTGTAAAATAAGCACAGGTGCTAGTAGCTGCTTTCTGGGACATAAAAACATTGGTTTGGGTTTGGTTTTGATCTGTCTTGCTACAGCAGCAAAATGGAAAGCCTGGGTGTGGCCTTAACAGAGCCCTGGTTGCTTTTCAGAAGGGCATTTTCTATAGATGAAATATTTTTTTACTAATCTGGGAACTTTCTACAGTGAACATGAAGCCAATGTAATGTGTGTCCCTATTATGCATCTCTCTGTCTGAGAAGGCAACAGTGACAGACTCTTTTTCAGAGCTGTATTAGGAACAAACACACCTGATGTTTGGTGATGTGTATGATTGAGGGGAAGGAATTGGCAGGTCCCTGTGGTTTCAAACCACTGTGGGGAAGAGTTGTACATTATTGTAATCTATATGTAAAAGTAGGTGCAAATTACATAGAAGCTTTTCTAAACCTTTTTAAAAATATATTATATATTTTAATTGAAAAACGAGATTGTTGGATAAAAAGAAACAAAACACATTTGCTGCATCTGTCCCCTTCATACCAGACAACACTACAGTATGGGAGGGGGCAGACCTAAGGCATTTTGGGCTAAGAAGCTGAAAATGTTGTTGGAAAAGTGGGAAGGGCGTGGCAGTGTAACTGGGGAATGGCTGCTCTCCCCAGAAGAGGCAGAGGGAAGGTGCCTGGCAGGGCATTCCTGCCAAGCCCAGAGCACAATGGAGGGAATGCTAATCATTAACAGTGCTCAGCTGATCCCTGAGTAGCTGGCCTGCAGCTGATCCACAGGACAGATTCCCTAGTCTGCTAAGGAGATGGTGTGGACTGGATTGGGCTGGATCTGCTGGCACTCTGCGTAGCCCTTACCGAGGGCATGCTCAGTTGTATTTGGTAGCTCACTTTGGTTTCTGAGGGGTTTTGTTTTCTTGCTGAAGCTTCTGCTACTGTTGGGGAACTTGAAGCCTGTAGGCTCACCCTCAGGGGTCCACCTGGGATCCTGCTCTGTCTCTGTATTCTTGCAGAAGAGAAATTAGGGGTCAAAAGATAAATTCAGAGCATTAGTGGCATGTTCCTATCACTGCTTGGTGCTTGCAGTGGCAGGATCTGTGGGAGACATGGTGCTTTCATGGTGTTCTGGTAGGTTTGGTCTGGCAGAAGGATTCTCCGGTCCTTTTTGAAGGTGGCTTCAGTTCAAAAAGTTTGTATTATGCAGTGCAATGAGCCACACTGTTTCACCAGCTTGTCTGCTCTGTTTTCATTTTCATTTGAGTGGAGATTGGAACAGGAGTGATTGCCTGGTTACCTCCAACAAGGAGTCTTCAAAAGTCTTATCTACAGCATGCTATGCCATCAAAGCCTTGAATAGTTTGATAACCTTTGTTTTGAAGGCTGCCTTCATGGCAGACCTCCCAGTGATGTTTCAAATTTACCCACAATCTGCATGTCTGGCCACACCTTGTTGTAACAAATAAACAAAAAGACAGCTCCTAAACAGAGATCCCGGGGTTTGCACACTTGAGGCATGGATGAGCATTCTCACTGGAGTTAATTCATTACACGAGTGGATAGATATCATTTCACAACACTTGCTGGCAGGTGCCACGTGTAAGAATCAGCCATTCTGAGCTGCAGTGAACAGACTAGAGAGATTTATGTTATTTGGCACATAGTTTGCTACCTTGTTAGCTTGGGTCCTGAAGGGAACTTGATCCATTGATGTAGAGTAAGTTGAATGGCTGCCCATGATTCACAGCCATGTATCAAAGGGCAGGACACCAGTATGTGTGGTTGTGTTAAATGTGAGTCTCTGGCTCGTTTCCCATGAAAATGGAACCCAAAGCAATAGAAAAGACAGTATTAGTAACCAGTGCCCAGACCAGAAATCCACGTGAGCTGTTTCTGGCTGGGTTGGTCTGTGGGAAAGGGGTGCTGTCTTCAGGCTGTTGCAAAGTGTCCCTTAGCTGTGACAGCATGGGGAGCTGGCCTGATCTCTGTCTGCAGAGAGCCTGGCCCTGGGCACTCAGGGAGCACCCAGGGAGATCTGGCATGATCTCAGCTCTTCATGTCCTTGAGCTGGTCCTGCTGAAGGAGGTGCAGCACCAGGGCTCATCGTGATTAGTGCTCCAGTGTGAGTTCAGAGAAGACCCTGTCCTTTGAGTAAGGAATAGAGTACATACCTATTTTTTTTTCTCATATTCCCCTGGCCATACTTCTGGAGATAGCACTGGAGACAGGGGCACCTCTGGCTGGAGTCCTGCTGTACAGGTTCCTGGCAGTGACATTTCTGCCTTGCAGCAGTCTCTACCAGGTGCTCTGTGTTTCTTCAGCACAGCAGGAGCTGGCAGTGGTTGAAGAAGCTTGAGAGGGGAGTAGTGCTGAGAATGGTGTTCAGAAGACTCGTGGAGTGCTCGATAAACCATGAATGTAACATTGCAGCTCAAGCAAGCAACTTACCTTCTTTTTTGTATGTTTAGCAGGATAGCTTGTATTGTGGGCACAGAGGGCAGGGATGCAGAGAATTTGGGAGTTCTACAGACACTTCATTTTCATAAACCTTGAATTTTTTAGCCTGAGATACTTTCTCATAGGACACAGGAGACTGAAGTTCCTAAACTGCTGCTTGCAGAAAGGCTGTACCTGGCAGGGGGTTGCTCAATACTTGTCCAGTTTTTTGTATTCTTGCCCAAAGCTACTTGCTGCTGCTGCTGGAGCCTGGATAATGTCTTGATGGCTCTTCATGCTGCATTAGCACCACAGCCCCCATACTTTGGGCTAGTTTTTGCTCTGATGAAGGATTGGGGATTTTGAGAGCAGCTGTGAGTGGGGTGAGAAGGGATGGGGCCAGTGACATGGGGAGTGGTGCTCCTGGATAAGTGCCTGAGGGGAGTGGGCAGGGGACTCTTGGAACAAAGCATTTCTTTGTGCTGTGTTCCTTGTCCTCCCTGAGCTCAGGCAAACATGTTTCTCCATCTTCAGAAGATCAAGTGCCATCTTACACAGCACTGAAGCCACCATGCAGCTCAGGGCCACAAAGGATTCAGGTAACTAGGCCCACAGAGCTTAGTAGGAGGCAGACTTGTTGCTTTTATTTACACTTGGGTTTAGCAATTTGCTTGAACTTTCTTTATAATTTAAGCATATTTTACTTCCAAGCATGTACTTCCAGCTTCATGTGAGAGCTTGGAAAATTGGAAGCTTCTGGGAGTTCTTAATTTTCCTTGCTGGTATGTCTAAAACCATGTCATCCCTATCCTGTGCTGCTCTAAAAACAGCACTCAGATCATCCTGATGAGAGGAATGAAGCATTCCAGAGCCTGGGTGTATTCATAAACAAGAGTCATAATAGAAGCAAGTAGCACTAATCAGCTTTTCCAAAAGAAATACCTAGAAAGCTTTTATGTAGATAAGAATTTGTTAATTTTCTTACTTAGTTGCTTATTTATAGCCACGTTCAAATGCTTCAGGGCTAGCCTTGCTTCAGGATTGAGTAACCTGTGTCTGGTGCCATGGGTAGGAGTGCCTTGGGAGTGGTGTCCTGGACTGTCACCAAAATGTGAAAGTTTGGATCCATTATTAAAAGAAAAAAAAAAAACCCAAAGCAAATCAATCAACTTTGGGACATGAGCATAAATGGGAATAGCTTAGGGCTTGCCTCAGTTGCATGTCTAATGAAAAACATGTTCTAATTAATGTGGGGAAAAGCAGGCAAGCAAGAGGTGACTTTAAGCCTGAAAGGTCTGCCCATGTGAAGGCTTGGAGCATGAGCTAACCATCACCACACTTACCTGACCTTCAGCAAAGGGATCCCCTCTCTTCACTGGCCTGTGTGTCTTTCCCTGCACCTGATGTGTCTGTAGCTGATGGAAAGCAGTATCTGATGGAATCAAAATCACTCCCAATACTGTGGTGTAAAGCAGGGAGAAGAAGCAGCAGAAGCTGAAGGTGTAAGAGCTGACAGTGTTGCATTTATGGCTCTTTGGCTGAGGCAGAGTTATGGTGTGTGGGAGAAGGGGATGTTCTGGACACAAAAACAGAGCCCTCGTTGCTTTTCAGAAGGGCAGTGGTGTGGGACTGGTGGTGAGGGGTTCCCCAGGGTGTCTGAGAGGTTTGGCTATGTGGAAGATAGGTTACTGGTCCTGAAAGCAGCTGTCTTCATAGGGCACTGGGGTGGTTCTGTGAAATGGTGCTCCCAGCACAGTGGAGTCTTCACCTGGTGCAATCCCAGGAAAGGTTTCTGCATTGCTAGCACAGATGTCTGCTGCACACAGGGCACCACTACCTGACATAGTTTCCACCACGTCCCCTGTGCACTCTTCCACCCATTTCTCACAATAATTTTTTTAAATAAATCTCTGCTTTTGTTTGCTCTCTGTAGCAGTGTAACTTCTGAACCATTACAGGCTTTGTTACCATCTGTGCTAGCAAGACTGTAGAATGTGCTAGACTTAGGGGGGAATGTTTGAAAAATAAAAACCTGTAATCCTCTGCTCTGTGTCTCATCCAGTTTGTTCTGTTCTCATGGCAAGGGCCAGCTATTTTTCCTTGCCCTTGTCTTCTTTCCTCAGTGATCCTCACCTCTTAGGGGTTCCCCTCAGTGAATGCCCCTCAGTTGGCCAGAGGCAGAAGGGTTTCAGTGTGACCACCACAAAGTCTCTGCTGAGCTCTGCTGTGTATAGAGCCCCTTGTTACAACTTGCTGGCAGTGCATGGGGATCCATGGGGTGCCAAGCCCTAAAACTGACCCTGGGGAGTTTTAAATCCTGCAGAACTAGTCTAGAGTTATTTCAGTCCTTTCATTTCTTGCCTTTCTAGACCTCAGTGCTAAAGGTGACTCTGATTTGTATAGCTACGTTCAAATACCTTTGTGTGTCAGCAGCAGTGGTGGCAGGTAAGGAGATGAGAGAGAAACGAGGGAAGGAGTGTAGATTGTGGATTCCACTGGCCAGGTTAGACACACAGAGGGCAAGTTAGGGATGTTCTAACACTGCTGAGGGTAAAGACTCATTTGTGAAATTGCACAATATGTGTACAGCCAGAAAATTTTCATTCAAAGCTTTGGATACTCAGTGTATTATATTTTAATTCTGTTTTTCACTACAGTTAATGCAAATTACTGAATAACTAAGGGGCTCTTAAGGGTCCTGCTTCAAAATTTACAAAAATTAAGAGGAGATCCTTAGGGGAACTCTGCCCCCCATCTGTTCCTTGGGTACTTAGGGCTTCTTGCAGGCACATAATGATGGGTGCTGTTGGAGACACAAAATGTCCAAGATTTTGCAGCTGATTGGGTCAAAGTGAATGTGTTCAAAACTTCCCTCACAACAGGGGACCATGCATTTGCTCAGTAGCCATCAATATTTTTCTAACCTCTTTGAGCATTGGCCTGTTCCATTTAAGCATTGCCAAGGAGAACAAAATGGGACCTGAATGCCTTGGCTCAGGGTTGTTTTTGATGAGTGTGACACTCTTCAGTAGTCACCAAGAGTCCTGCTGTGTTCTGTGGTTTCCATGCATTGTGTTTGCACCCTTCTTGCAGTCTTGGAGACCTTGTAGCTGTCCCAGCTTGTCACCATAACTGTTTTGGCCTATGTGTAGTTGCCTGCAGAGCAGCAGTAGATGAAGCCAATGCAAAAACAGCTTTTCTGCTCAGCTGGGTTTCTGGCCACAGTCGTGCTTTGCCTCCAGCCCCTGCTGGGTGATGAATACCTGTGTGCCACCAGTGATGGGCCCACGTGTGGGAGCACAGTGGGGAAGGCTGCTCCCCTGTGCATGTGTCCTTTGTGGTGGAGCTGGTGTGTGAGGAAGGAGGGCTGGGGCACAGGGAGGTGGTGGGTGCACACTGCCTTCTCCTGAGCTGTCCTCAGCTCGTGTGCTGTTATTTCCCCTTCAGAGCTGTGGTAAGAGCAGCAGCCAGAGGCCTGACTGACTGGGTGGGTTGTAGGAGCTGTGGCAGTACCATTGTCCATGGGCAGGACACACCATTCCTGCCACCATGCAGCTTGGGAATGGCTCAGCTGTTACAAAAGCAGTCCTGGCTGCACCTGCCAGCACTTCTTTCTGCTACAGGCTTTGCAAGGAACTCGGTTACTGCTTTGGACACGTGCCTGCATCCTGCCCTGGCTAACCCCCAGTACAGTCAGTGTCCCAGCTCCCCTGTGCAGGATATCCTGGAAGGTTCCTGCAGAGGTGAGGCAGTCTGTACTCTGGCAGTTCTTCCAGCCACAGAGCAATAGGGAGGAATATCCTGGCCCAAGCCCATGAAGGATGCAGGGACCGCCAGGACAGGGACACAAGCACTGAAATTGCCAGACTTGTGGCATGCTGTGTGTGACTGCCTGCAGTCTCTCCTGGCCTTGCCAGAAGCTCTGCTTGTTTCTGGCCAGGCTTGAGAAAGCATGGAGCCTTTCATCTTCTGGTGTGGCTGATACTTGTCTGTGAGTGAGTGTGTGGCAGCTGCCCCCAGCCCCTGCCAGGCCAGCCCTTAGTGCAGGTGTAGAGATGAGTAAAAGGGAGCCTGGGACAGGCAGCCCCGCAGCCAGAGCCCTGCTGTCACTGCCTTGTCCCTTTCCTGGCCAGCACAGGGTGGTGGTGGGAGCTGAGGGTGCTGCTGCTGGCAGCAGGCTGGGAGCCACCCCAGGCTGCCCAGCACTGCAGGTGCACTGCTGGCTTCACGAGCAGTGAGCCCCGTGGGGAGCTGGCTGCTGTGGCTCGTCCCAGCCCTGCAGGGGATGGAGCTGCAGGGACAGCAGGGAGCCTGGCAAGCTGGCTGGCAGGCAGCTGGCCTGCTGTGGTTAACCAGTGCTACCCCTGACAGGGAGCAGTACCCCCAGCTGCCTGCTCCCTGCCCAGCCCTCCCTGGGCTGGTATTTCAGCAGTCAGTCCCAGCACTGTCTAGCCAAGCCTGGTGGCAGCTGTCCCAGCACCAGTCATGCTTGCACTGGTGGCACTGTTTCAGCACCAGTACTGACTCAGCTGGTACTACCCAGCACCAGTTGTCCTGGCATTTTACTGCCCAGGCACCAGCTTGGCCCAGTACAAGCTGGCCTAGCCCCAGTGGAGGGAAAGCATCAGCAGCATGGATCAGGAAAAAGTTGGTCCTGGTTCCTGGCCTGCTTGGGAGTGTGAGCAAAATGCTTCTCCTTCAGCTGCAGAAGCAGCACCCTCACCTTGGCTACGTGTGACCAGGTACCAGCCAGTTCCTTCCTTTGGCACACTCCACTCCTCCTTGCTGGAACACCACAGCCCCTTGAAAAACTTCCCTCTTTTCCTATCAAACACACAATGCTGCAGCAGTTGTTTATCTGAGCGTGGCAAGAGAACAGAGCTGAGCTGAACAGGATAGGTGTAGCCTCCGTGACCAGCTGCTGGCCATGGACCAGAGCTGTCAGTGCATGACCCCAGCATGGCTGAGGATGTTGGGTTTCCTGACACTTGGGCCATCTCAGTGCTGTGCTCAGCCAGACACTGCTGTCCTGCCTTCACAGCAACCACGCAAGTTTGGATCCCCCTTCCCAAAATCTAGCAGAAATAAAGCACACATCCATGTCAAACATAATATATTTATAGCAAAAATAGGCTTTTTCTGTAGCTTCCATACACAAGGTTTTCTCCCCGTATATTTACGCAGTAAACAGGTCGACTGAAGCAGCGTGCACTGGCTGACTCGACAGCTGCCCTTGCTTCAGGCTCCCACTTACAATGGGTGGCTTCATTCCCCTTTTGTGGCTGCTCTCTGGAGCCTGCACTGGTGCCCTTGTACCTCTCCAGCCAGGGGTTGTGGCACAGGCAGGGAGCAGCCCAGGGGATGGGGGGAATGGTGGTGCAGCCCCCCAGGCAGAGGGCAAGGCTGGTGGACAGGCTGCCACTGTTCAAATGGGGCAGTCCCAGGAGTGCCCCCAACCCACGTTCAAGGAGAAGCTTCCTGTAGCTTACCTGTGCTGACCACAGGCTCTTCCACCATGCTGTTAAGCAAGTGACTGGGCACAGGACCTCAGCCCTCTCATGGTGGTAAGAAGACACAAACCACACTAAAAAGCCTCCCTTGTTCCTCCTGCCTCTCTGCTGATGGGAAGCAGAGGAGGGGCTTAGGACTGCCAAAGTCCCCAGCAGAAACCTCCAGTGCCTGAACACTGTCAAAGACCTTCTCATCCTGCTGCTGGAGAAAGCAAAGCACGAGGATGCTCTGCCAGCAAGAGCTTCACAGTTTGGAGTTTGCTGGGTCATTTCTTGTCCATCCCAGAAGGGTTTGGCACATAGACCTAAAGGACATAACACACAGGCAGCAAGTGCATCCCCTTGCTGTCCTGGGGAAGGGCCCTTGCTAGGAGCCAGCGCTTCTTGCTGCCTAACCCTGCAACTCAGAACATTGCAACACACCCACATGCTGCCCGCACTGTTCCCAAGTGAGAGACACCACCCCGGTGAGGACAAGGTGCCCAAGCGTGGCTTTGCAAGCAGAGCAGCCACTGCAGCACAGGGAAGGAAGCCAGTTGTCCCCTCTACCCTCCCTGTGCCACTGAGGCTCCCACAGCACCCAGGCAAGGAGCATCCCTCTAATCTGGCCCCAGTCCCCTCCCACTTCCCTCTCCCCCATGTTTTTGGCAGTCCTCCTCGGACATGTTCAAGTCTCCAGCATCTCAGCAGCACGGACTTGCCTCACAGTTTGGTAATTGCACGTAACAGGGCCACTCAGTGACCCCCACAAGGCGGGGTGGGGGGAACCAACAAAAAGGAACAATACAGTCAAGTAAACTAAATCAAGGAATCCCTCGCCGTCGGTGCCGGCGGGACGGGTCCCGCAGAGTTCAGGGACACAGGAGGCTGCCCGGCCCCACCGCAGCTCCAGCATCTAGGAGATCATGTACTGGGTGATGGCCTGCAAGGCGTACAGCAGCTCTGCCTGCATCCGGGCTTCCAGGATCAGCAGGTTCACGTGCACCTGCAGAACGGCAAGAGAGCTTCAGGCAGCTGAAGTGTGCTGTGCTCAGCGGAGCAAGCGACTGCCCACCTGGGCAAGCGAGTCTTCTGTCATCAAAATGCCACCAATCTTTCCAGCTCAGGCAGCTCCCCTTTTCCCCTCCTCCCAGTCCTGTAGGCTGTGGCTGCTTCCCAGAGCTGAGTGCCAGGGAGTCCCCTGCATACTTGGCATCAGCATTCCAGGCTGGCAGCAGCAGAGTCCCTGACACCCACAGCAGCTGCTCCTGTGAGTTACAGCTTGATGGAAGGCTCGCCAGGAAGCACTCACCACTGGGGTAATGACCTAGGAGATGCCTGTGCTGCTGGTGCCCCTGGTCTCATCACAGTGGGCAGCCCCATGCCCCACTAAGCCCAACAAGCTCCTTACAAACAGCCCAACAGCTTCTCTTCCCCCCACCTGCCTCAGACTGGTTTGGGGGCTCAAAGATCTCCCGTACACCTCCCAAAACACCCCAGCTTGCAACCCCTGCCCACTCCCAGCCCCACCACAGCCAGAGCCAGGGGCCAGCTATCCCACCTTTTCACTGTGCTTGAACTGCTTCCAGAACCTGTCAAACATTTCTGAGTTTGTCTTCTCTGGGTAGCAGGTTACAGTTTTAATGTAAACTTTGAGCATTCGCTCCAGGAGCTGATTCACTTCTGCATAGTCATAATCATCGTACCTGTGGGGAGCACAGGGGCGAGTCACAGCCAGCACCTTGCCCGTGGTCTGCCTGGGGCATGGCACAGCCACAGGGCAGGGGGCACATGGCAACAGCCACCAGGCACCGAAACCCTGCCCCAGAGCCCCCTGCCCTGGCCAGAGCAGCTCAGTATCTCAACATCCAGGCAGGGGATTCACCTCTGTCCCTTCTCCATGCTCATCTGCATGACAGACTGAGTGCCCTACCCTCCTCCCACCCAGGTCAGCTCAGTTTCCTCCCCTGGACCATGAGGATGGTTTCCCTACCTAATGCCAAACATGCAGTGGATGTAGTTCCAGATGCCCCGCTTGAAAACAGAGGGTTCACAGCCCTGCCTCTTGGCCATGGCACTGCTTTGCAGACCATCCACCATCCTAAACTTCTCATCCAGGAGATGCCCAATGTCAGAGTAGAGCCGGTTGACCAGTGAGAAGCCATGGTCTTCCCAGGAGTAGTCCTGTTGAGCACAGCAAGAGGATTTTGCAATTGCAAAAAGGAGCCTGGAGCACGTTCCCAGGAAGAAGGGCTGGAGACTTTGGGAATATGCTCTGGAGGTGGCTCTGCCCAAACCACATCCCTTTTTAAGCAGCTTCTGAATGATTTTTTACCCTTGCTTCCATGAGGGTCATGTGAAAAAAATCATCAACCTTTGGGGACAGAAGTCACCTCCCTCTTCCCAACCCTAGTGGGGCAGGGCCAGTCTGCACAGGCACTATCTATGGGAGGGGAGGGGAAGGGAGGGAAGGGACACCCCAAGCTGCTGCCCACCCAGAGAGCAGGAGTCTTACCTGGACTCTGAATACCTGTGTCTGATCCTCATCACGCCGGGCAAAGTCTTGGTATCCAAAGTCAGGGTCCTGTGTGTAGCAGGCAAGGTTGGTGGCACCAGTGACTTCCCCGTCAGTATCTGCGAGAGGGGAGAGCCCTGCAGATGGGTCAGAGCAGTGCTCAGCTGTCCTGTTCCCAGCCACATCAGCCAGCCTTGCTCTGCCCCACAGGCATCCCATGAGCCCCTCTGAACCACACATCGTAGACAATGTAAGGCACAGAGGATCAACAAACACCCAGGTGTGCCGTACGGACTCCCACCCTGCACACCCGCCTCTGCTCCCTGCCCCTCACCTTCCTCTCGGTCCTGCTGCAGCAGCCTCAGCTCATCCCTGCCCTCAGTCTCCACGTGGATCCGCTGCATGCGTTCCCGGAGGGAATCCAGCTCCATGCAGGAGTCCAGGGACTGCAGACACAGGCCTGGGGGTGAGGCAGTGTCCCAGCAGCACCCCCCATGCCCTGCACACCCACCCGGGGGCTCACCCGCTTGCGGTTGATCCGCAGCAGCTCCTGGCTGTAGCTGTTGCCGGCGGTGGCCTCGCAGAAGCACTGGTTCCCGAGTGACAGTGGCTTCAGCGAGCCTCGGCCCCCCAGCCCCTCGTCCTGCTCGCAGCCACAGCCAAAGACAAAGCTGGCGAGAGCGTGGCAGTGTGCCAGGAGGACGACGGCGTGCACCAGCTCTGCCAGCGACCAGCTCCACTCGCTGATCTTCAGCAGCTTCTGCAGAACATGGACAGAGCAGCAATGTGACACATGGGCAGGGTGCTGGCAGCCCCTGGGGACGCTGCTGTCCCCACTGCCATCCTGGTCCCGGCTGACAGCCCTTCCCAGTACCTCAATGTGCTCCTTGGTGATGAGCCACGGCCGGTGTGCCAGGATCTTGTTGATCTCGTTGAGGTTGCGGAGTTTGGGGGGGATGAATTCGAGGCCGCGCAGCCACTGGGGGTCCCCCCCTGCCCGCAGGAACTGCAGCACGTGCAGGTTCACCAGGTACCGGCACTGGTGCCGGGCCGCTGCCTGCAAGAGCAGCACATCAGCACCCGTGCACTGCCCTGCAGGACAGGCATCCCACACCCACCTCTCGCCCAACCTCCAGGACATCATGATTTTGGCCCCTGATGAGATGCCCGCAGCACAGGCTATCTGCTGGAGGCTAAGGAGAGCCCCACAGGGCTGAGCAGAGCCCCCCGTCCCCTCTGGCAGCTCCCAGCAGGGCTCACCATGATGGCAATGTAGTGCCTGCAGTCGAAGGGCAGAGGGCCATCCATGTGCATCAGGTAGTGCTGTGTCTTGAGGAAGCTGTCCAGGTACTGTGGGTGGTAGCCCATCTGCTGGGTCACCGCCTCCAGCCGCCCTCGGCTTGCCAGCACCTTCACAAAGAGGAACTGGGGGCACTCAGGGTCGCTGCTGGACATCTTCACTACCTGCAGGAAACACGCTCTGCTTAGCTCTTCCCAGAGCAGCCCCTGCTGCAGCAGCATGCCCCAGCTAAGCCCAGGCTCTGCAAGAGGCAGAGATCCCTCTCCCAGCTTGGTGCTGCCAGAGGGACACTCACAGCCACTTCCAGGCAGAGCACTGCTCAGTGACACAGGTAGCAAGACACACAGGTTGGTCTGTCTGGGAGAAGGCTCTGTGTGGTGAATGGAAGCAAAGGGCAAACCAGGAATGATGTTCCTTGTAGTGGTGCAAGGCCAGATCAGGAGAAACACAACACAAAATACATTGCAGAATGGAGCAGCCCATCAGCCAGCACAGAGCCCTCCTGCCCAGTACCAAGATGTGAGAGAGCTGTGGAAACAGCAGAGGGGCTCCCAGGCTTCTGCCCTGGCATGCCAAGAGGCAAACCATGTCCTAGTGTCATCCATGTGATCAGGAGCACGCAGAAGAACTCCCCACGTGTTGCCCAAGCAGACAGCATGGGAGTGGGTCCTGCAGCACAGAGCTGCCCACCAGAGAAAGCACAGATGGGCAGCTCGGCAAGGGGGCCCGACACCCCCAGCAATGCCCACGCCAGCCTTGCACCAGGGGCCCAGTCCAGCCCAGCTCCAGCCCCTCCTGAGGGTGGTGGGAACAGAGGGCAGGGATGTTGGAAAGATGCCCAGGCAGCTGCCGTGCTCCAACGACCGTGTTGCCACAATTCCCAGCCGACAGCATGGTGTGCACCTGCAGCCTGCCCAGCCCGAGCCACGGGCACAGCAGGTGCTACCCTTGTCACACAGGAAGTCACAGCTCCTGCTCGCATGTGGGAGCCCGGGCAGCACCCTTGGATGCAAAGGATGCATCTCGTCTCCCAGGCTTGGACTGAAATCTCTCCTGGGAAATTCTGGCCCTGCTGACACCATTGTCTTGTTCCTTCCACCTGTCTCTCCAGTGTGGTTAGCCAAAAGCTGGTGACTGGAGCATGGCAACAGTAGTGGCATAGGAGAAAACCAGGAGCACTTCTGCAAACCACCAAAACCTGGCAGAGCACCCAGGGGTGAGGGGCAGACAGAGCAGGGTGAGCTGTGTGGCAGCACAGAGCAGTTGCACCCAC
The DNA here is from genome assembly GCF_014805655.1 of Passer montanus. Taxonomy (NCBI): domain Eukaryota; kingdom Metazoa; phylum Chordata; class Aves; order Passeriformes; family Passeridae; genus Passer; species Passer montanus. The sequence continues at coordinate 626,953 of NW_024368596.1, read as the reverse complement.
ACAGGCAGTGCAGGAAGCAGCTCAGGCTATTTTCCACCATCCTGCACTTCTGGTGAAAACACCATCGCTCAAGTGTCAAGACGTTTACTTGACATTTAGAGTGTCCTCTTCACTTCCTCTGGTAAAAGGGGTCCACAAAACCCCAAAACTCATATTAAAATGGAAAGATGAAAAGCACCAGTTTCTCTGATCGGCAGGAGAAGATGAAAGCCCCCTACAAAGTCCCTCTGCCTGGGGAAGTGAGATGCTGAGGACACCCAAGGGCTCCAGCCACTGGTATTCTGCTGTATACCTGAGGTGGAGCAGCCAAGGGCCCTTCCATTCCTCCAGGGAAAGGTGGTCCCCAGTAAGGAGCTGTGCAACCATGGCTCAGCCCTTGGTGCTGCCAGCTCTCCTCACCCCGCTTGTCCAGGTGATGATGGAGCAAGCAACCGGCAGATCTGCCCTGGAAGGAGATGATGAAGGAAGGGGGGGATGAAGGTGCAGAACAGCCACCTCCTCGGCTCTCAGCCCCTGGCCAGGCTGAACTGCCCACTCCCAAAGGCACCAGCTCAGCCCAGGGTGTCTCCTACCGGCACCGCCTGCCACATTCCCTCAGTTCTGCCCCTCCAGCCTCTCGCCTTGGCCCCAGTGCCACCTTCCTCATCCTCCTCGACCACAGCCCTCCTCCTCCTCCCGGAGTGCATCCACTCGCACTGCCGGGCTGTGGGAGCATCGCGTCCCTCCCCAGGGGAACCTTCCTGTGTCCGAGCCCCCTGAACTGCCAACAGGCACCTCAGCTGCGTACCCAGCACCAACCGCGTCCCCTCCCCGCCCGGCGACCCCCGGGGCAGCGGTGCCCGGCGCTCCCGGCCGGCAGCCGCCAGCACATAAAGAACTCAGGAGGGTGAAGGAGCCCGGACAGCGCCGGGATGTGCGGGAGAGGGGCCGGCGGAACCCTCCGCCTCCCCGCCCGCCCGGGGCTCATCCTTTCGCCCGGCGAGACCGCGGCTCCGTCGGTACCGGTGCCTCCTCCGGTAACGTTGGCTGCAGACGGTGCCGCGGCAGCACCTCTCGCCCGGCCCTTGTGCCTGGGTACTGGAGAGCACGGGGGCAGTACGGGTGCCCGCGGCAGGGCTCCGTACGGCGGTGCCGGCGGCCGGTACCCGGGGCCGGTACCCGGAGCCCATTGTGCGGGCGGCGGCGGCGGCAGCGCCCCCGGTGAGCGGCGCGGGCAGTGCAGGCGGAGAGAGAAAAACAAGTTTGATTGGCAGTGATGGAGCCACGGCGCCTCCCGCATCCCGCACAAAGGGGACGGGGACGCCACCGCCGCACCGGCACCGCACCCGGGAGCAGGACCAGGACCAGGACCAGGACCGGGGCGCCGGGGGCGGCACCGTGAGAGCACAGCCCCGCCGGCCCCGCGCACCGCCCGCGGGCAGCGCGAATGCCCCGGCCTGCTGCTGCCGTAGCCGTGCCGGCCCGGTGGCGGCGAGCAGGGCGAAGCCCGGTGCTCCCGTACGGGCTCCGGTGGTGGCGGCGGGGCGGGTCCTACCTGCCCCGGCAGCCGCTGGCATCGGCTTCCTCGGGGGTGCTCCACGCTCTGGGGACACACGATCATGGTGAGCCCGTGCCGTGCCGTGCGGGCCCGGTGTGCCAGGGCCCGCTGTGCCAGGGCCCGGTGTGCCAGAGCCCGGCGTGCCAGGGCCCACTGTGCCAGGGCCCGGTGTGCCAGGGCCCGCTGTGCCAGGGCCCGGTGTGCCAGAGCCCGGCGTGCCAGGGCCCACTGTGCCAGGGCCCGGTGTGCCAGGGCCCGCTGTGCCAGGGCCCGGTGTGCCAGAGCCCGGCGTGCCAGGGCCCACTGTGCCAGGGCCCGGTGTGCCAGGGCCCGCTGTGCCAGGGCCCGGTGTGCCAGAGCCCGGCGTGCCAGGGCCCACTGTGCCAGGGCCCGGTGTGCCAGGGCCCGCTGTGCCAGGGCCCGGTGTGCCAGAGCCCGGCGTGCCAGGGCCCACTGTGCCAGGGCCCGGTGTGCCAGGGCCCGCTGTGCCAGGGCCCGGTGTGCCAGAGCCCGGCGTGCCAGGGCCCACTGTGCCAGGGCCCGGTGTGCCAGGGCCCGCTGTGCCAGGGCCCGGTGTGCCAGAGCCCGGTGTGCCAGAGCCCGGTGTGCCAGGGCCCGGTGTGCCAGGGCCCGCTGTGCCAGGGCCCGGTGTGCCAGAGCCCGGCGTGCCAGGGCCCACTGTGCCAGGGCCCGGTGTGCCAGGGCCGGGCCCGGTGTGCCAGGGCCCGGTGTGCCAGGGCCTGGAGTGGCAGGGCCCGGTGTGCCAGAGCCCGGTGTGCCAGGGCCCGGCTGTCCAAGGGTCCGGTGTGCCAGGGCCCGGCTGTCCGAGAGCCCGGCTGTGTCAGGGCCCGGCTGTCTGAGGGCCTGGCTGTGCCAGCATCTGGCTGTGCCACAGCCCGGCCGTGCCAGGGCCTGGCTGTCTGAGGGCCCGGCTGTGCCAGGGCCCGGCTGTCCCAGGGTCTGGCTGTGCCAGGTCCCAGTTGTGCCAGGGCCCGGCTGTGTCAGGGTCCAGCTCTCCCAGGGCCCAGCCGAGGGTCCCACTCCTCCCCCAAGCAAGCAGTGACAGGATGGGAGGGTGTGCTCTTATGTGCCTCTGCCAGGGAAGGTTGAGGTTGGACATCAGGAGGAATTTCTTCCCAGAAAGGGTGGTCAGACCTTGGATTAGACTGCTCAGGTAGGTGGGGGAGGCACTGCCCTTGGAGGTGTTTAAGGAAAAGACTGGAGGTGGCACTCAGTGCTGTGGTCTGGGTGACATGGTGGTGTTTGGACAGAGGTTGGACTCAATGTTCTCCAACATCTTCTCCAACATAGCTGAATCTGGGATTCTGTAAGAGCAGCTGCAGTCAGTGTTGGCCAGAAAGGTCTGCTCATCTGCAGGGACAGCGGCAGTGGCTGAGGGCTGCAGGTGGCCCCAGAAGTGGTTGGAGAGCCCAGAGCAGAGCCCATTGCCCAGTGAGGCCATAGCACATCGCCCGAGGGTGCAGGAGCCCTGTGAGACTGCCAGGAGGGGACTCACCCGTGTGCTTGGTGTTGATGATGAACACGGTGCCACTGTGAGCCTGGGACAGCAGGGCTGGCCCCTGCCTCACTGTGTGTGAGAGGTCAGAGGTGCTCAGGAGCTGGGGCTCCACTGGTGCTTTCCCCAGACCCTTCAGGACGAGCCTGGGCAAACCCCTGGTGGCAGAGCTTTAGTGCCACTGGAAACTGGGGACATGGGAAGGAGCAGGGAGGCCTGGGGGAACTGCCAGGATGACAGTGGCTTGCTCTCTGAGCCAGCACAGCAGGACACAGGAACAACCACAAAACCATGGATGAAAGGCAAAGAGGAAATTTATTTTCATTACCTCACCAGCTGCAGGACCCCCCCCCAAGCAGCACATAAGCAGGGATGCAGGCACTGTGGATCTTGGTCCACCCTGGAGGATCACTGAACCTGCTGTTTTTGCCTGTTTATCAAGGATTTGTGCAGTTGTGGTTTACTACTGTGATTTGATCTTTCCCACAGCAGGCCAGGAATCTCAAGCATGTTAAATAAGGTGCCACTAAGTCTATCACAGGCCTGTGTTATCTAAACACACAAGTTCTACTTACTGGATACACGAAGCTAAACAACATGAGTATGGTATATGTGTTTTTCCTACATCAGCTGCAAGGCACTTGAGCATGTTTACAATCTTTCTTGCCTATCTTTCCTTATTTTTCCACACTTGGGCCCCCTGGGACTCCTCATCCTGTGTGTCCCCATCAGTTGGGTAGTGGCCCCTGCCTGCCCAGCTGCAGCTGCCCACTCAGCAGGACACATCCCTGGCTGTGCTTGTGGGCACCTCGGAGCAGGGAGGGCACTTGGCAGGAAGCAGGACTGGGATCCAGAGCATTTGGCAGAGGCATGGCAGGAGCAGGGCCTGAGGAGCAGTAAGGTTTGGGCAGCAAAGCTGTGGAGAATGGGGCATGCAGGGGTGCAGGAGCGTGTCACAGCCTCCCATAGCTGTTCTGGTAGGGGCTGTGCTCACTGGGGGCGGCTGGGGGCCCAGGCATTGGAGGTGGTGCGTGGTTGCTGCTGTCCCAGAGGGGCTCGTGGCTGTCCTTGGGTGGCAGCTCAGTCACATAGCAGATGTTCTCGCTGTAGTTGGGCTTGAAGCTTTCCACAACATCTTTGGGGACTCCAGTCCATTCCTCCAGGGAGCAGAGCAGGGTGAGAGGAGCCACCACCCAGCCCAGCCCCAACCCCACACAGCCGGGGTGAGCCCAGGGCAGGGCTGCCTGCACCACCTTACCTGGAAATTGCCGTTGTGGGTGATGAACAGCTCATCAAAATTCTTGCTGGGGTTGGGAATTCGGGGCATCAGGATGACCCATACCCTGTGCAGGAGAGGTGTGTTAGAGGGAAGAGCCCCAGTGCTGCTGCCCTTCTGCCCCAGGCAGCTCCCCACACTCACCTTTCCATGCGCACCAGCAGGATGACAAGGACCAGCAGCAGCACACAGGAGGCAATGGGCACCAAGACCGTGCGGATCCCAAACCAGTACAGCTGCTCCTCCACCGTGCCTGGAAAGAGCAGGGGTGACACTGATCCCCAGACAGCACACCACCATGGCAGTGGGGTGGGCCATGGCATTGCTCGTGGCAGGGCTCAGCTGGGAACAGAGCATGGAGAAGGGGCCTGTCCCCAGGCACTGCCATCCTATCACCATAACTAGCTGGTCACCCTGTCCTGGCCCAGCCATGCCCTCCAGAACAAAGAAGCCCCTGGCAAAAGTCAGCAGGTCCCACTGGTGGGGTGTGTTTTGCTTCCAGAAGTACAAAGGATGCTGCTGCCAGCACCCCACATGCCCAGATGGGTCTTGTCCCTACAGCTGCTGCCTCAGGCCATTCTCTCCTTGCTTGGCCATCTCTCGCCTGCTGAGCCCTACCATACTCCAGTCCATCCTGTCCCACTGCAGCCCTCAGAACATACCCTTGCTGGTGGAGTTGCTGCCCCAGATGACAGGAATGCTCCACTCGCTCCAGAACTGGGTTCTGCCACAGAATTTGTTGATTTTGCTGCGCACGTAGAAGGTGTAGGACTTCTCATAGTCCACGCTGGGCAAGGAGAAGACATCTCCATTCACCGAGAGCTCCTGCAGAGACATCAGCCCTGAGATACTGGCTGGGACCACCTTGGAGGCTGGTGCACAGCTCTCCCCCAGGCACAGCCACAAGGGTGCTGTGCCCAGGGCTCTCACCGTCCAGCTGGTGTCCTTGTTGCTCTTGTACTTGACAGCGTGCTCCAGGCACTTGTTTCTGGGGTACGGGGAGGCCCAGGTCAGCTGCAGCTGATTGTTGCTCATGTTGTGGATGGTCAGGTTGACAGGCGCCTCTGGTTTCACTGCAAGGGACAGGCAATGCCCACTGAGGGCTGGCCCCATGGCCAGGGCCCTGCTGCCAGCTGGGAGCTCACAGGGCAGCTCTGAGAACCCACAGCCCTGCAGAGGAGAGGGTCCCCACCACTCTGTACCCAGGTCCTGCAGCTCCATGCGCTCGCTGGGGATCTCCAGGGTCTTGCCACCGACGCTGGCATTGATGAGAACGTGGAAAGGCTGGAACTGGATGAGCTCGTCCTGCTTGAAGTGGCAGCCGACCCTGACACCCTGGTGGTGCAGGTAGTGCTTGCACTCCACCTCCTTGTCAGACGTGTTCTTGTACCTGTGCCACAGTGCGTTGCCAGGACTCCCCAAGGCCTCACATGCCCCAGCCCTCGCCAGGACCCCTCTCCCCAGCACATCCCACCCTGCTTGCTCTGGAGACAGAGCCTGCCCCACCCTGGGCTTGGGGAGGAGGAGAGGCCTGATGCCAGGACCAGCAATGCTGCACAGGGACCCACTGCTGGACACTGCTGTAGGACTGGCCATGGGACAGGGGCACCTACCAGTAGAAGAGGGAGTAGTTGACTGTGGGCATCTCTTTGTTCCCCCACGTGCAGTTCATGTACTCCTCATTGAAGAGGACACACATCACTCCTGCAAGCAACAGACACTGCTGGGCATGGCAGTGGTGGGTGGCTGTGCCAAGGCCCAGGGGTGCACTGGAGAGACATGGCACACACCAGATCCCTGTGTATCCCTATGAGCCTCCCTCTGTGTCAACCAAACAAACTCATCAGCCAGCACTGCAGGGGCAGGAGAAAGCAGAGTCGAGCTTTCCTGGGCTGTAATGTAACACAGTGGAGCAAACAGGCTGTTTCTACACCTGGAGATGGAGGGCACCTTGCTGCCAGCCCAGGAGGTCCAGGGATACAGAGGGGCTTTTTCCACAGTGTCGTGGGGACAGGACATTTTCATGCTTATTATCCCAAATCGTGGTTTCTGTTCCCTGCTCCGTTTGTTGTGTCTATCGTTTTTGTCCTTCCCCAACCTCTACCTTAGGGCTCGGCTTTTTGCATGCTGCATAGCCGGCTGGCTGCTTGCTTGCTCTTCTAGCTTTGCTTCTCTTTCCTTTTTTCTTGTTTTTTTTTTAGCTCGCTTGCTTTTTTTTTTCCTTTTTCGCTTTTTTTTCCCCCTCAGATATTTTTCCCCTAATTTGTCCTAAACCAAATCACACAGAGAGCTGTTGTTTTACTGACAGCCAGGCATTTTTTTTCAGAAAACAGCGGCTGGGATGAGAGTGTCAGGTGGAAAGAAACGCCTCTGTGTCCTGTCCCCTTCCTGTGCACAGCACTACTGAGGGGACCAGGAAGGAAAGGACAGCAGATCCACTGACCATCCTGGCCAGCACCCACACGTGGCACAGACCAATAGGATCTGCCAGGAGAGTGATGGGGCAGGAGCCCTGCAGGACTGGTAGTCAGGGGGCTAGTGGGGTCAGAAATGCTCCAGCACTGCAGTGGGCACAAGGACAGCCCAGCAGGGCTCCCTGGTACAGCCTGGCCCTCCTGGCAGTCCCACTGCAATGGGCCATGTACGTGCTGCAGCTCTGGGACACATCAGGGGTCGCAGGGTCCCTGGTGTGTGCCACAACAGCGCGCCAGCCCACACAGCCCCACATCCTGTCCTCGCCCGCCATCACTGGGGAGCTCCATTCCCCAGCCCCAACCACAAAAGGGGCCCGTGGCCTTCCCATGTGCCCCCTTACCTGGGTGGCTGTCGGCAGCGGCAGGGTAGGGACCCGGCCCACAGAGGAGGAGGAGGAGGACAGGCACGAGGAAGGTGCCGGGAGCCGCCATGGGGGCTGCTGACCGGGGACGCATGCGAACAGCCTCAGCCAGGGCTGCCGGCTTCCGCAGCACGCTGCTTCCTGCCCCACGCACCGCCTGCACCGGGCACCCTGCGTGCTGGGGCCCACTGCTCGCTCCAGGGGCCCCACAGCTCATCCCACTGGGATCCACAGCTCATCCCACTGGGATCCCACAGCTCATCCCACTGGGATCCCACAGCTCATCCCACTGGGATCCGACAGCTCATCCCACTGGGACCCCACAGCTCATCCCACTAGGATCCACAGGTCATCCCACTGCAACCCCATAGTTCATCCCACTGGGACTCCATGGTTCATCCCACTAGGATACCACAGCTAACCCACTGGGACCCCAGCGCATTCCACTGGCTCGTCCCACCGGGACAATGTCACCGTCCCTGCTCAGTTCCCACTCCTCATACCTCCTGGACCCCCATTTCATCCTGCCGGGTTCCCATGGCTCATCTGTGGGGCTGGCCGCCACTGGGCTGCCCCAGGAGCATGGCTGGGATGGGGATCCCAGCGCCAGCCCGCCCGGATCCCTGGGAGCACCACCGGGAGGCACCGAGGCAGTGGGAGGGGGCGCTGCAGTTGAGTCGCGGCGGGCTCGGTGTGTGTGGCAGCGCGGCCGTGTCGCGGGCTGTGCCGGCGCGGTGCCGGTGCCCGGGGTGCCGGTGCCCGGGTCCCGGGGTGCCCCGGCATCGGGAACGGGACTGAGGGGCGGGGTCACGTGATCCTGTCGTCTCCGCCGGGGGGCGCGCGCGCGCCCCTCGGGCTGCCCCGTCCCTCTTCGACACTTTTCGGCTCCGCTCGGAGCGGGCTCGGGCCGTTCCGGCACTGCTCGGGACTCTCCTGCAGCGCTCAGCGCTTTTTGGCCTCGCCCGTCCCTGCTTCGGGGACGCTCGGCTCTCTCCGTTCACTCTCGGATCTCTCCGGCTGCGCTCGGTGCTCTTCGTCTTTCCTCGGTCCAGTCACAGCAGCACTCGGATCTCTCCGTCAATTTTCGGCATTCTTCGGCGACGCTCGGGATTCTCCGTGCTCCTTCGGCCCGGCTTCGGCGGCGCCCACCTGCCCCGGCGCAGCGCTCAGCGCGCAGGCGCGGGCGGCCCCGGCGGCCCTTGTTGTGGCCCGGCCGCCCCCGCCCGGCCGGCCCGCCATGGCGGCCTTCGGCGTCCTCAGCTACGAGCACCGCCCGCTCAAGCGCCCGCGCCTCGGCCCGCCCGACGTGTACCCGCAGGACCCCAAGCAGAAGGAGGTGCGGGGGCCGCGCGGGCTGGGGGGAGCCGGGGTGCAGCACCGCTGTGCCGGGGCCGGAGCTGAGGAGGCGGCGGGTTAGCGGCGCGAGGGCCGGGGCTGGGCTGGGGGCGCCGGGACCCCGCGCTGGGGGCGCTGGCCCGGCCGGGGAGCCGCGGTGCCCGTGCCCGGCACTGCCCTGGGCGGTGCCGCTAGCGAGGGCTGGGGGAGGTCGGAGGAGCGGCCGGGCCTCGGCTGGCTCAGCCCCGCCGTGGGGACAGGCTGCGGCGGGGGGCGCGGAGGGGCCGGGCCGGGCCCTGCTCACCCTCCTTCCCCGCAGGATGAGCTGACTGCGCTGAATGTCAAGCAAGGCTTCAACAACCAACCGGCGGTCTCTGGGGACGAGCACGGCAGTGCCAAAAATGTCAATTTCAACCCGGCGAAGGTGAGAGACGTCCCGACGGTCGAGGACGGGTTTAGCAGGACAGGTCCTTGCACAGTCCTGGGTCTCATTCCTTCCCTGTGTCGACAACTAGGAGGTCTTTCCCTTTTGTATGGGTGTTTTTAAGACTTGACCCTCCGTTTGTGTAGAATCCAAGCTATGCACTCGTTTAGAACTGTGTCCCACCTCTGAGAGGGCAGGCTCTTGTCTGGCTCAGTGCATCTTTGGGCAGGTCTATGTCTGCAGTCTTCATTAAGCCAGCATCTAGGACTCTTTAAATTCTGCAATTAAAGCACAAGGCTTGATTGTAGGAGAGAGAAACTCCTTATTGATTTGGTTACATGATGGCCATAGTAAAAGGAAAGTATGATTTTGTGAAACATCTGGAAGTTTAAAAATGGGAGTTATATAATAGGCTTCAACTCCATTTTTGCAGTCTCCGAAATCAAGATGTTGACTTCCTGACAAAACAACTAGTAATGGCCTGGGTTGGAAGGCAATCAATAAGCACAGGATATTTGTTTTCCTTGGCTGACTTCTGTCTGAGGAGCCCTCTGTCTGGTTTGACAAGTATTTTTAAAGGGTTGTGTCCATCTCAACTTGAGTCCCTGCTTGATTATTGTCTAGACACATTCATCTCTGCAAGTATAACAAAGGAGTTATTGGCAGTTACTTTGTGTTTCAAAAGTTGATACTGGTGAGACTTCTGGTAGGAATGATAAATGATTATTTAAGCACACTGATCACATCTTTGATCTCTGAAATGTAATAAATCCTTTTCTTTTCCCTTCTCCTCCAGATCAGCTCAAATTTTAGCAGTATTATTGCAGAAAAGCTACGGTGCAACACCCTGCCCGACACGGGGAGACGGAAACCCCAGGTCAATCAGAAGGATAACTTCTGGCTGGTAACAGCACGTTCTCAGAGTGCCATAAACAACTGGTTCACAGATCTGGCTGGAACTAAGCCCCTCACTCATCTTGCTAAGAAGGTATGTTACAGGAGAGGCAGCCTGGCAGGGCAGAGAATTTAATCTGTGCTTGTTTCTGGAGGGCTTTACTGTTTGGAGAAGTTCCTCATCTGTACATCTTGTGAAGCTTTCAGCTTGAAATGTGGATGTAGGATTTGTAGTGCCCTGACTGTAGTCATCCACACTTTGAGATCTGTTCTCTTGGCTGTTATTTTGAGGTGTTTAGCTTTGCCTTTTGACTTGTAGGACATGACTGATTTATTTTAAGGTTCCGTTGTTTTTCGAAGAGCTGCCACTGTTGCCTTTGCTCTGTTGTTTAGATTAGTTAATTTCTGTTGTGGAGGGTTTCTCAAGTTCTCAAAAGTCATAGTGGGAATTACTGAAAATAATCACTTAAATGACTTCTCTTGCAGTGAGGTGTTTCTGTTTTTCAGCAGAGGGGATCACATGTGCTATCACTTGGTCTTGGCCAGGCTGTGAATTCTGTAGAGTATGAAAGAAGGGTCTTACTCTGGCATTTTATCAGGCCTGATAGCAAGGGAGATGGCTCTCTGTCAGGGGAGAACTACAAATGAGATACTTGTGAATCTGGTATGCACTGTGAAACAAACATAACTCCCAGTTGCAAAATGGTCTGAGTCATTCCTGGGGGGAAAATTAAAGTAATCAGTTTTTCCCAGAATCTGACTCTTTATAAACTTAGTCCTTCTTTGTGTTTTGACTGTCAGTTTCCTGAGGTCATAGTGAAAGCTTGAACCTTTCAAGTTTTTCCCTGTTTTCCTGCTATGAGCTCCATCCATTTTCATGAACTAGATGTGAGAGAGCGACTGTCAGTAGCCAAGTAGTCTGACTGTGAGGCATCAGAGAGTAATTGGGAAGAATGTAGGAAACGTAGCAGGTTAATGAACACCAGTAGTTCAGGGGCTTGAAGGTGCCAAATGGACCTGTTTTTTGTGATTTTTTTTCATTCCTCTGTGAAAACACACATACTTTTGCTCTCCAGAGTATTGTGTGGAAATGAGCTCCACAGCTGTACCTTTCCCTGTGATGTGTTATTGCTTCCTGGTTTATAGTCCTGCAGCCTGGTTATTTCATTGGTATCCTCTTATGTTGTATCTTGAATTTTAAATCTTGGATTAATGAATTCCTTCCTACTTTGTACTCAGTTCCCTGTTTCTCCCCGTGTTCTGTTGAGTATTCATGATATTGTGAGACTTCTGTAACCACTGGGTTTTGTATACAAAGTGAAGAGTCCTGTCTTCAGGTTGCATGGCAGATACTCTGTTACTGACTCAGTCCTTGGTCTGTATCTTTGGTATTTCTTTATGTGCTCTCTGGAGGATAACCTCCAGGATGTTTGCAGGATTCAGGGCATGGATTTACAGTGACGTAATTATATGTTCTGTCTTCTTTCAGTTTGTTTTATTTCTGTTTGTACTGAAATGCAGCTTTGGTACTGTTGCTTTCTGACCACAAGTGAATTTTGGCAGCAGGTTTTTTTGAGGTAGAGGTACTGTGTTGCTCTGTTCTCTTTTTACCTTTTCATACCTGCAGCAGGTAGAGCTGCTTTAGCTGCTTCCCTTCTTATTCCAAGTGCTTGGTTCAGTTTTCCCTCTCCATTTCATGACAGGTGCCCATCTTTAGCAAGAAGGAAGAGGTCTTTGGTTATTTGGCAAAATACACTGTTCCAGTAATGAGAGCAGCGTGGCTCATCAAAATGACTTGTGCCTATTATGCTGCCATCACAGAAACCAAGGTGAAAAAGCGTCATGTCATTGATCCCTTCATTGGTAAGCACTCTGTGTGCAGCACTGCCTTTGTCCATCACACCTGTTTCCTTCTAAGCCTGCTCTTGATTAGTAAGAGGTAAATCCAAATAAACTTCTTTCCTGCTGATAAGTGCTCGCGTTCTGATGTGAGTAGCTGTCTGAACAACAGGCTCACCTGTGAAAGTACACTGAAAAATAAGTCTTAGCAGCCATAAATACTTCCTGGGAGCCTTACTTTTCTTTCACCCTGTTAAGTTCTACTGAGCTCCTTTGCTGCCTTACCTGTGTTTTTCTTACCATACAAAGATTGTAAAGTTGCAATTTAGTGATGACTGATTAGCTACTCCCCAAGTGAGTATGTACTTTTCCTAGAGAATTTTGGTATGTTACTCCCTGTCTGTGTTCCCAATGTCATTAAACATTACTGGATCCAACATCCTTTGCATCCTGGCCTGCTCCAGGTTGCTGTGGTCTAGAAGAGTTCCCCTCTGTTCTGTTTCTTTGGCTTTCTGCCTATGCACCATCCTGGTTCTTTCCTCTTTGCCACAGTGCTCATTGCTAACCTCTTTTCTCCAGAATGGACACAGATCATCACCAAGTACCTGTCAGAGCAGCTGCAGAAAATTGCAGAGTTCTACAGACAGCTCCCAGGGCCAGGCTGTGGTTCACCATCGGGACCAATGCCCCAAGAGGTGGAACAGGCTTTGAAGCAGTGGGACTACAATGAGAAACTGGCTATGTTCATGTTCCAGGTGAGGGACTGGCGGGGCTGCTGGGTTGGTGTGAGCAGAGGAGGGCAGGGGGAGTGGATGCCAAGTGATTTGTTTCTGCAAGTTGCTCTCTTTCCTAGTGAATAGATCACTAGGACTAGATGCAGTTTTGAGCTCAGTAATAGGACAGGGGTAGCACGGAACTGCGAAAACTTCCAGAGCTATTTCCACTGTTGGAGTGCAAGCTGCTGCTGCTCTGTCTTGCCTTGGTGGAGTTTACTTCAACTTTCATCCATTTGTTCTGCTTTTATCTGTGTGCAGGATGGCATGTTGGACCGGCATGAATTCCTGACATGGGTCCTCGAGTGCTTTGAGAAGATACGGTCAGGAGAAGATGAATTTCTGAAAATGCTCCTTCCTTTGCTGCTACGGGTGAGAAATACACTCTCAGCTTGCTTTAGGAGAGTGCTGACTTCTGCTTTGGCCATCCCCTTCCTATTGCTTAAGGGGATAATGGGTTGTTTTGCACCAAGAGCACCAGGGAGTGTCCCTATAAACACCCTTGTTAGCTCATGCAAGGATGAGCTTTTTAGTCTTGCTCTTTTTTAGTCTTTATTCTCCTTTACCCTTTTTCCCTGCACCGGGTTTGGTAATCCCTGCCCATGCCACAGCTGCGATGGTTCCACTGATTGTGCACCAGTACATGGAAACTGCTTTTTTCTTTCTTTCTCTTGCAACAGATTCTGGGCAAACCTTTGAAGCTCTGGGAAGGCTGGGTGTGGGTACATTTTTATAGATTAAATCATTGCCAGAGAGCATTTAAAGGGTTTTTCTGATGCTTAGTAGCCAGTGGGTGATCTGTGATGCTAAGGAGTAAAAAGAAAAGTAAAAAAAGCAAAGAAGTAAAAAGAAACTGCCTCTTCAAGGCAGTGTCACACAGTGTAGTACATTGGGAAGGTCGGGGTTTTTTCTGGTGTTCCTTGTGACAAGGATGTTTGTCCCTCCTTCCATGTTCCCTGCAGTACTCTGGAGAGTTTGTGCAGTCTGCATACCTGTCCAGACGTCTGGCCTACTTCTGCACCCGCAGGCTTGCTATGCAGCTGGATGGTGCTGGTGGGCACCCACCACACATCCTGTCTGCCCAGACAGGGAATGCTCTTCCTTCAACTCCCACCCCTCAGCCAGCTGCAGGGAATCCTCCTCCCAGCCCTTTCAGCGACTTACTGCTGTGCCCCCAGCACCGGCCAGTGGTGTATGGGCTCAGCTGCATCCTTCAGGTATGTTCCAGTGATGGTGCTTCTGGGGTCAGCATGGATGATTTGTGTGCCATCACAGAAAAAGCATTGCAGTCTGAGTCAGCAGATTTGTAAGTGCAGAAATATCAAACCATGGTTATCTTTGCTGATGTGTTAACAGAGCTTTTGTCAGACAGTGCTGTAGCAGTGCCCTTGACTGACTTGCATAAGAAAAATGGTTTGGAATAGAGCCTTTTGCTTTACTCAGAGGTGCCTCACGTGGCTGGGAGAGTTTTACAAAAGAAGGGATGAGAAAGAAAGAAAGAAAAGGTTATTTCCCATGTGTGTATCAATAGCAGGTTTTTATCCAGGAGAGGAAGTTATGCCAGAAATGAAAGTGCTTTGTAATTTTGTCAACTCTTAAAAACAAAAATCCCCTCATCAGAAGTTCCCACAGAACCAAAAAAACCAACCCACAACCTAACAGCACGCACAAGAAACAACTCCTCCCACTTTATGGAAGAATGTAGTGGTTTAGGAGTGGTAGCAGGCTGTGAAAAGGAACCACTCTAAACTCATAATCTTTCTAGGTGGGATTGATTAAACATTACATTGCAATAAAAGGGCAAGGTTGCCAAAGCCTTACTGATAGATGTTTGAAGAACTGGTGCTGTGGGGTTCAGTCCTTACTCTCCTTGTGTCAGAGAGGCAAGTTCTGTTCAGTGTGTGCATTCATTCATGATTGTGTTTTTCTCCTTCAAGAGGAGAGTGACTAGGTGAGGTAGGTCCATGCAAGAGTGGGGATTGTTTCTTCCAGGGGAGAAAAGACTTGTTAAAGCAGAGAAGGTTCCAGAGAGTGCAGAATGGAACAGGAGTTGGAGAGGAAGAGAGGACAAAGCTTGGGAATCTGCTGCTCAAGAGAGAAACTTGAGAGGAAGGAGCCCTGGCAGGATCAAGAAGCAGCCAGCCAGCTCTCAGAGAAAAAGAGGAAAAGAGAATTTCTATAGTACAGTTGGCTAGAAGTAAGGATCTTTCTGGAAGCAAGGGTTAGAGAACAATGTAGGGTTATAAATAAACCTTTTGCATTCTTATTAAGTCTTGTTTGCTTTCTAGTCAAGACATTTAGAGGGTTGGGTTTTTCTCTGTTTTCCATGTAATAAAACATGTTTCTAATATAAAAAATCCTACATTTGGGGAGCTTGCTTTAGGGAAAATATATGAGCATATACACCTCAGAGATTTGTCTGATTTGGAGTTCAGACACAACCTACTTAAAAAGTTGATGTTGGTAAATGATAGTCTGGTCTTTAGTATGTCTCAGTGGAAACAGGTGCATTTCTAAGAATTTCCATAATTCTAAGAATCTGCATAATTAACTGTTGCTGAAATGTTCTCAAGATAAGCAGATTCTTTGGTTTGACAGTCTAAAACAGCTTTCTGAGCCAGAAAATGTAGGGTTATATCATAGGAATTGTTTAGTGAAATTCTGTCTGTACTTATGTGAGTGTACAAGATCATAAAAGGATGAGAATGCATATACCATGGTATTGTTACTATGATAATCAGACTTGTGATTATCAAGCAAAATGGTTTAAATAATTTAGGTCTGTTATCTCATATTTCTTCTCAGACTTTACACTTGATGACAGGTGTAAGTCGCTAATGTAAATGCTGCTTGTGGACCATGAGAGTTGGATTGTGCATTGGGGGTGTGAGTTTGTATGATCCAAAGGGTTTTTCAGAGCTTAAAACAAACAAAAAAAGAAAACAGAACAAAAACAACCCATCCAGATAGTAAATATGCTTTATAGAAGATAATGAGTGCCTGGGCAATAGGATCAAGTAGTGGTTAGTTCTGTAGAAATGTAACTAAATTGTTTTGACCTTAATTTGCTCAGTGATACTGACTTTTCTGTCTGTTGCAGAGTATAATTTTGTGTTGCCCAAGTGCCCTTGTGTGGCATTATTCCTTGACCGATAGCAGGATAAAGACTGGCTCTCCACTGGACCACCTGCCTATAGCCCCATCCAACCTGCCCATGCCAGGGGGGAATTCAGCCTTTACACAGCAGGTGAGCTTCAGAAAAGGGAGCTCTTGTGGTTTGGGATAACAGCTGTATCTTAGCTCTTTCAGAATTTTCTTTTCATGTCGTGTGATAAGCAGATCTGGAGGTGCTGTCTCAATCCCTAGGAATTAAGTGCTCTCATTCTGCTATAAACCAGATAGTGATGTCCTTGGAAGATGGGCAGAATATAACCTTAAGTAGAATTGCTGTCAGTCTTTGTTTTCTAATAATTTTGTTCACAGGACTTCTGAGGCATCCCTTTGTATGTTTACACAAGTCCATTGTTTCTAGGTTCGGGCAAAGCTGCGTGAAATTGAGCAGCAGATAAAGGAGCGTGGCCAGGCTGTGGAGGTTCGCTGGTCATTTGACAAGTGCCAAGAAACCACAGCAGGTAACTTGCTGTAGGTTAAAGTTTCTTTCCCCTGATCCATGTGCTACTCTGACAAAACTCCTGTCTGGCTATTCTTTTTGATTTTTTTCTTATTTACTGCTCTTTGTGTTTACTGTCAGCAGTAAGACACGGCACCACTTCTTTCCAGAACAAAATCTTATAGGGGTCCCTTCCTCCAAGTATAGGGGGAGTTTCTGTTACTAGGAGCTGGAGCTATTTACCAGGGACCTACACTCTTGTCTCTGATGCTTTCCCCTAAAATCTGCTGTTGGGGGGAGTTTCTGTTACTAGGAGCTGGAGCTATTTACCAGGGACCTACACTCTTGTCTGCGTGCTGTGCTCTGATGCTGTCCCCTAAAATCTGCTGTTGATCACAGTGAGAGTTGGGATTTTAAGCTGGGTGGACCCCTGCCTGACTGTTACAGCTTTCCTTGGGTAGTGGTCCCAAGCATTGAGCTCACAGAAACTTCTTATAGAATCATAGAATGGTCTGGATTGGAAGGGACCTTAAAAATCAAGTGGTCTCAATTCTCCTGCCATGTGCAGGGACACGTTCCCCTAAATGTGATTGCTCAGGACCAATCCAGCCTTGAACACTTCCAGGAATGGAGCATCCACAACCTCTCTGGGCAACCTGTGCCACACCCTCACAGGGAAGAATTTCTTTTTAACATCTAGTCTCAGTTTATCCTCTTCCGGTTTAAAACCATTCCCCTTTTTCCTGCCCTTGTAAAAAGTTTCTCTCAAGATTTCTTGTAAGCCTGCCTTAGTGTGATAGGTGACAGTTAGGTCACCCTAGAGCCTTTTCTTCAGGCTGAACAATCCAGCCTTTCCTCTTAGGAGAGGTGTTCCATCCCTCTAATCACCTTGGTGGCCCCCTCTGGACTCGCTCCAACAGCTCCATGTCCTTTTCCTGTGCTGAGGACCCCAGAGCTGGAGGCAGCACTGCAGGTGGGGTCTGACCAGAGTGGAGCAGAGGGGCAGAATCCTCTCCCTCCCTCCCCTGCTGCCCACAGGGCTTTTGCTGCAGCCCAGGACACTCTTGGCTTTCTGGGCTGAGCCTGCACATGGCTGGGTCCTGTCCAGCCTCCATCCCCCAGCATCCCCGAGTCCTTCTCTGCAGGGCTGCTCTCCATCTGCTCATCCCCATCCTGGGTCAATACTGGGGTTGCTCTGTCCCAGGTGCAGCACTTTGTGCTTGGCCTTGTTGAACCTCATGGGATTCCCATGGGCCACTGCTGGAGCTTGTCCAGGTCCCTGTGGATGTCATCCATCCTTCAGGACTATCAACCAAACCAGTCAGCTTGGTGTCATCTACACCCTTGCTGTGGGTGCACTCTATCTGTGTCTGTGTCACCACTCATCACTGATGTCCATTGGGACTCTGAGCCTTTGGCCACTACCATCTGGATGTGACTGTCCAACCAGTTTCTCATACACTGAACAGTCCAGCATGCCTGGTGCTGTGTAGGCACTCCCATTGTCAGAAAAAAAACCAGTATTTTGGTGGCAACACCAGCCATGGAGCCATGTATTAATAGACTGGGCCCCTCTGTTTCTTCCAATGTTGTTGCCTGTAACTGGAAGGATAAGAGAAAATAATCTCTGTTCCAAAATCCCTTTCTAATGGTCGGTCCCAAGGTCCTGAATCCCTTTTGATTGTTTTTGGACTGCACTTGCAACTTCACCTCCTCCTGTGTGGGAGACAAGTAAAGTCTGAGGGCTGGACCAGGCTAGGAAGTTTCCTAATTTCATGTCCTTAACCTGGGCACCAGGAATGCATCAGACTTCCCTTAGAGATGGGTCCAAACTCTCTTCCACTTATAAGAGAATGACATACAGCTACAACCTATCTTTTCCTTCTTGTGGAACTGGTCTTGATATGAGGTGTAGGCCTTTCTGACTTTAGCTGACCTTGGCAACACATCTGGTGTTGCTCTAGAGTCTGTTGTACCAGGTGCCAAATACACATTTTTCTTTTCTGTTCTCTTCTAGGTTTCACTATTGGCCGTGTCTTGCATACCTTAGAAGTTCTGGACAGTCACAGCTTTGAAAGATCTGACTTCAGCAACTCTTTGGATTCCTTGTATAACAGGATATTTGGGCTGGGTCCAACCAAAGACAGTCATGAGGTGCTCTGGGACTTGGCTGCTGGGCCCTGGTCTTGGATGTGGCTGTGTTCTTGTTTATAACCACACTGTTATTGCCCTGTGTCTGCAGAGAGCTGACTAGGTAGTGGCCTTTGGCCAAGAGACAGGATCTTCATTGAAAAGGATTGCATGCAGCTCTGTTAGGGAGCTACTAAAATGAGAAGGGGGGGTCTGTGCTCTAGAAAGTCCAACAAATACATGTAAGTTTGAGAGAATTCACTGATGAAAGATGCCAGTCTGCATACCAGATTGGTGCTAAGGACTTGTTATGTCAGTACTAGCCTGGTCACATTTTGGGCTGGCTGCTGATTCCTGGGAGCTCACAGCTCAGGTTCCTTTTAGCCTGGGAGTTGCTGTATTTATGATGTGTAGGACCACAGTGCATCCACTACTGCATTGGTTCCTAGAAGAGCACAGGACTGGCTTTTCATATACTTTGTATGAGGGGGTTGAGAAGTTGTGTGTTACTCAGTGCTGTGATTAGCACTCTATAGATGTGCTGCTGGAAGAGAGATGATTTTCTGAAGCAGAGTCAGTCTGGAGATTTGTCAGCCTCATGTTGCAAAATGCAGTTAAAGCAGGAGGGCTCTAGCTTGACATGTGTCCTCCCTGTAAGGAGGAGGGGAATGTAGCAGCGTTCAGTCTCTGTTCTGTGGGGAGTAGACCCACTGCTATATCTGCTCCCCTCTTGTGCTTGGCTCAGGTTCTCACTGCAGTGCTTCTGTCCCCCCAGATCTCCCCAGACGATGACGCAGTGGTGGCCTTGCTGTGTGAGTGGGCTGTCAGCTACAAACGCTCCGGGCGCCACAGGGCCATGGTCGTGGCCAAGCTCCTGGAGAAGCGTCAGGCAGAGATCGAGGCTGAGGTACTCCTTATTCCTGGAAGGCTGGGAGCAATAAAGGAGAGCAGAAGTTGCCTAACTCCTATTACACAGACAGGCAAAGGCTGATCAGCACAGTGCCTCTTGTCACTGGTGCTGCTAATTATGGCATTTGCTCCATCTGACCCAATGTAGGTCATAAATGAGCCTTGGGATGGTGCATATCCCATTTCTTGGATACATTTGAGGACAGCTGATTGCAGTGCAGAAGTGCTGGCATACTTGGAGACTGTGCAGTAGCTTACAGAAACTTGTGTGGTGGCTTGCTTACAAGAGCAAAATAGAAACATTCTCTTGAAGGAGCCTTGGGATGGTGCATATCCCATTTCTTGGATACATTTGAGGACAGCTGATTGCAGTGCAGAAGCGCTGGCATACTTGGAGACTGTGCAGAAACCTGTGTAGTGGCTTGCTTACGAGAGCAAAATAGAAAAATTCTCTTGAAGACTTCTTTTTTGAGATATATGGATTGGAAGTTTCTCCTCTGTGTCAGCAGTTGGTACTTTTTTCTGTTTCTGCAGAGATGTGGGGACTCCGAAGTCGTGGATGAGAAGGGCTCCATCTCCTCGGGCTCTCTGTCAGCAGCCAGTGCTCCTGTCTTTCAGGATGTCCTTATGCAGTTCCTTGACACTCAAGCTCCTATGCTAAGTATGTAATAAGAATTTGTGGTCTCCCAGTTTCTAGCTTTCCCTCTCCTGCAAACTTTGAATTTGTGCAGTTCTCTTGTGTGTAGGTATGGGGTGTATCTAAATTCTCTATCTGGCTTCCTTGCAATTCAGAGTTTATCTTGGTGAGGGAGGAAAAGCAGCTTGCAGGGCCAGATGACAGAAGGAGGATACAGAGGCATTTCTGTTAACAGAGCATTGGCCAAGGATAAACGAGTTTAATCAGGAGTTACTTCAGGCTGAGAACTAAAGGGAGGTTTTTAACTGGTGACAGAGCTCTGGCTCTGATGGGAAGTTCTGCAAACAGGTTAAGAGGGATAGGATAACAGGTCTGAATGATGCAGGCAGCTGTTTGTACACCCAGGAATAGCACTTCTAGGCTAAAGTCCAGTGCCTCTGGGCTGTAACACTGGAGAGCTTTTGACTTACTTAATTGCTAATTTTTGAAACTGGACGTTCTGATTTTAGTCCCTGCTGTAGTCTCAGAACTGTGTATCAGTCACTGTGTTGACATCTCAGGAAATGCTTTCCCTTGCCCTAGGTTAAGTGGCTGGTGTTGATTATAGTGGTGCAGAGCTACTCTGATAGCCCTGACTGTCTGTGTTGTCCTTTCAGCTGATCCTGGGAAGGAGAATGAGAAGGTGGAGTTCTTTAATCTGGTGCTGCTGTTCTGTGAGCTAATCCGACATGATGTCTTCTCCCACAACATCTACATGTGCACGCTCATCTCCCGGGGTGATCTCGCCATGGATTCTCACGGGCCTCGCCCTCCCTCCCCCTTTGATGACCCTGCTGAGGAGCATGACAGGAAGGAGACAGAGGGAAGCAGTGGCATCAAGCTGGAGGTGAGAGCACAAGCACCATGGCCCTCCTGTACATCTGTGTTGTGCTTGCCTGTTTTTACCAGCTTTGCAGCCTCCATGCTGTTGCCTGCTGGGGAAGGTACCACTGACTCTTGCTCTTCCCTCCTTCAACTTATTTCCGTAGCATTTCAATTTAAGGTTATATTTTAAGTGACTGGAAAGGACCTGCAGATTGCAGAAGGGTAGATAGGAGAATCTTGCATGGCTTGATACAAAGCAGCATATCATGAGGTGCTGTGTGAGGCCTGTCCATAATATTTGAGGTGTATCAGGCTCAAATTTGCCAGGCACCATGAATGTGGTGACATACTGCTGTCACTGTCCAACATGGACATCAGTGTAGTCAACAAATATTCTCTTGTTCCCTGATGCATCACTGAGATGTAAAGCTGCTCTGTCTCTTCCCAGGACACAGGTCTTTCAGAGCCCATGGACATTGACCACAACCCCAGCATGCTCTTTGATGACATGGAAAAGACAGATTTTTCGGTACGTTCCAGCATGTCCTGTTACTCAGTAAGTAGGGTCAGTGTGTTGTAGTGAGCCCAGGAGCAGCATGTGCCTTGTTTTTGTGTATCTGCTGGAAGTGGCTGGGTTGTAAGGCAGTTCACACTGCAAAAGGCCCATATAACCTGTTTCTGTAGGTTGATGTTCATCAGAGCAGAGTGAGTCCCACTCACTATGCTCTGGCTACTGCCAGCCCAGTGTTTGGGCAGGGTAGGAAGTGGATGGGAAATGAAAGGCCATGGTGGCATCAGATTAGAAATGACCAGTTGCAGAGGTTTTCTTCATCCTGGGAGAAGACACTACTCTGCTTTCATCCTACTGTGTGGCCTTCATTACTATCTCAGGTGTACAGTTCTTCATATCTGTGGGCTTAGTTCATGGTAGCAGAATATTTTGAAACACTTAGCAGTAAAATTAACTTGTGGTGCTTGAAAACTCCTTGAGTACCTACATCTATCCAGCCACCTCTGACCTTTCAAGGTACATGTCAGCCAAGTGTGATGTAAAGTTACATTCTTTCCCAGGATCTCACTTCTGTGGAAGGGGCTGTTTCCAAAACTCTAAGCTATGAATTTATTACTCCTATTGGGTTATTTCCTGTTGTGTTTAACCTAATATACAACATGGATCAGAAGCAAAAATAGGAATAGTCTCTTGGCACATTACTTTGGTTTTTGCCTTAAGAACTGGCTGGTTTTCCAACCCTTTTTTTCCTGCTCCTTTTTAGCAGAAGTGTGTTCCTTAGCAATCTTTACTGTTGCATGACCACGTTTCCTAACTACATTTTTTGTTCTTATGTCTCCCCAGATGTTTTCTCCACCAATGCATTGTGAATCTAAAGCCAGCCCTTCTCCTGAAAAGCCAGATCCTGAAAAGGAAGCAAAGACTCTGCTGAAGGATAAGTCTGTGGAAGGAATGCTAGCATCCCTGTATGACCAGCCTCGGCACATCCAGTATGCAACACACTTCCCTATTCCTCAGGTACAAGACCTGCTCCTCACTGCTCCTCTGTTGCTGCCCTTGCCATGAGGCTGCTGTCTCTCCCTACAGTGGCTGGCTAAGGAGCAGTCCTGCTTTTCTGGATGGCTCCTTGCTTACCCCCAGAGAAGCTTCTGAGATGAAGGTTTTCTTTTCCTTGCAGAGATGCGGATGTGAAACATGATTAAAGCATTCAGCCATGTAGTTGCTAATGCAGTTTCTCTTTTGGTTTCCCAGGAGGAGTCATGCAGTCATGAGTGTAACCAAAGGCTGGTAGTTCTTTTTGGGGTTGGAAAACAACGGGACGATGCTCGGCATACGATCAAGAAAATAACCAAAGACATTCTAAAAGTCTTAAACAGAAAAAGCACTGCAGAGACAGGTTAGTAGAGCTTGAGACATTCCTTTTTTAAGTAAGAGCATCTTTGCAGTTGGCTGATTCCCTTGTCTGGAGTCTCACAGTGAAAGGATTTTATGCAATCTACAGTGTCCAGTAAGAGGTACTAGTGAATGAGTCTGGAATGGTGCTCTGTTTTCAAACACACTAACCAGCAAGTAACACAATTGGTTTCCTTCTTATCTGGTTATCTGTTTAATTAACTTGTCTTCAGAAGAGAATTGAGTCATACAAGGTTCAGAGTGAGACCCTGGCCAAAACTTTGGCTTTTCATATTTTATTTTATTTATTCTTGCATTCAGATCCTTGTACAAGAAGCAGAAAACACTTTGCCAATGTGTATTTGGCAAAAACTTCACTAAATGTATCATTCTGTTACACTTCAGGCATGTGCTAAATGTGTAGGATAGGAAATTTGGATAGCTGGGTTAAAATCAGCAGAAAGTGTCTGATGTCCAGCAGCTGAGAACCTGGCTACAGTTTGGTTTTTTTTCCTTAGTCTGATGCCTGAAAGGCAACTTAAAATGTGGTGAAAAGATGATGCTTTAAAATGTGAAGTGCTCTGACAAAGAAATTTTTGTGGCTGAGCATCTCCAGTCCAGAATGCTTGTTCTCATCAGACAATAGGTATATTTCCAAATCAAGGCAGAAGGATACTCCAAGGAGTACTTTCGTTTGGGATAAACTTAATGTTTGCCCTACTGTCATTCTTAGGCTAGAGGTTCCTTAATTTTTCTCTTTTTTTAAATTAAAGATAGTCCTTATCAACTTAAGGTCTAGGACTCAGGCCTTTTGCCTGTGCTTCATGACATGGGCTGATCTTGCTGGGGAACTGTCAGAAATTGATAGCTGATGTTTGATCCTCTGGTGAGGAAAGCAGCCTAATACTGTTCTGTGATGTTTTCAACTTTGGTAGGTGGGGAGGAAGGCCAGAAGAGGAAAAAGAGCAAGCCAGAAGCATTCCCAACAGCTGAAGATATCTTTGCAAAGTTCCAGCACCTTTCTCACTTTGATCAGCACCAAGTCACATCTCAGGTATGAAAATTTGAAGACCACTGACGGTCTTGGGTCCTGACTGTATCTCTTTGTATTATTGAGAGCAGCTTCCTGGAAAGAGATGAGCCTGCTGAGGGACTTCTGGAAGGGGAGATAAACTGTGTGTTGTCTTGCACTTGCAGGTATCTCGTAATGTCTTGGAACAGATCACCAGCTTTGCTTTGGGAATGTCATACCACCTGCCTCTGGTGCAGCATGTGCAGTTCATATTTGACTTGATGGAATATTCACTCAATATCAGTGGTCTTATTGACTTTGCCATCCAGGTAAGGGCAGTGTGCTCAGCTGCTCCCTGGGGAGGGGTTTGTCCACCTGAGAGGCAGCAGATCTGTGCTGTGATAGTTGGCCTGCTCTGGTCATCACTGGGGACCCTCTGACCTGTGTCATGGAGGTGGTTACTCTGATACTTCTGGGCTGCAGCTATCAGGAATAGGTTGTCTGTGGCAGATAGTCTTGCATGTTCTGTTCTGAGAATTATTCTTCCAAAGGCTTTGGGCTTGTTTCCAAAGGACTTGCATCTCTGTCCCTGGTTGCAGCAGGGCCTTGTTCTGAGTGAAATGGGGATTGTCTGTCCCTGGCACCTTGCCTGCCTTGCTCCCCTGGAAAGATCCTTGGCACATGGCAGCTCAAGCTGCCTTCTGGATCCTGCTAAAATCCTGTTGCTGTTTCTGCAGCCTGTACCAGGTGTCTCTTGAAGCCTAACTGATGGAAGCCTGGAAAGGATATCAGAGTGAGACTTGATGCAGAATAGAACTACCAAACAAGCTGCTTAACACTGCCTATGGCCATATCACAATTACTCTCTGATACCCCAGCCCTGACAGCCCCTCGTACTGCCTGAGACATTTTGCCAACTGTTCTGGGGTGCATTCCTAAGCAGAAGGTGCCTGGCAGTGCCTTTCCTGGCAGGTCCTATAGGCTGTGGGTTTGGTGTGCCTCCTCCCTTTCTGACCATACCTTACCCCTGTGGCTGTTGAAGGGTTTTTCTGTCATTGGGTGCAGTTGCTGAATGAACTGAGCGTGGTGGAGGCAGAACTGCTGTTGAAATCCTCCGACCTTGTTGGCAGCTATACCACCAGCTTGTGCCTGTGCATCGTGGCTGTGCTGCGGCACTACCACTCCTGCCTTATCCTGAACCAGGACCAGATGGCTCAGGTCTTTGAAGGGTAAGGAAGCAGTATATGTGCTGGGGGTTCATATGGGGCATGGACATCTATGTCCTTCCTAAAAGGCAGCTACTTGGTGCCTGAGGGTTCAGCTCACTTTTTTTTGTGTCTCTGCAGTCTGTGTGGGGTGGTGAAACATGGCATGAACCGCTCGGATGGCTCCTCAGCAGAGCGCTGTATCCTGGCCTATCTCTACGACCTGTATACCTCCTGCAGTCACCTCAAAAGTAAATTTGGGGAGCTCTTTAGGTGAGTCTGATGTAGCTAAGATGCAGTGGGTACTGCCCACTATAGCACCTTGACTTAAACTTTGCTTTTGATCTTGTTTGATGGGATTGCTCCTGAGAAATTCCTTGTTTGGAAAGGAATGGAGAACAGAACAAAGAGCATCATTAGGCCTCTGTTTATGTCATGGTACAACTGTGCCTTGTGGTTTGGAGCAGCAAACTCTAAAAAGTGTGTAGTGGATTTATGTCCAAAGGAGGGTGAGTGGATAAATTACCAGAGGTTTCAAATGATTTATGAGAAACTGAGTCTCCTCCCCACAGAAGAGGAGTACTGATAGAAATTTTGTTGAGTTCTGATTAATGTGGAAAATAAACTGAATGTTCAACATGTCTTAGATGCAAGCACAGAAAGGAATAAATAAAATGAAAATAACAAATTTATTGGTCTTTATTGGTACACACAGTGATCTTGAGTTTCAGCCATGTTCTTTCCCAGAGAGGGTTTGCCTTTGCTCACCAGATTTCATTATCCACTTAGTTTTTTGTGTTCCTAATTGCTTTTCTGTCCTGTTTAGTGACTTCTGCTCCAAGGTGAAGAACACAATCTATTGCAATGTTGAGCCATCTGACTCCAACATGCTATGGGAACCAGAGTTCATGATTGACACTATTGAAAATCCATCTGCACATAACTTTACGTACACCAACCTGGGCAAGAGCCTCAATGAAAACCCAGCCAATCGCTACAGTTTCGTCTGTAATGCACTGATGCATGTGTGTGTGGGACACCACGATCCTGACAGGTGAGAGGCAGAGCTTTCATGGTTCTACTGAGAAAGCAAATTCTTTAGATGAGGGTAAGAAAAGCAGTGGCCATATCTTGGCTGTCGTGGGGTGTGAAGAAGGAGGAGCCAAGGCTGGGGTCCCGTAGAAAATCACTGACCTGATGGCATGCATGAATAGCAAAGCTGACCCTCTGCTTTTTTCATTATTTATTTAACAGGGTGAACGACATTGCTATCCTGTGTGCTGAGCTAACTGGCTACTGCAAGTCTCTAAGTGCCGAGTGGCTGGGTGTGCTCAAAGCTTTGTGCTGCTCCTCCAATAATGGGACCTGTGGCTTCAATGATCTCCTCTGCAATGTTGATGCAAGTGCAAACATTCAAAAGGGGAAAAGGAATTGAAGCAGGAGTGGAGGGATCCCTTGGGAGAAGGCAGAAGTGAACAAGGGATGGAGGCTTTGTCTTCTGAGGGCAGGGAAAAGGCTTTGAATAGTCAGGGCTGCCGTTGGTGTTTGTTGCAGCCTGGGCAGACTGTGGACATTGACCAGAGGTTATGGGCCCTTCTGCCACCCAGCTCCTAGGAATTGCTGACAGAGGGAATGAGGTAGAGGCTGTTTGGATCACTGGCTGATCTCCTCTCTTTCAGGTCAGTGACTTATCTTTCCATGATTCCTTGGCCACCTTTGTTGCCATCCTCATTGCCCGGCAGTGCTTGCTGCTGGAGGACCTGATTCGCTGTGCTGCTATCCCCTCACTCCTCAATGCTGGTAAGTGCATCCCTGCACAAACCTGTCTGACTCTCAGTTCTGGCCCAAAGGTCTGTGCTTAATGCATACTTGGTGAGCTCTATAGTTGTTCATGCCTCCAATACTTCTTTTATAGTTAATAACTGAATGTGGTGCTTTAGAGAAATTTGGACCTTTTGATTTCTATCAAAAACTGGTTGTGCTAAGGTTTTTCACTGCCCTTCTCTCTTGAATTTGTGGGTGAGGTGAAATAAACATGGGGAGCTGTTATCAGCCTCACTGTGTGACCATTGTACTCAGCTCTGAACTCCAGCAGTATGCCTCCCACTGATAATAATGTTCAGCTTAGCATTTTGGCTAGAGCAGCTAGCTGGGCTTATAGCACCTGTGCCACTGCCTTACTCTGTCACCAGCCTTCCTATCTCTGCTCTGGGGATTGCAGCATCCAGACTCCTGACAGGGTGAAGTTGTAAGGATAGAGCAAGCAGAAAGCAGTGCATGTCACTGGGGATAAATACTGAAGGATTTGCTTGCTTGCATGTTAATTGCTGCACATGCTCCATATTTGTAAATACAATAAGGCTGCTGCAGCTTCTCGGCTGGCTGCTCCAGGGCAGTGCACTGTGAATAGCTTTTGGAGTGAGAGTCAGCTGTCCTGGTGCTTAAGAAATCTCAGTTGTCTCTTTTCTTTACATAGCCTGCAGTGAACAGGACTCAGAACCAGGAGCACGTCTGACCTGCCGGATTTTACTCCATCTGTTTAAGACTCCACAGCTGAACCCATGCCAGCAAGATGGCAGTAAGTGAATGAACCTAGAGCCTTTCTTTATTGTGGAAGTACTTAGGCTCTTGCACCCCAAGAAGAGATATGAGACCTTATGGTTAGAGATCATAACCTGCTTGCTTTGAATAAAGCAGGCAAAGCCTGATGCACTTTCTTCATAGGACAAAGAACAGTGTCCTTCCATTTATGTCACTCCATGGTAGCCGGGCACTGGGGAGAAGGTTCTTGGAGGCAGGAAACCAGCCAGTAGAGGTGGCCTTGCTGTCACTAAGCCATTAGAGTAATGATCACTTCTTCTTTTGTGTCTTGAGCTTTGTACAGCCTCTTAACTTGGTGCCAAAAGCTGCTGTTTTACAGCACTCCTTTTTGTGTGATGATGGAAACATTCCAGGAAGCTCTGTTCTTGGCTTCTCACCAGTATCCTGATAGCTCAGATTTCTAAATCCAGCTTGTATTTTAGGTCTAGGGTACTGTTGGAGCTTGGAGTTCATGACACAGGCTCTGCACCCCATTTGGATTTCATGGTTCAGTTGTCACAATGTGATTGGCACTATGCTTCTTGAAACTTAATTAAATGGGCCCCATGTTACAGTTAGGAAAGGAACTGGCCTCGGGATTCTCTGAGCTGGATTTTATGGCACTTGCTGGCACATAATTCAGGCAGCTCTGGAGCCCATGCCTTTCTCTCTTGCTGAGTATTGCCTTTCCCCTTTGTCCTCTTTGCAGACAAACCCACTGTGGGAATCCGCTCTTCCTGTGACCGTCACTTACTGGCAGCTTCCCAAAATCGTATTGTGGATGGAGCAGTCTTTGCAGTGCTGAAGGCTGTCTTTGTTCTGGGTGTGTACCTGTGTTACTCTGAACCTACAACCATGTTTTTCAGGGGAGTGGGAGAAAGGCACTGTATTGTTCGTGTTGGCTGTGCTGAAGGCCAGAGGAGATCTGTTCTGCTGAATATGTGGCGTGTCTGTAGCTGTAAACAGCTTTGAGTGTTGCTGCAGAGAGGTCACTGATCACAGGGAGAGTTTACAGAATCTCAGGATGTTTTTTGAGTCAGGCTTTGAGGTTAGAGTTGTTGTGTGACACTTGTGCTTTCCTTTTAGGAGATGCAGAACTGAAAGGCTCTGGCTTTTCCCACCCGGGAGGTGTTGATGATCTCATGGATGATGAGCTGGGCACCAGGAAGGCTGGTGGTCGGGTAGTAACTGTAGAAACAGCCAGCTTGGATATTTATGCCAAGTATGTACTGAGGAGTATATGTCAACAGGTGAGTCTGTCCCATCTCTAGGTGTGTCCTTATCCCTTCTCATACAGATATATCTATCTCACATGCCTTTCTTCAGGTGGGGTTTGGCACGTATTTCTTTGAAAGATCAGTGAAGAGCCTGCAATATTTCTGTCATGTGACAGTCCTGAGGATTGCTCACTGTTAGCAAAACACAGAGACAAGCAGTGCTCAGGAATTAGGTGTTGCAGTGTGCAGGGACTGCATCCTCTTTGCTTTGGCAACAGCACAGGGCTCATGTCCAAGGAGGGGAGTGCTGGGAGTGGTAAGCTGAGATGTGTGCTGAAGGCAAAGAAGGTCAGCACGAGAAAGACAGACAGATGGTTTATTAAAATGATAAATGGTGTCTTTCAGGATGCAGCCTAAGTGTTGCTTGCAGCTAGGCTGTTAATGTGTCTCTGGGTTTTGCATTGCCCTGATTAGTTAATTAAAACAACGACAACAAAAGCCTTTTGCTTAGCCTAATCTGACAGCACCAGTATTTCTATTCCTTTGTGGAAAATTGACACTTGAGGAGCTGAAACCTGGCTAATAATGTTGCAGAGTAGAGTGGCCATGCTGTATGAAAATGGATGTTGAATGGTATCCTTAGCTTCGGTTATAAGTTTATTCTCTCAGCAGGAAAGATGTGGTGTTACAATCTGAAACCTGTATTTTATATTACTAATGTAACAGTAATGTGCAAACCCACCTTTAGTGCTGTGTGTTGTCCTCATGCTATTGTTTATTAATTGACTGCATAGCAATGTCACCAGCTTACCAAAAAATAATTGGAACCACCTATTTTTAAGTATAAATTTAACATTCTTGATGTCACTGAAACCTGACTGTAGCATTTACAGAAGTAGATATTCCCTTGCTGATCAAAGCCTGTATAGGAAGGAGTCGAAGCAAGCAGAGGTGTTTGTGCACAGCAGGGAGTAGCAGTGTCTGGTATCACTGCTCATACCAGTTGTTGGCAGTACTGGTTGTGTAGAAGTGAACATTCCAGCAGACACCCGTGAGTTACCACCAAATTGTGCCAGAGCTCCTGCAGGCTTCCTGCAGCTGTGAAGGGCTGGTAAAATGCTGTGTTTAATATTAGCACCTCTTCTGTGAGCAGTGAGCTTGCACTATCAATGCCTTAAATTGTAGGTTGTGATTTCTCAGTCCTAGATTCAGGTATATATTTTATAATAGACTTCATTGTGAGGGGATTAGGAAAAGAAACATTATAATTAATTTAAAAGTTTTTTTTATAGACTCCTAGAATGGTTTGGGATTGGAATGGACCTTAAAGATCATGAGCAGGGCCACCTTGACTATTCCAAGTTGCTCAGGGCCCTATCCAACTTGGCTTTAAACATTCCCAGGTGTGGGGCATCCACAGGTTCTCTGGGCAACCTCTTCCAGTGCCCACCTCTCAAACCTGTCCAAGTCCCTCTGGATGTCATCCCTTCCCTGCAGCATGTCTTTCATTCATCTTTATACCAATAAAGTGGATTGGAAATTAAGTTCTTGTAAGAAGCTGAGCAAATGATAAAAAGAGTTTTCCCAAGGAAATGTGTATTACCTAGGCTAGAAAGAGAAGATCATTATCGAGAGATTGTGATGTAGAACACTGAAGGGGGAAATGCAATAGGCAGTGGAGAGGTCACCACATCTCATGTGCAAACTTCATCTGGAATGAAGATAATGATCTAGGCTGTGGTTTCACAAGGATTTCAAACCAGAGTTTTGACCTTTTCAGTCTTTGTGCTTCAGTGCTTAGTTTGCTACCCACTGCTGAAGGTCTTTCCAGCTTTCTAGGCATAGCATCAGCACCTGTGCATAATGAACTGGATCCTCATCTTTTGTCACTTCTCAGTGAACAATTCTCTGATCAGGCTTCCTCTGCAGATGCAGAAGTGCTTATATAGCAGTCCTCTGTTGATTTTAATTCAATGAATTTGCTTAATTTTAAGTATGAAAAATTTCTGCACTAACAAATGCTGCAGGTTAACTGTAAATTGAGTGAAGTACCTACCTCATGTTTGGGAACTGCTGCCCTTATTATCATACATTTAGGAAGCATCAACTGAAATCAAGAGGCTGACAATAATAGTTTTCTGTCTACCTTCTCATAAATACGTGACTATAAGGGGCTCGCATCCAGTCAGTCATTTTCCTTTCTAGAGTCTGAGAAGTAAAGTAATTGGTTTTTACTAAGTTTGGCAATGCGTTTTCCATCACTATTTGAGAATTAATTTTTTCTGTCTACCTTCTCATAAATATGTGACTATAAGGGGCTCGCATCCAGTCAGTCATTTTCCTTTCCAGAGTCTGAGAAAGTAAAGTAATTGTTTTTTACTAAGTTTGGCAATGTGTTTTCCATCACTATTTGAGAATTAAGGTGTGTGCTTTTCCCCAAGACATGTTCTGGTTTGGTGCTAGCTGCAACCTTGAGTTACCTAACTTAGGACAGCTCTGGTCCTTAGTTGTGCTGGAAATACAAACAAATTCAAGTGATCCCTTCTGATCTTCTGAACCCAAGTGGCAGTGTTGAGGGAGCCTGGACATGGTAGTGACTGTGTGCTGTTAAATCACACCAATATTTTCTCAAAAGAAAGAGCAACTACTGTGTTTCATTACTGCTGACTTGTCAAAGTTTGTTTCCTCTGTTCTGATTACTGTGCTGTGCCTGACGCCTGCTGAATCAGGATAGTACAGTTCATGAAGAGAAATGATTATCAGGCATAACTGCATACTAATAAGGCTTTTATGATTTTGATGTGTTCCATGCATCTCTCTGAGACTGAAAGCAGGGGCGTTGGTTTGGAATCAGACATCAGTTTGACTGTGCTGACTCTGCCTTTGTCTTGCAGGAGTGGGTAGGAGAACGATGTCTCAAGTCCCTCTGTGAAGACAGCAATGACTTGCAGGATCCTGTCCTGAGCAGCACACAGGCCCAGAGGCTGATGCAGCTGATTTGTTATCCACACCGGCTCCTGGACAATGAGGAGGGAGAAAATCCTCAGCGGCAGAGGATTAAACGCATCTTACAGGTGCAGGCTGCTGGCAGAATCTGTGTCCTAGTAATTGCCTCATGTAATTGCAGCCCTCTGAGGGGTCTGACACTCGTGCTGGGACCTGAGGGTGTGGGTTGGTGTAGTCTGAACTGAGATAAGGCATTATGTGAAGTGTGTGTGTGTGTGTGTTCCAGAATTTGGACCAGTGGACCATGAGGCAGTCCTCGCTGGAGCTGCAGCTCATGATTAAACAGACAGCAAGCAATGTGAGTTTTTGCTCAGAGGGGATCATACAGGGGAGGATGAAGTGGCTGCTTGAGAGTTGGTGGGGAGGTGGCCTGGCAGAAGTGGGGACAGGGAGAAAGTAAACAATGAGGGAGTGAAAGCCAAGGCACAAAAGGAAGTCCTGAGACTCCAGGAGCAGCAGCCATGGGGAAGTTGGCAAACTGAGTTTGTACTGAATTGAAATATGAAAGCAGTAGGTGCTCTGAGAAGGACTTGACTTGTCTTTTTCTTCCCTACCTCCAGGAGATGAACTCCTTGTTAGAAAACATAGCGAAGGCCACCATTGAGGTATTCCAGCAGTCAGCAGAGACCAGCTCTGCTAGCTGTACTGGTAATGGAGTCAACAATATCAGCAGCTCGACAAGTGCTACACCTGCCAGCAACAAATCCAAACCCATCCTCAGGTAGGTGTAGAGCCAGCATGCAGCTCTGTTGTAGACAAGTCTGCATCTTGAATTGCATTGCAAACAGCTTTCCTCTCCTGTGTTGTCACAGCTCCCTGGAGAGATCAGGAGTGTGGCTGGTGGCCCCTCTGATTGCCAAGCTTCCAACATCAGTGCAGGGCCATGTGCTGAAAGCTGCTGGAGAAGAGTTGGAGAAAGGACAACATTTAGGGTCATCATCCCGCAAAGAGCGGGACCGCCAGAAGCAGAAGAGGTGAGTCCAGGGGAAAGGGCAGGCAGTGTTTGCTGTGCTGATCCCAGCCTGGCAGTGCAGCTCCTTCTCTGTTCTCTCACAGCATGTCCCTCCTGAGCCAGCAGCCATTTCTGTCACTGGTGCTGACATGCTTGAAAGGTCAGGATGAGCAGCGGGAAGGCCTCCTCACCTCTCTGTACAGTCAGGTCCAGCAGGTAGGGCTCTTGTTTCTCCCCTCACTTTCCTCAGGAGCTCGCCCCTCCAGCAGACAGGCTCTGGAGCATGGCCTCAGGATGTTGCTTGTCTTAGTCTGTTTGATGTAGGGAGCTTGAGCTGACCATTTCTGAGTCACCAGACACTGGATGGTACAAGCTGCTCTCTCTAAGCTTTAGCATACAGCTGGTGAGGTCTGTCCTCTCTTCTGTATTTCTTAGATTGTTACAAATTGGCGAGAAGATCAGTACCAAGATGACTGCAAAGCCAAGCAGCTGATGCATGAGGCCTTGAAGCTGCGGCTGAATTTGGTGAGCAGTTGCAGAAAAAGAGCTGAACCATCTGGGGTGAAGAGTTGTCTGCCTTTTTTTCCTTTGGAACAAGCACATACTGGAGGGTCTATATATGTCCTGAGGCAAGGAAGTATGAGAGACACTTGTGCTGCTTCTAGGTCTTGGGCCCTGAGTAGGACAGGGTGTATGAATAAACTCCCTTGCTCTGTTTCATCAGGATGAAATCCAGAGACTTGGTCTCTTTTGTAGATGTGCCTTCCCCTTTGAATGCCTTTGCAGCCCACAGCACTACTACTTGCATCTGAGGTTTGGCTGCTGACAGCAGTCTCCCTCAGCTCTCAGTAGGAATTAAATCCCTTTAAACCTGGTTTAAGCTCCTTTCTCACTTCAAAATCTCTGTGTTTCTTGATGTCCTTGTGACTAAATTCCCTTTCTCTGCCAGGTGGGAGGAATGTTTGACACAGTCCAACGCAGCACACAACAGACAACTGAATGGGCCGTGCTTCTCCTGGACATCATCAGCAGTGGCACTGTGGACATGCAGTCCAACAAGTAACTTGCATTCTGACTTCTGGTCTATACACCTCCCAAGGCAGGCAGTTAGCATGGCCCTGTTTCTCATGTGAGCTGGCTGTTTCTGTAGATGGTCTGTCAGAAATGACAGCTGAAAGAGACTTCAGAGTAATAGCAGGCTACAACTTAGGTCCTGATAGCTGAGTGCACTCTGCCATATTCAGAACAAACTTGGCTTTCCAGATGCAGAGGATACACAGGGGAGAGCTGAGTCTGCTTTTCAGAGGTGCTGAATGGATACAGAGGAGTCCAGTCTTAATCTGTGATACTGCACCTAATTCAAGTGGGAGTAAAACTCAAGTGTGGTGTGTAAGGAAAAGGAGGATTAGTGTGGGAGGTTATTCTGAGGACTGACACTTCTAAATGTGGGTGGAAGTCTTGCAAATTTAATAGTGTTTGGTGTTACAATGATGGCAGATGCTTTTTATCAGTTTTTCAGGTGACTGACCTTTCTGCTCTGACCAACAGTGAGCTCTTCACCACCGTGCTGGACATGCTGAGTGTTCTCATCAATGGGACCCTTGCTGCTGATATGTCCAGCATCTCTCAGGGCAGCATGGAGGAGAACAAGCGGGCCTACATGAATCTTGTCAAGAAACTCAGGGTGAGGGACACCAGGCCCTGTGTGGGGACTAGAGTGGGCTGTGTTGTGGTTGTTCAGCTATGCAGATTTACTTGTTCGTGTGTATCATGAACAGTGCCTATCCTGTTTCTGTTGTTTAGATGAAGTAGTGAGGGTGGCCCCTGTGACTCTGTACATCTGAAGGGTGCAAAGGTGAAAAGTAATGCAGGGATGGAGGCCAACACCAGAAGAGGCATAGGTGGGCTTTGGATGGTTTTTTCTGAAAAATTCTTCAAGTCCTCTTTGTTCCACTTGTGCAGAAGGAGCTGGGGGACCGTCAGTCTGACAGCCTGGAGAAGGTGCGGCAGCTCCTGCCACTTCCCAAGCAGACCCGAGATGTCATCACCTGTGAACCTCAGGGATCCCTCATTGACACTAAAGGCAATAAAATAGCTGGCTTTGATTCCATCTTCAAGAAGGAGGTAAGTGAAGCATTTTTGTCTGTATCACAGCTCCTGAGTGCAGGTGTCACCTTGTCCTCTGATGCCTTAAGTCTGCACAGCTTGGGAGGCATCTGTATGCAGTGCCTCATTCCCTGACGAGCCTGAAGAGGCTGGCTGCACGCAGACAAGCTGGCACATAACCATGTCCAAAAAGGGCAGAGCTGGGGTGTTAATGCTTGGTGATAGCATGCTGCTGTGACCTGAGATCTTAACTAAATTTGGGGGTTGTATTTATGGTTATATGAAGTGTAAAGAGAAACACATAATCCCTGTCACGTAAGTTAATGGCAGAGCCAGTGTACAGGAGGCTGCCAGAGATGGAATGAAGGAGACTAGACAGTTGTTGATGAAGGCTTTTAGAAATGACTGCTTTGCCACCTGGAGGAGCAAGGACCATTAGCAAGGGCTCAGACTGTTTACTGAGAGATCTGGATTAGAGCCTGAAGAAAGGACAGAGTTACCTGTATGCTCGTAGGAGCAACAACAGGGACTTGAAGGTTCTTATCTCTTTTGCTTTACAGGGTTTGCAAGTTTCTACAAAGCAGAAGATTTCTCCTTGGGATCTTTTTGAGGGTTTGAAGCACTCAGCCCCACTCTCCTGGGGATGGTTTGGGACAGTCCGGGTGGATCGCAAGGTGTCCAGGTTCGAGGAGCAGCAGAGGCTTCTTCTGTATCACACACACCTGAAACCCAAGCCCCGCAGTTACTACCTGGAGCCTTTGCCACTGCCTCCCGAAGAGGAAGAGCCTCCTACGCCTGTGGCTTTAGAGCCAGAGAAGAAAACTGCAGAACC
Organism: Passer montanus; assembly: GCF_014805655.1. Classification (NCBI taxonomy): domain Eukaryota; kingdom Metazoa; phylum Chordata; class Aves; order Passeriformes; family Passeridae; genus Passer; species Passer montanus. The sequence goes on along the minus strand of NW_024368596.1, from coordinate 591,560 downwards.
AGCCAAGGCTGATAAAACAAGCTCCAATCCTGCCGCCTCCACTGAGGAACGCAAGAAAAAACAGAGCAAAACCAAGAAACGCAACCAATCTGCCAGCAAAACTGAGGTAATGGAATTTCCAGCAGCTCTGGATGTCCCATGGCCACCACTCCTAATCACAAAACACTCCCTAGAGTCTTTCTGAGGAGCCTGAGAGTGGTGTTGTGGTGAAGATGTGATGTGTTTCCTCTCAGCTGGGAGTACTGGAGCTTTATCCTGCTCTCTAGCTTGGGGCAAGGCAAACACTTAATCCCTGATGGGAGGAAAGGAGTCTGCCCAGCTCAGATAACATCCTTGGCTTCCTCCTGTGGACCTTTCAACCTTTTAACAGTCTTCCTCGATTCATGAACTCCCAGTGCACGTTGATTTTTCATACTGCTTTGTCTTTGCAGGACTTTGTGTTGGGCCCTAGCCGAGGGGTTACATATGGAGTTGGAATGCCTACGGATCTCTTGCATCACCAGTCAGGAAGCACCATGTCAAGGCTGGCATATGGGCAATCACCCGTGGGTCTCTATGCCCAGAATCAGCCTCTTCCAGCAGGTAGGTGCACCAGAGAGCCAAAAATATTTCACCTCTTTGGGAGCCTTTTCTGTGAGATGGTCCTATGCAGGTCCCTGCACCTTCTCCTTCTGCCTGTCATGTCTAGGTACAGTGATGAGCAGTCATTCTGGAGCTGTGAGGTGCAGCAGTAGCTGTGACTGCTCTGCCTGTTTCTCTTCCTCTTGCAGGTGGCCCTCGCCTGGATACATCCTACAGACCGGTACGCATGCCACTGGGAAAACTGGTTCAGAGTCGCCCTCCCTACAGTGGTGTGCTGCCTCCAGGGATGGGCAGCATGATGGGCATTGACCCCTCCTACAAGCCAGCAGTGTACAGGCAGCAGCCTCCAGTGTCCCAAGGACAGATACTGAGGCAGCAGCTGCAAGCAAAGTTGGTAAGTCAGAGCTGTGCTCTTGCTGACTCCACAGTGTAGCAGGCCGGGCTGGTTGGTGGTGTCCCTTTTACCCAGAGCTGCCCAACTCTGTATCTGCTCTTGGAATATGTTATTTCTTGTGTCTGCTTTGTGGGCCCATGTCACTAACAGTTGGAGGAGGTTGTCACAGGGTGGCCACTGGGGAATGAGAGGGGCATGTTGTACCTGGGGGTGGCAGGTTTTTTAGTGGCCTTTTTGTCCCAGGTCAGGGTGAGACAGAAGTCATGAGTATGTGCCTGCTGTGCAGCAACCTCATAAGTTTAGCAGTGAAACCACTTGTCTGGTTTAGTGGGAGCTGCTGAGAAGAGAAGCAGCAGTGTTCCTGCCCTTTGGAGATGTTGGAAAAAGCACTTCTCTCTTGCCTTCCAGCAGGGCCAGGGCATAATGGGCCAGCAGCCCGTGCGCCAAATGGCTCCAACCCCGTCTTACGGAGCACTGCAACCCTCCCAGGTAAGTGGCAGTGACTGCAGGGACAGCTGGAATCTGGCTCCAGCACAGGGCAGCAGCTGTGTTCTTGCTGCTCAACCTGAAAGCTCTTGGCCCTTCTCCCTAATGAGCTTCCCTGTGACAGTATTTACAGGAGGCTGATATCCTGTGTTCTGTATTCCTTTTCACCCCATGACTAAACAAGGCCTTTTTGTTTCATTTCAGGGTTACACTCCTTATGTCTCCCACATAGGCCTTCAGCAGCACCCCTCCCAGTCAGGCACGATGGTACCTCCTACCTATTCTGGTCAGCCCTATCAGAATTCCCACCCCAGCTCTAATCCTGCTCTAGTGGATCCTGTTAGACAGATGCAGCAGAGACCAAGTGGCTACGTGCACCAGCAGGCCCCTGGCTATGGGCACACCTTGAGCAACACACAGAGGTACCTCCTGCCCTATGGGATGTTAATAAGCTCTGTTTCATTAATGGTTTCCCTGTTTTGCTAGCACAACTCTGACAGCAAACTGAAAACCCTGTTCTCCATGCTGTACTTTGCTTCCTCAGAGAAACATCTTTATCCAGCTTTCTGTCCAGGGAAGAAACAGATAGGATGAAATTTGGAAATGCTAGTTGTAGGGAAGAAACTGTGTTACTAGTCACTCCATGCTGTACTTTGCTTCCTCAGAGAAACATCTTTATCCAGCTTTCTGTCCAGGGAAGAAACAGATAGATAGGATGAAATTTGGAAATTATGGTTGTAGGCAGGAAACTGTGTTACTAGTGCGAGAAAGATGGCATAGAAAAGTATGAGGAAAAATTACATGGGAAAGTCATAGTTTTGGTTTTAAATCTAACCATCAGATCACCATCAAAGGGCTCAATCTGAGATTTCCATTGTTCCTGAGCAGGCATAAATCCAATGGGAAAGCCATGCAGAACAGTGGGATGATGGCTGTTACTTAGGGCTTCTAGAAAAACAGCTTGTATTAAACCCTGGAGAGGCCTTAGTGTCCCTCACCTTTCTGCAGAGACAGCATGGATTGCAGGGGGCTGTTTGGCTGTCTCACTGATGTCAGAAGTTGTGTTTGGATTAAAGGAAGCTGGCTGCCTGTGAATCCTTTACTCCATGAGCTTGTCCTTTCCTGTTGCAGGTTTCCTCATCAGTCAATACAGCAGACCCCCATGATGAGTGGGATGAACCATTTGGGTCCCCAGGGAGTCCCCTCAGGAATTCGACCCAGCCAGATCCTTCCTGACCAACAGCAGCAGCAGTACCTGAGGCAGCAGCAGCAGCAACAGATGCTGAGGGTGAGTGGTTGCTGACAGGAGGAAGGCTGCAGCACCTGGAGGAGGCTTGCTTACCTCTGCCCCTCTGTGTCAGGAAGGATGTCACTCTGTTGGAGGCTGTCTGTGGTAATTTGCTAGGCAGTTCTCCCTTCCTTAGAGCTGACCACTCCTGATGGAGATTCCTGCTGCACTGCCTTGTGCCAGTCACCCAGCATGAGCTAAAAGTCTGTTCTGTGTCTGGCCTCTGTCCCACCTCTTCCTGCTCCAGCTGAGCCAGTAGACTGTGCAGAAAGTTAGCTGTTTACAAGTGTGGCAGGAGCTAGAAACGAAGTGAAAAGCCCCCTGTCCACAAAAGAGCAGGAAAGTTGTTCAAGATCATCTTTAGGGGCATATCTGCATTTCTCAAGATCAAAATAAGTATTGGTTCATTTCCATTGGCAAAAAATCTGGCATGAATCAGTCCATATATTCCATTTCTTACAGCAGATGGTGAAAAACTGATCCAAAGCCAACTGTTAGACCCAGCTCTCTAGGTTCAAAGAAGATCACAAAGCATGAGTCAACAGACATGGATTCCATGCATTTGCATTATGATCTTATGAACATTAAATTCTTACATGAAATAAAGATACATTTCTAGGAATTGTAGAAATGTATTGAATTGCCAGAGAAACCAGAGAAGCACAAACAGTTTAATTGGTGAATGCAATGCCTTATGACAAGGCCTAGCAAACCTGTGGAATATGGGGAGACTTTACATGGCACAGAGTGCTGAGTCTTTTTGTTCAGAGAGTGGCCTGAGCGAGACAGTGGTTCCTGCAGAGAGCTGCAGTCAGCAGTATCTGAGAATTGCTGCCTTGCACTGGACAAGAGAGCTGCCTCTGGCATGGTCAGCAGCTTTTAGTCCTTTTGATAAGTAGCACCCCCTGACTATTCACTTTGAGTTTCTTTTAGCATTCTCCATCACTCATATTTAGAAGAACATGCCTGAGACAAATTGCTAACACTTCTCCTAGCTCAGTAACTTCATGTATACCTTCAGCTTTTGGCTGACTTTGCTTGGTTGCTTAAAAAACCCACAAAGGTGGAGTGCCCCAGCTATCCCACTACTGACTCCTGCTGTGTTACCTGAGGTGTGCCTGCTGACTTTCATGATGCAGTGGCTTGTGGAAAGGATGGGTGGCCTTTTGATTTGTCTTATGTGGGTTGTTAGACAGCTGCTGCAGGGAGGTGGGACATGAAATTGGTATCCTGGCTCATGTAGTCACTCATGTGCTTTCTTGTGTACCCAGGTTGCAGCAGCATGTCAGGAACCTGTGACCAAAGTGGTATAAGTTGGAAGGCTGTTCTAGAAAATCACTCCCTTTGAATTTGAATCCTTGGTCCACTGAATCCTTGATCCAATGTGTTCATGACTGGTTCTTGTGTGACCTATTATTGTCCACTGTGTCCTGTTTACTGGATGTTCTTTCTCACTGTTATTTACCCAATGTACATTCCTAGGAAGCACTTGCAGTTTCCAAAGGTCAGGGTTTTCTAACCTTCTTTCATAAGACACTGTTCCTTCTCCTGATTGTATTTTTGTTTGTTTTCTGAGTCTGCTCAAGGTTTGAACCTTGTCCTTTTGAGCCAGTGGCTGGAACTGTACCTACCATCACCACGTTGGTGTGTATCTTCTGATAACATTAGTATTTTTTTATTTCTGCTAGGAATTATTTTTTTCTAGAGAGTTAAAATCTGCTTTGACAGATGGGAGAATTGTCTGAAAATTAGGAGAAGTTAAAAACCTTGAGATTTCTGGGTATGTTCTGACTCCAACACACTGAATATTATTCTCAGCATAACTAATTCTGTAAACATTTGGTTTTGAGCACTGAATCCAGTTTTATCCACATCCTTTTATTGAAGTGTAACACCAGCTGTCATGAGTGGCAGGAAAGGACAGCAAGATAGATTGAAGAGTTGGGGGACATGATTGAGAAGGAAAGTCTGAAATAGCTGGATGTGTTGCATTAGAGAGACAAAGACAACAGGAGAGATAAGTCTCTAAATTTTTTATCTTAAAAAGAAATTAGAAAAAATACCCTTATCTCTTCTTATCCCTAGGCTGTAGGACCAGAAATGGCCTTAAAACACAACACGTGAAATTCAGGGTAGAGATTAGGGAAAACTCCAGTAGTAGGAGCTGACCTGGAGTGGATTGTGTAAGGAGATTATAGGAGCTATGTTGCTACCTCTGAAAAGAATCTGAGAATGAGTCAGGCAAATACTCATTATTCATTATTGCTGATCTTAACCAGGAGGCAAAAGATGAAGCAGCCAGCCTTTTGAGTCTTTAGTTTTCTTTTCTTGCACCTTGTTTGCTCAAAGTAATGACCAGTAGACTGGGAGTTCTCTTCCTGTCATCTGTCAATACCTCATCTTGCAGAAAACTTTGTTGCTGTCCCTGTATTTCTTGCCATTCCTCAGCCTGGGGTGGAGTCCTGGTGAAATTTGAGTGATTTAGGTACCTGTAAGGAAAATGGTGCATGAGGTGTTTTACTCCATGGAGCGTCATTCCTCCTGAAGCCCTCGGTGTGCCCCGGTGCTGTGTGCCTTCCCCTGATGGTCCCTTCTCTTTTGTCTTCGCAGCAGCAACAACAACAGCAGCAGCAACAGCAGCAGCAGCAGCCGCAGCCACCACAGCCCCAGCCCCAGCAGCAGCCCCAGGTGTCCACAGTGCCTCAGCCACAGGCGCAGGGCCAGCCCCCGGGGCTGGGGATGCAGGCTCTTCCCCCCCAGCAGCCCATTGTGAGTGTTCCCCCGCAGGCACAGGGACGTGACAGCCCAGCACAGAGCCAGCAGTGCTCCCCCTGCACCCCCCTTTCTCCCTCCCTGAGCTTGCCAGGGCTGTGTGAACGCTGAGGCTGCCAGCCAGGTGGTGTGGCTATAACTGTGTTTCTCTCTTTACAGTTCCAGCGCCAGGGCCTTCAGCAGACACAGCAGCAGCAGCAAACAGCTGCTCTGGTTCGACAGCTTCAGCAGCAGCTTTCCAGTAAGCCTGAGTGTTCTTGATCCTGTTGCTAGTCTCCTCCCTGCTGTTTTCTGTTGCAGGTACTCTGGTGTAGAGAAGCGAGGCTGAGCCAGACTGTCTGTCTGAGGACATAAATTATGCTGGCAGGGAGGTGGCATCAGGACTTAGAGCTACCAGCCCAAGGGGGCACAGCAGCAGGGAGGGCAGTGCTTGCCAGGTTGTGAACAACCTTCCAGACCTTCCTTCTGCTGCCTGCAGAGGGACAAGGGAGCTGAGCCTTTGTAGGGATTGCCACACAGCTTTCCTGAAAGGATCCAGTGTGCAGCTTTAAAATCATCTGGGGGTATTTTCTCTGCTGCAGGTGACCTCTGAGGGCCACAGGGAGGCTGTAATCGTGGAGCAGTCACTTGGTGGATGACCCAGAGACTCTGTGGTTGTGTTGTGAGCCAGACAAGACTTCTTGGAGGCAGGAGGAGTACTCTAGGCAGTGTAGCTGCACACTTGCTGTGTTTGTGGTGGTCACAGCAGGGTAATGGCATAGATGTTTTTCAGTCTGGCACTGTATTCCTATAATCTGTATTGAATTACTGGCTGGAGGATCACAATATTCAGGGTCTATGCTGTTCCCTTTGAATTGCCTGCTGTCAGTGTCTTCTGTCACCTTACTGGCTTTTCTGCTGTAAAAATGGCAGAAATGCTATGAAAATTCTGAGAAATGGACAGCACAGTTGATGGTTTTTTGTTTTATTTTGCACCGAGAGTGAGACTGTGCCAGATCTGGTAATGTGTGGAGTGGAGGACTTGGAAACTGTGATTATACTTGTTCCCTGATGGAAAATTCTTAGTCCTTGTGGCCAAAAACCTCCCCAAACCAGGTTTTAATGTGCAAAGCTTCCCACTAGCCTGATTCACAAATGATAAGTCTGTGCCAAAGGATCTCAGCTGGGACCTTCAAATATAGGAAGACCTTGTATAAGAATCTGAACACAGCAAAGCAGCCATATTTTTGTAGCCTTCTGTACAGCAAATGGAGCTGTTGTATCTGGAATAGATGTGTGGGTCCCATGCAGCCTTGTGTCAGCATTCAGCTTCCGTGCTGCCTTCTTGGGTTTGCATCACCTCCCCCTGGAAATATCTGGAGTTCTCATTTGTAGTGTCAGGGGTGGAGTGGAAAGCAGGAAGGTAAACCAAGACCAGTGTGCACAGGAGGGGGACAGGGGTGTTTTGGGCCCAGGATGGCTCCAGGGTGTTCCTGAATGTCCAGAAGAGTTGAGAAGGCAGCAGGCCAGCAAGGTTACACTCATCTCCTTTAGTGGCTTGGGTCACACATGCTGATGTTCATGTTCAGGGAAAAGAACAACACAATTTTATGTATTGGACAGTACTCATATATACTGTGAGCTCTGTAAATCACAGAATGGCAGTCCCAGCAGTTTGGAAGTTCTTGAGGTTCTTGAATGTGACTTTACCATGTTTCCTGCTTTTGTGCCATCTGGAAGTCCTTTGAGCCTGTATGGACATACTGACAGGAAGCCAGGGATATTTTCTCTGAAACCTTTGATTTCTGGGAGTGCTTTAGGATAAGTGACACTAGCTAGCTCAGCAGCTTGTATGGCTGCAGAAATTTTCTAGTTTTATACAGCTGACTTTCTTTCAAAATCAGAAACAATTAATCCATAAACTCATCCTCCCAGCTGCTTGCCACCTTCCAGGGCTTTGTTGTGGTCTTCCAATTCCACCATGAGGGATGGAGAGATTTTTCCTGGAAACTCCAGGCTCAGGCAGATCTGCAGCACAGGGAGTACCATAGTGGTTATATTTTCCTTCTCGTGGCCTGTGACACTCCTCATACTGCACTGGTGATGTGGGGAGGGGAATCTCTTTTCTGAACTAGACCTTGTGACTGTTTAACTCTGTCTTGACCTCAACAGATACACAGACACAGCAGAACAACAACCCATTTGGACGCTACTGACCTGTGGCACTTCAGCCTGATTCAGGAGGGAGACATCACTGTGGATGGATACAGCCTCTTCAGCCTGACCCACTCTGGGGCAGCCCCCACCCTGTGTCCTTGTGTCCCCCAGTGCTGCTGCTGTCTGTCCCACAGGGAGATGCCAGGAGGAGCATTTTATTGTACAGAGAAAGTGTTTTTACTATCCAATTTCTACAAATGTTTATGGAGATCCCTTGTGGCTGATAGTCTCCCTTCCCACTTTGGTTTCAGTTTTTACTCAGTTTTTAGTATTTTTGTTAAAATAATGATTAAGACATTGTAAAATTTTGTACTTTATTTATACCAGATGAACTCCATACTGCAGACATTCTCGGATGAATACAGAGAGCTTACTTTGCAAACTGAGTGTGTATTCAGAGCCTGCCTTTCCTCCTCAGCATTCTTCCCAGTACAGCCCAGCAGCACCCTCCACACATGGTCTTCATCTCTTCCTCAATAGAACTAATGTCTGCATTTTCAGCTTTTGTGAAGGCTAAACAATTTTTTTGGGAGGGAAGGCTCTTCCCTGTTTATTTCATAAGCTGGTGTTCACACACTTGCAAAGGTTTGTGCAAGCTTTGTAGGATTTTTATGTTGATTTAGGGCTTTATTGGTAGTCCTGTTGCATGTGCTGCCAGGACACGGGTATAAAATGAAGAAGGACTTCTACTGCAGGGTAATTCTGAGCTCTAACCAGCCCAGCTTCCCCCACCACAGCAGTTACAGAGATGCTCAAGCTCCTTGCCTCTGCAGTCTAGGAGGAGCTGCAGACTGAATGCACTCGTATTGCTGCTTTTTGCTTCTCATCACAGCAAGGTTTGGCTGATAAGCACCAAGGCTCCTATGTTAGCTCCTTCCTGACAGCCAGGCTGCTTTCTCTGCATGGGAAATGTGCATTCTGAACTTGTGCCCTGCTTAGTGCAGCCTGCTGGCAGGAGGTCTGATCTTGGTGCTTGCTACTCCTGCTGTCTGTTGAAGCTGGAAGCCACCAGCACCTTTCTTGTCTCTTGGGTTCTTCCTCAGGCATTGGACCTGTGGTCCCTGTGGTAGCTTTGCTTGACCAGCCTCGTCCTTCTGTCCCATCTGTGTGGGATAGGGTGAGGCCTCAAGGACTCAGCAAGGAGCTGCACCTGATCTTCATCTGAGGGCAGACAGTTCTGGAGGGTGGGACACCTGATGAAGGCAAGCTCAGGGAGCTCTGAGGGCTGGCAGTGCCCCTTGTCCTTGTTGATGGGCTGGTGTCTGCTGTCCCAAGAACTCCCTTTCCTCAGTGGGAGTACATGTGAAGCTGCTCTCTGGGGCTTGCTTGGCACTACACCCTCTGCCCTGCTTGTCCCCTGCCCCTATGCCAGGCTCTTGCCGTGTGGCTGCAGGACCATTGGAAGGCATTGCTGGCCAGGCCTGACGGAGGGGACCGAGTTGTGCATGAGAACAGGGGCTTGCTCCCTCTGTGCACCCCTGCTTGTCCCTTCCATGCCGGCTGTTGCGCTCCCCCTGTCCCAGGCTGCCCTGGCCAGGGACTCTGCTTGCCGGCACCCGTGCTCGGTGACCCCGAGCTGGCAGCCCTGCTGCTGGCATGGCTGTGCCAGCCCGCCCCAGGCTGCCCTGGCCAGGGACTCTGCTTGCCGGCTCCCGTGCTCGGTGACCCGAGCTGGCAGCTGGCATGGCTGTGCCAGCCCCACCCTGCTCGGCCCGGTGCCTGCGGCAGGCGGCCTCTGTTCCCCCGGTGCTGCCAGGGACCCCGGGCCCTGTCCGTGCCCGCGCCATGCCCCTCAGCCTGCTGAGCACGGTCATGGCCGCCAGCCCCCTCCCCTGCCGGCCCTGGCGGCGCTGAGCCTGCGCCGAGCGGCATCTTGGCTGCTCCTTCTGCATGGCCGGAGCTGCGAGGGGAGGCTCTGCAGCAGCCGGAGCGGGCCCGGAGCGGCGGGCCCGGGCTGGCCGGACAGGCTGGGGGGCGGCCCTCGCACGGCAGCTGCGGGGACACGGGAATGCTGCAGTGCGAGGGCACCAGCCGGGAGCTCTGAGCGGGGGATGTGGGAAAAGCACCCCAGGAGAAAGGGGGTGACTTGTCCCTTCCTGCGGCCAAGTGCCACGGCACCCTTTATCGCACGGGCCAGCAACAGGGCTGCCCTGCTCTTCCTCTGGCAAAAGGCTTCCCCAGCTGTGTCAGCTGCTTGGCAGGCCAGCTCTGTGTGGGATGAGCGGCACTCCAGAGCTCTGCTGTGGTGACAGACGCCGGGCTGCCACGGTGCCCAAGATCCCGCACAACCCTCGGGGGCTGCCCAGAGGTTTCCAGTGGGTGCAGGAGGTTCCAGGGACCGTGGGGAGCGGTGCAAGAGCTGGTCACAGCACGGGGCTGTCGCTGAGCCTGGCTGCCTTGCAGCTGCTGCGCTGCACATCAGCACTGAGCCGCGGCCGGTCTAAGCGGGTCTGACAGCTTCCAGCCCTTCTGCTCCTTCTCCGAGTCGTGGCTAAACGCTGCTTGTGACAGAGCCAGAGGCAACCGGGGGCATTTTAATACACACTGCCCATTGAGTAATGCACACAGCTGCCCTGCTGCGGCCAGCAGTGCAGGGAGGGGTGGTGCGGGGTGTGCCTGTTCCATGCTGGGAGATGCCACGCGGGCTGTGCCCAGCCTCTGAGGAGAAACCCGAGACTGCAACAAATCTGGATGCACTGGGGGGATGGATGGGCTGAGGGAGGCTCTGCCCTACACACCCACCCCACCCAGCAGCCTGGCACAGAGGGTCCCCATGGACCATAGCCTGGGCAAGGGTGGCTTGTCAGGCACTGTCAGAACTGGTGTTGTGCAAGAAAATCGATCACTGCTCAGTCAAGCAACTGAAGCTGGGCGTGGAGCAGCTGTGTGAGTACCCAGCTCTCCTGCAGTGCTGGTGCTGGGGAGTGGGCCACGAGGCACCGCTGCAGCCCTGCCTTGTGACCCCATCCTTGTTTTGTTGGACCCAGGGAGCTATGCCTGATACCCTGTCTGTGGCAGGGCAGCTCAGCATCGGTCCAGGGCCCCCTTCAAGATGCTGCTCAGAGTCAATGAGCCCTGGAAAGCACAGGGCAGGGTTGTGCAGCCAGCCCAGGCAGTGCTGGACCATGTTGCTTGCTCAACGGCATAGTGGGTGGCAGCTTGCAGCTCACATATATATATATATATATATATATATAAAATACGGTGAGCTATATTGGTATGCCCTATATACATTGATACATTGATACATCGTGTGTATAACAGGCCAGCAACAGAATCAGTCAAGCTGCCGACCACCCATAAGCAGTCCCTGGGAGAGGCAGCAGGGCAGGAGAAGCAGGAAAGCTCTGCAGCAGCAGCTGGAAGGCACCGGGGTGGGTGAAGCACAGCCTGCACTGGGTGCAGGGATCTCTCTGCCACTGCACATTCACAGATTCAGTGCAGGTGCCGGAGGTGTGTGGGAGAGTTGAAATTAATTGCTGCCCTTCAGATGCTGCTATGCAAACATCTTAAACAGGAAACGGTGCCTGTGCTGTGGAGGCATCACAGCTGATGCTACCTTGGCAATGGCAGAGGGAGGCAGCAATCAGATACATCCATCAAGACCCAAATCCATGCCCTGCTTCAAATGATTTCTGTAATCCCATCAGGCAAGACTGAAACATTGCTACGGGCAGCGGCAGGCTGTAGGAGAGGCGGCTCCTGCCAGGAGGCCATGAGTGGGAGGGGAAAATACCCCCATGCTGGGAGGGGGAACGGCAGAGGTGCTGGCTCTGGCTGCGCGGTGCTGCTGGGAGCCCATGGGTGGCTGCTGAGACTGAAGCCCGGTGCGTGGCAGGGCTGGGGTGGGGCACCCCACACCGAGCACTGAATCCTCCCCAGAGCCGCTGGGCACTGCGGAGCCCTGCGAGAGGCGGGGAGCGCTGCCCTGGCTGGGGGAACCTGCGGGGCTGAAGGGTGCTCCAGCCGCTCTGGGGTGTGCCGGGCAGCACGGCCCGGGCCATGGCTGGGAAGGGACCCTGGCGGAGTGGCTGGGACAGGCTGCAGAGGGCTGAATGCACGGGGCCGTGCGGGATGCCCGGGATGTCCCCACAGACGGGGTGCTTTACTGGGGTGCTGCGGGGTGCCCCGGGCTGTGCAGGTGTCCCGGTCGGGAAGGCGGGGGTGACCCCCTCCGCCCAGGGCCGATAGCGGGGCAGTGCCGGTGCCGTGAGCGGGGCAGGTTTGGGGGCCTGGGGGGACACTGGGGTGCAGGTGCGGCTGGTGCCGGTACCCGGAGGGCGCGGTGCCGGACTGCGCGGCGCTCGGCGGGTGCGGCATCCCCTGGGCGCAGCGAGCAGGGCGGTGCGGGACCGGGCCGGGGGTTAACGGGTGGGGCCGAGCGCGGCGGCGGCGGTAACGGCGAGGGTTAACGGGGCCGGATGAGCGGCCGCGGCGAGCCGGCGGGTTGCCATGGCGACGTGCTGAAAGGGGGATTGTGCGCCCGCCTCAGCTGCGCGGCCCGCATCCCGGCCCCCGCCCCGCATCCGCCCGGCACCGCTCGGCCCGGCCCGGCACTGAGCGGGCAGCGCGGCTGCAGCGCTTCGCTCCAGGGAGCTGCGATCCTCCCCGGGGCTGTGGGGTGTCTGTGGTGTGGTGTGGGTACGGGGGGTGCTGCTGTAGGTCCTGCGGGTGGGTTGTTTGGGGTGCAAGGATGCTCGTGGTGCTGACAGGCATGAGGCTGCTGTGTGAGCATCCCTGGGTCAAGGGCAGGCAGGAGATCCCCTTGGCTCAGTTTATTTGGCATAGCATTAGGAATGACATTAGCCATTGGGCTCCTGGAGTGAAAGGACATTCCCTGTTTCCCTCTTGGGCCAGGGACTGAGTTTGAGGCAGGCTTGCTGTCAAGCAGCTGGCCATACTCACCCCTGAGAGGGGCACCAGGCCAGATGTCCATTCATCGGTCTCCCCATCTGTCCCTGAGTGGGGTGTAGGGGGTGCTGGTGGCCCCAGCACGCACGCTGTTGCTGGATCTGGCAGCCTTCACCTGAGCTTGACTCGTTGTGCTGGAAGCCATGGAGCAGGACAGGGTGGTGGGTGCTGGTCAGTTCTGGGCTCTGTCTGCATCTGGTGCTGTCAGCAGCAAGGCAGAGAAATGGTGAGGGACCTGAGGCTTTGTCCAGCCAGTCTGTTTCTGGACCACACTGTCCCAAATGGTGACACCTCCTTATGCCTCTGCCAGCTGCCTTTCCCAAGGCCACAGACCTCCCTTAGGGAGGTGGCTCCGACATGATATCCCTGAAAGCCTGGGATTTTCCTTCCATCCTTTGAGAGTGCCTCGTCTGATGCTGCTGCTGGCTCAGCCCCAGGTGATGGCAGAGCCAGCTCCCCACAAGCCCCTGTGCTGGCCATGCTTTGTGTCAGCCTGGTGGGACCTTCCTTCCTCAGCAAACCAGGGTCCTCTGTGGAATTGGGAGCATCTGCCAGCTGGGGAAGGAGTGGATGTGTCCTCAGAGAGGGAGCTGCTGGTTGGCAAGGCAGGAGTCCCTCCTAGCTCTGGGAAATGCCTGTGCCAGGCGTGCAGCCCAGCCCCCATGCCAGCACCTGGGGCAGGGCTGGGCGGGCACCCAGGGGTGCCCACTGGAACCAGCCCTCTGCCTGCTCTGCAGGCTGCAGGTGGCCGCCACCAGAGCTGGTGTCTGCAAAATGGTTAAAGGCTGACATTTAGAGGTCACACTTTTAGCACTGTGCATGTGTTTGCTTCATTTGCATTTGCAGTTAGCCGGGCTCGAGGCTTTGCCACTCGCATGTGCAGTTGCCATGGTTACGTGTGCAGTCGGGATGTGGAGTTTGGTTGGACACCTGCAAACACGCAGCTCTCAACCTCCAGAGCACCAGAGAAGCTGCCAAGGTGCAGGGCAGCCCTTGGGCAGGGGGGTGAGGGCCCTGCACAGCGCTGGGCTCAGGGAACGGGAGCTGCAGTGCCCGTCTTGGCAGGGTCTGCCTGGTGCTGCCTTGCCCAGCCTCCCATTGCCCACACTCAACAGCACTGAGCATCTAGGGCAGCCTTGTTAGAGAGGAGGATTGAGCCCGTGCCAAGGGGGTTGCCCTGCCCTTTTCATCTGGGGCTGTTTCTTTTCCAGAGCCCGTGTAGAGGCTTTTGTCCCAAAGGGCTGGAGGGAAGGTGCTCGAGAGCAGGGTGGTGAGGGCAGCCAGAACCTGGGAGTCATGAGTGGAGCTGCTGAGCAGGCTGCCCAGGGACAGGGCCTGCCAAAGCTCCAGGAGGCGGCGTGGGAATTGGCAGGGCACTGTGCTGAGGCTCCAGATGTGGTGGCTGGGTCTGTCCTGGCTCTCTGTGGGGGCTGCTCTGGGTGCTCACATCCAGCACAGACAGGGATTTGTTCCAGGTGTCTTTTGACCAGGATCACGTCCATGTGCAAAAGCAAGGAGATGGTGTCTGCCAAAATCCTCTGGCAGGTCCAGTTTGGCCTTTGTGTCAAGGGAGGAGGTGTTTTAGGACAGCTGATAAGAGAGGGACCTTGAGGTCATCAAGTCTCTAAGCTCCATCTAAGCAATTCCCAAACAGCATCAGCTCAGCCAGCTCCTAAACCCCCCCAGCCACAGCGAGTCTGCTGCCTCCCAGGCAATTTGCTGCCATCTTCCTGTATCCTTCCTTCTAGAAGCTGTTTCTGCAGCAGGCGGGAGAGAAAGGAATCTCTCTTGGCTGTCCAGGAGCTGCTGTGGCCTGACAGAGCAGCGTGGAAGTGTCCATGCTGCACTGGGGGCAGCTGGAGGGATCCAGTAACAGCAGAAGGGCGGAAGGACGGTGGGAAGTGGCAGGGATGGGGACATGGAGCCTGTGTCTGTGCAACAAGTAGTGGAGCTGCAGAGGAGCCTGTGGAATCTCAGAGCAGGGCACAGAGGGGCTGGGCTCTGTGCCGGCCATCCCGGGGCTGTGCAGAGAGCGCAGAGGGATGGGGCAGGCACAGCTCGGCTCTGCCTTGGAGCTGCCGGTGCCCCGGGGATGGGAGCGGCCGGCTCCCGGGGATCCCGGGCAGGGATGGCTCCGCCGGTGCTCTGTGGTTGTGGCTGCGCTGGCCGTGCTGAGAGGCAGCCAAGGGCGCTGTGGCTCCGGGTGGGCACAGGCAGCACAGGGCACCTCGGCAGGAGCAGGAGGGTGGGATCCTGAGCTGGCTCCGAGGGCTGAGCTCAGCTGGGTGCTGCTGCATGGGGGACTGAGTGCTCTGGTGGTCTCCTTCCGTGATTCTCCCCCGAGCTGGGGGCAGGGAGCAGGCTGTGACCAGCGCTGTGTGCTGCTGGCCTCAGCAGGATTCTGCTGTGGGTGTGAGGGGAATGAATAAATGGTCCTGCAATTGCCAGAGCTGCCAGTTTGGGCCCACATCATTCAGACCCTGGAGCGAGTCTGACTGCGAGAAAATGGGGATGAAGAGGGAGCAGTGGAAAGACATGGGTGCTTCTGGCTGCAGCTGCTGGGTCCTGTCTGGTTTGTGTAGCTCCCAGAAGTTTTCCCTGGGTGGGAGGTTATGTGCAGTTTGGAGGCTTGTCTGGGCTCAGTACTCAGTGGTATTGCAGTTCATGGTGAAGCCTGCTCTCCTGCTAAGTTTGAAGTTGTGTGTGGAACTCTGCTCTTGCAGTGCATTCCTTCTGCCGTGTTGTCTGCCTGGCAGCAGGGACAGCACGTGGCAGGGGCTGTCTGTGAGCAAGACTTTGTGCTGGGAGCTCTGTTTGGGATGAGACCACCTTGGCAAGGAGCTCAGAGGATTGTTGGTAAAGGAGCCTTGTTCCTGACACTGCAAAATGCAGAACAGTGGAGTAACATCTGTTATTTTCAAACTGCATCTCAGTGCAAGCATATCCTGTAAGGTACCTGGCAAGCAGAGTTGAAACTTTGCCTGGTGGCCAGATGCTCTGGCCGTGCCAGCAGAGCAGGTGGCAAAGTTTGGGAAAGGTTGCAGAGAGAGCATGTTAGAGGGCTTGTACAGTGCACGAGCCTTGTTTGGGTCTGGGCCTGGGCTGCTGAGGGCAGGGATGGCTGGGAAAATTTGGTCAGGAGGCTTCTGAGATGGGCTTGGGGAGGGGACTGCTGGGAATGCCACTTTGTGATGATCAGGGGCTGCAGGGACTTGGCCTTCATCGAGCAGTTGGTGCTGCTCTAAAGGAGTGGGAGAAAACTCCCAAATCCATAACGTGGCCAGAATGTCTGTGTGGCACTCCCTGTGGAGGTGGTCCTGCCCATGTCCTGCTGCTGGCATCCAGTGCTAAAGGAGTTGTGAAGGTGAATGTGTGAGTCCAACTGTCTTGGTGTCTTTTTTCTGCCCTCACGTAACTCCAGGCAGCACTGAGCAACTTGAGGACTTGTGGGACAGTGATGGAGGAGAAGGGGACAGGGGTTGCTCTGTGTCTCTGTCTCTGGAGCTGCCCACGGGGAGCTCAGGAGAGATGTGTGGGTGTTGAGATCATTGTGGAGTCAAATGCCTGGAAGTGGCAGCAGAGCTGGTCAGAGGTCTGGTGGCCTATCTTCAAAAAAAATGGCTAAATAAGGCAGGGCTCTTCAGGCTGGAAAAGAAACAACAGAAGATGGATAAGATGTGCCTACAGTAGGCCAGGAGAGAAGCAATAGAGGTTAACTGTGCATTGTTTATTTTCATACAAGTACAAGGTCACATCAAATTAAGCTCTCAGGAGGTGCCAAACAGGAGGAGAGGCATTGCCTCTTGCAGATGTGCTATCAAGTCACATAAGTCCTCAGGACAAGGTGTCATGAACAGCAAAACTGTGCATTAGTTTCAGGAGAAATGGGATGATATCAAGGAGGACAAGAGGTTCCCCCAGAACTAATAAATACTCTGAGATCCCCCTATGGCACAGCTGCTGAGCTGTGAATTGCTTGTGCTTCTGACTGCTTGCAGTACACAGAGCAAGGTGGACTTCTGCTCTGCTCTGTTATTCTCATAACATTCTTCCCTCCAGAGAGTGTGGAGCCAGGAGGGAGCACTGGGCTTTGGTGAAGAAGGATGGTTTATCCCCATCCAGTTCTGTTATTAGCTTGGCACAGGGTGACAGATGCATGCCCTGTTTCCTTGCTGAGAGCGTGGGATGCTTTCCCCACATGGTGGAGGTGTTGGGGGATACAGGACCTGTGCTAAGCACCAAGCCTTGGCTTCACAGGACCCTTTGCTGGAGACCTCCAACAGGCTTTTGTCTACTGATCAGGGACTAATTCAATTGGTTTGAAAATGAATGGCAATACCCCTTCCTGCCATGTTCCTGACATGCTGGCACCAGAGCTGGAGTCTCAGAGCTGTCCCAGTTCCCTGGTACTTGCTGCACATGACAGGCACTGGGGGATCACCAGGGATCTGATCTTCATCTCCCCCTCCTCCAGTCCCCTGTTCTCATACACATCAGTGTCAGTTTTGTTCCTGGTTTCATCCTCAAATGAGAAAAGACTCACGTCCTGCTACCCATGAGGGTCCAGTTCAGCCTTACCTTGGGGAATGTGGGATGCCAAAAGGCTGTTCCCCAGCTCCTGAGCAGTCCAGAGACATGCAAGGGCAACAGGAAGATGTGAGCCTTGGCTTGGGAGTGGTTGGCTTCTTGTGGGAACAGTGGACTCGGAGGGGAGGATGCAGGCATGAGCTGGGGATCCAGCAGTCCCCCGTGGGTTTGGGCTGGCAGGCAGCAGTATGAGGTCAAGTGAGGTTGTTGCTTAAGAAGAGGTTGCTGTTTCTCATCCTTATTAATTCCAGGAGGACTGAGGGAAGTGTCCAGCCAGCAGCACAAAGGTGTCCTTGCAACCACAAACCAAAATTTCCATTGGACAGCAGCTGTCCTGTGCTTCAAGAAAGAATCATTCTCTGTTCCTGTCCTGTCATTTTGGTCTCTGTTGCCACTGGGGTCTCTGGATGAGAACCTGAGAGTGCAGATTTGGGCAGGGAGCTGCTGTACTTTGATGCTCATGGCTTTAAGAGAAGCCAGTTTGTTGCCTGCTCTTTGTAACCAAAATCTCCTCCTGTGTCTGCGGGGAGCGATGCTTCCAAGTGGGCATCTGCTGAGGCAGAGCTGTGCTAGGGGCCTCTGAGGAGCAGCAGGGAGCATGAGAGCTGTCTTGGCACTTGAACTTGACTTTCCTTGGCATTGTTGGTCCTTGCAGCGTGCCTGTCTGTCCTGCCTCATTCTGGCCTCTCCTTCTGGAGAGACAGGGCATCCCCAGGCTGCCTGATTTGCTCCGGTCCAGCTTACTTCTTAACACGAGGTGGTATTTGCAGTAAAACACATTAAAGGATTTTTTGCCAGAGGTTTTAGGCTTTCTGCTTTTTTTGTGCTTGAAGATAGAAAATATGGGAGGATAAATTTACAAGGGAAAATAGAAAATACATTTTGGATTAAATTTGAATGGGTTTCCTTTCTAGCTGCTGGCTTGCCTGACCTACAGTCCCTAGTGAGCCCTGGCTGTGTGAGCAGGACTTTGTGGAGCTGCTGTGGCTGCAGGCTCCAGTCCAGGGTGCTTCCATGGTCTTCTGCTTAGTCACGCCAGCTTTGGGTTTGGTTTGGGAACATGAGCAGTGTTCCCCTGTTTGAGAAGTGCTCCTCTTAGCTGGGAGAGGCTGTCGTGGCTTGGGCTGCCCCGTGGCTGCCCGTACACCTGGGCCCTTCCGAGGTGACAGACAGCACATCTGTCGGGCTGCCAGCTGTGCACGCAGCCTGTGCCGGTGGTGGCCCTGGCTCTGACAACTGTATAAACTCTTGAGGTTGCTGACTGGAGCACATAGCAAATCTGTGCGTTTCCAGAATTCCTGGGAAAGCCGGCAGGGTTTCTGGGGAAACCAGTAACTCTGGGACGGGCTTTTCTCTCATTCAGCTGCCGATGGGCGGTTTCGGGCGCTGTGTCGTGCCAGCAGCACACGGGGGTGGCCCTCGTGTCGGGGCCCCAGGGCTCCCTGCCCCGGTGTCGCCGGGAGCCGCTCCCGAGCTCCGGCGCTGGCAGCGGGGAGGCAGATGTGGAGCGGGGGAGGGCGGCTCCTCCAGCACCTGTGCCTTCTTCTGGAGCGTGTGCAATTCAATTTGCAGATGAGTCGTGGCGGTGAGGAGCGGGGCCCGGCGTGTGGCGGGGCCGGGCGGTGTCGCGGAGCCGCCGCCGTGCCCGGCGTGTCCCGCTGCCAGCGCCTGCGGAGCCTGACGTCAGCCGGAGCTGCTGCAGGATGTGCCGGCCTGGCGCTGTGTCATCTTGGCTCGGTGTGCGGCCCCGGCCCTGCAGGAGCTCTGCCAGGAGGTGCTGCCCCGGGATGCTGTCCCCTGCCCCGGGATGCTGTCCCCTGCCCCGGGATGCTGTCCCCTGCCCTGGGATGCTGTCCTCTCCCCAGGATGCTGTCCCCTGCCCTGGGATGCTGTCCCTTGCCTTAGGATGTTCTCCCTTGCCCTGGGATGGTGTCCCCTCCCCAGGATGCTGTCCCCTGCCCTAGAATGCTGTCCCCTGCCCCGGGATGCAGTCCCCTCCCCAGGATGCTCTCCCCTGCCCTAGGATGCTGTCCCCTGCCCCGGGATGCTGTCCCCTCCCCAGGATGGTGTCCCCTCCCTAGGATGCTGTCCCCTGCCCCAGGATGCTGTCCCCTCCCCCGGGATGCTGTCCCCTGCCCTGGGATGCTGTCCCCTCCCTAGGATGGTGTCCCCTGCCCCAGGATGCTGTCCCCTGCCCAGGATGCTGTCCCTTGCCCTAGGATGCTGTCCCCTGCCCTGGGATGCTGTCCCCTCCCTAGGATGCTGTCCCCTGCCCCGGGATGCTGTCCCCTCCGCTGGGATGCTGTCCCTTGCCCTGGGATTCTGTCCCCTGCCCTAGGATGCTGTCCCCTGCCCCAGGATGCTGTCCCCTCCCCAGGATGCTGTCCCCTGCCCCGGGATGCTGTCCCCTCCCTGCAGGGGCACGGAGCGTGGTGCATCTGGGAGGGAAAGGGACCTGGTGGCCCCGGCCACCGACAGCTTGCAGGGTGGTGCTGTGGCTGGAGGAGTCCATGGTGCTTCCAGCAGCAGTGGCATTTTCCCGCCCCCACATTTGGATCTTCCAGATGTTTCCAGTGAAACCTGCTGGCTGGTGGGAGCAGAGGGAATGTGCATTGCAGCATTAGCAAGGGCAGCTTGCACTGACCCGTGCTCTGTCCTACCTGTGCTTGGCTGCCAGTGGTCACTGCTCCCCATCTCCTGCCCCTGCCCCAGGTCTGGGTGTCCCACTCCCTGTTTCTCAGAGAGCAGTCCCTGTTGTAGATGAAGACCCCAGTGCTGTGAGGAGGGGATCGTGGTCTCCCAGGCCAGCCACGGAGAGCTGGATTAATTGTGCCCCCAGGCAAGCTGGAGTGTCATGGAGCAGTGGGTCCCTGCTGCTGCCAGTAGGCTCAAAGGGACGTTTGCAATATGGTCAGAAAATCACCTCTGGCTTTGGCCAGGGCCACTCACACTGACATAAAACGCAGCATCTGGGATGTGCTGGGGCACACAGTGGGGTGATGGGCTGGAGTTCAGCTGGGGCATCTCTCTGGCACAGGACAGGAGCTGCAGCTCTCCCAGCTGTGGCACAGCCCTGCATCCCTGGCTCTGGCAGAGCCTGGTGTCCCCCTGGCAGAGGGGACTGTTGTAACGAGGTGGAGGTGGTGTGGACAATGAGCTCAAACATCTCCTGGGATGTCTTTCCTGGGCAAAGACCTTTCAGTGAGGAAACAATTTGGTGCTGGACTGCAATGCTTGGCCTTTCCTGTGCCCTGAGGGAGCACACGTGGCTCTGCTGCCTGCACTGTCACCCTCGTGGGTGGCTCTGTTGGGAGCCCACACCACCCCCTGCACAGGGACGTGCTCTGCCCATTGAGTGCTCTTGGTGTTTCATACTGCAAGACAAGGTGGTGGTAACGTGTGGTGCACAAAGATGTTCTTGTACACTGCCACATAACTTGTAACCTTCACAAGAAAACTTATTATGTCATGTTTCAGCTTCTCTGCAAAAGTTAGGTCCTGCTTGTCTCCAGCTATTTCCTTCATCTTTGTTCTTTGTCCTGGGTTTTATTACCTTTATCCCAGATTGCTTCCATGACCTGTTTCACAATTCTGCCCTGCAAAACCTTTCTGAACTGATAAAAAGTGGAGTGATGTCAGGCAGAAATGAGTGGTTGGGGCAGATGTTGGTAAAAGAAACAGTCCTTTACTGGCTCTGCTGCTGAAACCAGAGGCTCCAAAGCCACTGTCTGGATTTCAGCCCTTGATTAATGCATTTGGCTTCCTGCTTTGAGTCAGTAAAATGAAACATTGACAACTTATTTTGGATGAAGCTGTTCCCATTCAGAACACTCTTGGATGTTGTTGCCCACCCTCCCTAATCACATTTGCAGGAAGTCCATGTATTTTAAGCTGCAGTCGGTTCCTCTCTGCCCAGCCCACCTCCTTACATTTATAGAGCCTCCCCCAGTCCACGCTAGTCCATGGAAAGCATTGGCTGTGCTCACTCTCACCCTGCCTGCAGCCACTGATGCTTTCTGAGCTTCCCTTGGAGCTTGTGTGAGATGTCTTGAGCTCTCCTAGCCTGGGTGGTGCTCTGGGTGGGACAGTGCAAGTTGCCTGTGGCCCATTCCTTCCTGTCCTTTGTGTGGCTGGGTGCCCAGAAAGGAGCCTGAGAGCCTGGGGTGTGAGAGAGTTTTGGCAAGGACATTGCCTCAGCAGCTTGGTTTTGTACTTGCCTCTCAGTTCCAGGCATTTCAGAAATGGGGGTGTCATGGAGCCAGCCTCTTTGGGTCACCAAAGTCTCCTTTCTTTATTAGTCTTCAAACCTGCTTTTGCTAACGTAAGAAATATGAATGTGTTTGGACTTGGACTTTCAGAATCTTATTGATAAGAGCCTTGTGCTTATGTAATTGTTCCCTAACACAGTTCAGTCATAATGATCCGTGTTAACTTTAAAAATGGCCCCTGTTAGCCTTGGTAGTTTCCAGGGCAATTATTTAGGAGAGGAAGCATCACTCTGGCAGATGTGAGGGGGATGGTGCTGAGCAGGTGGGATAATGTCAGTGTGTGGCTTCCTGAAGCTGGAGAAGGAAGTGAGGGGAATGCTGCTGCTGGAATCAGCTCTGGCTTCGCTGGGTGAGATTTGCACTTGGGCTGTTAGCTGTGGAGTGTTGATCACAGATTTTCGGGAGATTATATTGCCTTAGAGTAGGTGCCTGATGCTTGTTTGTGATGTGTGGGAGAGTGAGCAAGTTGTCTTGGCATGAACTCTGTGCTGGTGCCAAGGGCTTGCTGAAAGCAGATTGTCTGTCAGCTCACTCCTGAGTACTCGTCTGGAAATTCCAGGGTTCTGTGGATGCACTTTTGCATTGTCAGCCACCTGCCTGCACAGAGCCAGAGGTGGAGTAATTCTCATATTTATTTGTGAAGCACTGCTTGGAATAGAATAGAATTGAATAGAATGGAACGGAATAGAATAGAATTGAATAGAATGGAACGGAATAGAATAGAATAGAATAGAATAGAATAGAATAGAATAGAATAGAATAGAATGGAATAGAACGGAATAGAATAGAATAGAATAGAATAGAATAGAATAGAATAGAATAGAACAGAACGGAATAGAATAGAATAGAATAGAATAGAATAGAATAGAATAGAATAGAATAGAATAGAATAGAATAATTTCAGTTGGAAGGGACCTACAATTAATCATACAGCCAACTGCCTGGCCCACTGAGGGCTGACCCAAAATTAAGATATGTGATTACGGGCGTTGTTCAAATGCCTCTTAAACACTGACATGCCTGAGGCATCGACCACCTCTCAGGGAAGCCTGTTCCAGTGTTTGACCACCCTCTGGCTGAACAAATGCTCCCCAAGGCCCGGTGCAGACCTTCCCCGGCACAGCTGTGAGCCGTTCCCTGGTGTGCTGTGCTGGCACCGGGGAGCAGAGCTCAGCGCCCCGCTCTGCCCGTCCCGGCTCTGCCGCTCCCGGGGCCCGGCTGGCGGGGCCGGGCGGTGCTGACCGGACAGCTCCCGGGTTCCGCCGTCCCTCCTCGCCCGGACAGAGCCATGCACGTCCGGGTGCTGCGGATCTCCGGGATGAGTCCGGCTCTGCCTTGGCTGCCCGGGCTGGGGAGCGAGTGCGGTTCGGCTGTGCTCGGACAGTGCTTCTCCTTCAGCTCTGCCCTGCAGGGCAGTGTTTGTGCCCTGGAACTGCAAACAGCAAGGTGAGGCAGAGAGAAACTGCCGCTGTGTCTTCATGCTGCGTTCAGGAAAGCCATAATGTGAGATTATCCAGATTATTTCTATCCAGAACGTGGCAGTAAGTAGCCTGCTGCCAGCAGCTATCCCTGAGCCATGTGGGAACCCGCCAGTGCACCGAGAGGCTGCTGCCACTGCCCTCCTCCTGCCCTGGCACAGCCTTCTGCTCACACAGCAGCTCTGGGCTGTGCCATGTGGCCCCGGCTCAGCTTTCCACCAGGCTCCTGGGAAGCAGTGAGTGGGAAGGTCATTCAACATCTAGACTAACTCAAGGTGAGCATGTAGCCCACTCCAAAAAACTCCAGGCTTTCAAGCACAGTTGTCCTTGGATCCTCTACAGTCGTCACCTTCTCCTTGCATCAGCAGTATTGGGTGCTGACCCCAACACTGTCCCTGCTGCAGTGCTCACAGGCTGTCCTTCAGCAGCATCACCAGTCACAGCTCAGTGACACTGAGAAACCTCCTGCATTTTTGGAGCTCTTGATGCTAAACAAGAGTTGGAAATTATCCAGGTTATCTCACCTGCTGGAGCAGGGCATCGAGCAGTGTGCTGACATTCAACACCAGAAATGTCTGGAAAGGCTGAGATGTGGGCAAGGGAGAGGTCTGCTTTGCCCCTGGTGTCCTTCCCAAGGCAGGCTTGGCTCCCTCATGAAGAACTCGTGAAAGGCTCTGGAGCAAATGGTGACAGGCCATATTGCAGCGGGAGGCCTTTGGCACCACAGCAGAAGTGGCTCTTGAAATTGTCTGTTTCTAGGGATTTTGAGTAACATTCTTCTGTTATGAATGGAAGCTCTCGAGGATCTTGGCATGTGTCTGGGAGTTGTCAAAGAGCTTCTGTCCCACATATGTTCTCGCAGCGTTGGGGAACTCAACTGGCACCTCTCACGTGGTGCCTCAGCCTCGCCCCAGGCCGAGGATGTGCACTGGAGTGTCTCACAGGCTGCTGACGTTCAGCTTAGAATATTGGTGGTGCTGGGGGTAGGAGCTGGGAAAGGCAAGGCATGGGGACATATAGATGCAAACGAGGGTGAGGTTTGTGACTTTTCCTTCTGTCCCCTTGGGGTGACTGTGCTGCAGGCGTGCCTCAGGAGGAGAGGGAGCTGGGCAGCAGCTCTGGGAGAGGCCTCTGCAGAGTGCAGAATGGATGTTTTGGGCTCCATGGTGCTGGGATGCCTCCTGGGTGCTCTGCTCTGCAGCCTAAATGCTGAAGGGTTGGTGGCAGGGTGGCTGTGTGTGCCAGGTGGTGACAAATGCTGAATGCTTGAGGGCAGGGGCAGAGCTGCCAGCCAGGGCAATGAGAAGTGTGGGGGACTGGGCTGGAGGGGCTGCTGGGAATCACTGGTCCATCCATCTGCCATGAAGCATCCTTTGCACATAGCCATGGAATGCTTTAACTTTACTTAACTTTTCTTTCTTAATATGGATGTGTCTCCTACCTAGCACAAAAGGGCAAAGTGTTCTGAACTTTTTTGCAGTGGCCTTTGCATGTTATAAAACTGTGCCCTGTGACTTTTCTTGTCTAGACTAATCCCAATCTTCCAGACGTTTCTCCAAAGCTTTTGGATGATCTTGCTGGTCTCCCATGGCCTCTCTCAGTTAGTCCAAATCTTTTGGGGGATGATGGTTCTCTGGACAACAGTAAAATTGCTTGGTGTGTCTTTTTGAGCTAAAAGGAGAGTAATTACTTCATGTGCAAGCTGGCCTTTCACACCTCCTCCTGTAGTTGCCTTTTTTTGTGGCAATGACATGCTGGCTCACGTTCAGTGTGTACTCACCTGTAGCCCTCAGGACCCTTGTGGCAGAACTGCTGCTGTCTTCTTCCATGGCCACTTTGTGCAGTTTTTTTGTCTCCCAGTGCCTTACAGTCCTGCCCATCATCTCTCAGCCCTTCTCCCAGTCTGTCAGGAGCATTCAAACTCCCATCCTGGCCTCTGAAGTGTGGGGTGTCACGTGCAGGTTCTGAAACGTACTCTGTTCTGTCATTTAGGTCATTCATGGGCAAGCAGAGCAACAGCAGCAGCAGGGCAGACCTTTCTGAAACCCTCCATGTCCCTTTCAGTGTAACTGTGAGCCATCTATCACGTTCACCAGCTCTGTGATGGACCTGGGAAATGCCCCACAGTGCTGTGGGACCAGGAAACGTCTGCCTGTGGCCT
Organism: Passer montanus; assembly: GCF_014805655.1. Lineage (NCBI taxonomy): Eukaryota > Metazoa > Chordata > Aves > Passeriformes > Passeridae > Passer > Passer montanus. The sequence goes on along the minus strand of NW_024368596.1, from coordinate 566,437 downwards.
GGATGGGTAACCTGGGATGAGACCTGCAGGCTTTGGGATGCTCTTGGGGACTGCTGGGACACGGGGACACAAACACTGTGCTGCAGCTTCTCTGCTCCCCAGGGCTTCCTGTGGGCTTCCTGCAGTGCTGCAGGCTGGGTGAGGGCTGGGATTGCTGCCCAGCAGAGGATGCCAGGTGGGGAGTGGGTCTGGCAGGGGCTGAGCTGCAGAGCTGAGCCCCAGCCTGAGCTCTGGAGCTGCTGGAAGGTTTGGAGCTCAGCTGGAGAAGAGAAGGCAGAAGTTTCTCATGCTGCTTGCTGGGTGCATGTTTGTTCTGGGGTGCACGGGCTGGCCCTCAGCAAAGCACAGGGGGTCAGATGGAGAGCAGAGCTCACAGGGCACAGTGGCTGGAGGGTGCAGTGGGACATCCTGTCTGCTTGCTGCTGGAAGGAGATCATCCATCCGTGCCAGCTGGGTGCTTTGGGGTCTCCATCTGTCCTGCCTCTGAACCTCATGGGACACAGAGCCACAGCAGGAGTGTGACGGGCTGGGGCTTGGTGCTCCAGGGCAGGAGGCTGGGCCCCAGGAAGGGTCCAATACGGGAGCAGGCTGGCTGCTGGCATCTCCTCGGCCGCCTGCCAGGGGAGGTGTGGATCCGGCTTGTCTGGCTGGTGTCGAGATGCCTGAATATGCATCTGCCAGAGAGGCTTCCAGAGGATCCCACCCGCCCAGGTTTCCATGGAGAGCGTCTCTTTGTTGAGGAGGAAGCGTCTGGCAGACAGTGTGGCCGTGGAAATACCTATAGAGCATTTGTTTTGCAAAGCACATGAATAACATCCCCAGCAGCTAGCAGCCTCACTTCCTCTGCTCACCCACCCGCGGCCTGGCAGAGCGACCTGGGATGCCTGCGGGGTCTTTGTGCTCCCAGTTTCTCCCTGTGTGCTGTGTGAGCATTCCCAGCCCGGCTGTGTCTGCCCAGCCCGGTCTCGTTTCTGGCTGGCAGGCAGGGCTCCTGGCAGGCAGCAGCAGCCCATCTTCGCTGGGGACACGTTTGGCTTCCCTGCTGGAGGCAGCAGTGAGAGCGCTGTAGGCGGCAAAACCGGGAAAGTTTTGCTCCCACCTCCCATGGGATGTGAAGGGAATTGCTTCCCTGAACGAAATGTCCTTTCTCTGGTCTCTCAGTTCTTTCTCATGCTTTGAAAGACCAAGAAGCTTAAGAGCTGTTGAGGCAGCAGGCAGCAATGCAAGGCACATGCAACAGCCCACAGTGGAAGGGATTAAGCTTGGGTTTTTATGGCACTCTGTCAGCATTAAATTAAGGCTAAATTCCCATCCTAAATGTTATGTTAACATGAAGTTACATCAGAAAGCACAGAGCACAGAACAGCAATATGAGGGTTTCAGATGTGTTACAGGGGTATTGTAATTATCCCAAATCAGGCATTTGAAACCCAGGGAATTTCAGATATAGGGTTTGCATCGTCTTTCGGGTTTGTAATTGAAAAAAATCCAAACATAGGAAGGCTTAGAAGCATGTCACTGAGATTGTTTGGGTGCCTTTATTCTGTGCTGCGGGGACATGTGCAGATGGAGGCAAAGAGTTTAAAAAATGATGGAACCAAATGTGGAATTACAAATGTTAAAATACCGTGAGCTGTGTTTGAGTGTTAAGGCTTTGTGGCTCTCCAGAGTAACATTAGGGCTGCTGGGCCTTGACTGTGCATCTCCATATCTGGACATATTTGGCTATCACTTTGCAGCTCACCTCTGTGCCTCATGCTTTGTAAAGCTCGTAAGTGGGGACAGTTTTAAGTCCTGTAGCACCATTTTGTTTAAGTTAAGAATGTGTACTTAATTCTATCTTAGCTTAGGGTTTTTTTTGTCTTGAGATTCCCTTGTTTTTTCAGATCTGGATGAGGATTAAACAAAAACCCAAAGGAATATCATCATAGCATAATTCTGAGGAGCTGTAGCAAGAAGCAGTTTTTTGGCTGTGCTTTGTAAAAAGAGGTTCCTCATTGTGTCAGGGCAGGATGGTTGCAGTGGGCGTGCGGAAGCTGCAGGGATGCAAAGTGGGTTGTGAATTCAGCCCTGTGACTGGTGTGCACAGCCCAGCTGGGCAGCTGTGTGGTGGCACTGCCTGGTGCCATGAAATCGCTTTCCTGGAGGAGCTGTGGAGCAGCAGTGCCCATGGCAGCGTGTGGCTGCAGCCATGGGGAAGCTCTGGAGCTGGGAAATCAGCCCCTGGCAGGGCTGTGGTGCTCCTGCAGACAGAAAATGATGACAGATCAGTTGAAATGGCTCTGCAGGGAGCACTGGATGCACTATCATAAAGACTGGAAGCTGCCTGTAGCTTCCAGTCGTACAAATTAGATATGACAATCATTAATAATTAGCTTTATCCTAACCTGTGGTACCTGAAGGAACCTGAGCAGAAGATTTACACTGGGCAGTTTGCCTTCCAGCAGTGTCAGGCACAGTGATGGGTCTGAAGCACCTTTGAGATCCTGCTGGGGAATGCAGCTCTGGGGGTCCCAGGCCAGCACTGCACCCCCGGGATGTCGCTGTTAGGCAAAGGTCAGTTCTCTGCTGAAGGAGGAGCATTGCAGCAAGGAACATGAGATGAATGATGGTTTTCTTCCAGAGCTGCAGGCAGAACAGGGCAGCCAAGGCACTGTGCTGCAGAGCAGCTCCAGCAGTGCTGGGCAGAGCTGAGCTTGGGGTGCCTCAGCTGTTTTTCTGGCCCTTGACTCAGCTTTTATTTCTTAGGCTCTGGCATCTGTTTGGGGGATAACGCAGCAGTGTCGTGCTCCTGCTGGTGTGTTTCTGTGGCTGCCTGGTGGGGCAGGAGGAGGTGAAGGGGAGCGATGTGCAGAGATGCACTGCCCTCCTTGTCTGGCACTACCTGCATTCCCTTGGCAGGCTCTGGGGAGGTGCCTGCATGCCCAGCCCTGCCAGGCCTTGCTGCTTGGGTGGGCTGAGTGCACTAACATGATTTTCTGAGATGAGTGTTTCTATTTGCCATGTTACCCTGATTTCTGAGGCTGCCAAGTTCTTTGGGTGTATCAGGAGGGCAGGCACAGCATGGGCCCATTCCCTTAATCACCAGCAGTGAGTTGCCTGCACATGTGCAGTACAGATTTGAGACACCTTCTGTGGGGGTTTTTGGTTGTGTTTTGTTTGGGTGGGGGTTTTTTTGGGTTTCTGTTTGTCTGTCTGGGAGATTTAGGGGGTTTTTTGGGTTTTTTTGGTGGTGATGGGCTTTTTTTTCCTGCGGATTTTCCTCATTGGATGAGGTGTTCTCTATTTGTGGAATCCCTGCCCAACTGAACCTCCACCAGAGCTGCAAACTCCCATCTGCATACAGCCCTTATTTTGTGCTCCAATAATTCCTAGGCAACTCTGCTCCCCTCTGAGCCTGGAGAGATCTGCCGGGTGGGCATGTCAGGGTGCCCTGGGGCAGAGCGGAGGTGCCTCGCCACGGCTGGGGACATGCGGCTGAGGCAGGACGAGCGAGCATCCCCCGGGCCAGCAGCGCCTTTCCGCGGGGACCCGGCTGGCGATGCCCGGGAGCCCCGGGCGGGGGCGGCCCCCGGCTCCCCGTGCCCGGCTCCCCCCGCCCGGGGGGCGCTTACATAAGCCCTGAGTGCGCCAGGCGGTGCTGGCAGGTGAAGGGCAGAGCGCTGAGACCGCACAGAGCCTCCAGCGAGGCCGGCTGGCCCCGAGCTGCGCTCGCTGACACATCCGCGGGTCCCCATGTGCGGGACCCTCCCTTCCCCTGGGGCTGCCGCAGCCGCGGCTCCGCTGCCGCCAGCCCGGGCGGGACTGCGGGCCAGCTCTGCCCCGGCTGCCCGGAGGGAGGGAGGGAGAGCAGATGCCCACAGGCTGCTCCCCCGCTGCCCCCGGATCCTGCTGGGGTGTCCCTGCCTTGGCCAGTGGAGGGGAGGCTGATGGGGGCTGTGCTGGTGGGCTGATGGGCGCCGAACCGGGGAGCAGGGCTGTGCCGAAGCCGGGCACGGAGCACAGGCAGGAGAGGAGAGGTGCCAGTGGGTCTCGTGCAGGGGCTGTGCTTGGCACCGGTGGTGTCCAACGGGCTCCTGATGGGGAGGGACACAGCGCTGTCTGCTTGTCTTGGCACCCACACCCTGGGCAGCCCCTGAGCGCTGGGACAGGCTCTGCAGGCATGGACAGACAGTCTGTGTGTCCGCACATGCTCTGCTTGTTCTGCCTGCTCCCAGAGCCACCTGCCCGGCTGGTGGCAGAGCCACTGAGCACCCATGGGTGGGAGGCTCAGCCAGAGATCCTGGCTCCTTCTGCACTGCAGGTCTTCATCTCTTCCAGAGCAAGTCTGCTGTTAATTCCCTCCATCTCTCCACAGTATCAGCAGTCACCTCCGGGCTGGGCCGCTGGCGGGCAGGCAGCAGCAGGCAGCTGGGAGGCTGTGAGGAGCTGGTGCCACGTCTCCCTGCGTCCCGACTCACCCAGCAGAAGGTGTGGCTGGGCTGCACACCCCTGACTCCTGTCTCTTCTGCTCCATCTGTTCCTGGTGGGCAAATCGGAGGCTTGGTGTGATGGGGCTGCTCTGAGACCTCGCCCCAGGAGCTTCAGGCCTGGATGTTGGTGCTGTTTCTCCCGGACAATGTGGCTGATACTCTGGAGAAGCCCTCTCTTCCCCCCTGTTCTCCAAGTGCCTGAGCTGGTGGCCAGCTGGGACCTGCGTCTCACCCTCTGGGTCCTGAGCTTTGCCTCGATGGTTGTGCAGATGGAGGGCCAGGTCTACTCGCCCACTGTCAACACGCACTATGGGAAGTTACGAGGGGTGCGCGTGCCGTTGCCCAGTGAGATCCTGGGGCCCGTGGACCAGTACCTGGGGGTCCCTTATGCCGCTCCCCCCGTCGGGGAGAAGAGATTCATGCCCCCCGAGCCACCACCGTCCTGGTCGGGCATCAGGAACGCTACCCACTTCTCACCAGTCTGCCCCCAGAACATCCACAACGCCGTTCCTGAGATCATGCTGCCCATCTGGTTTACCTCCAATTTGGATATCGTGGCCACGTACATCCAGGACCCCAACGAGGACTGTCTGTACCTCAACATCTACATCCCCACGGAGGATGGTGAGTCCCCACTGGGGTGACCGCAGGAGAGCGAGGGGGGGGTCACTCCACCCCTCCCCAGCAGTGGTTGGTCTCACCTGGGTGTTGTGTTTGAAGCATGTGGTTGTGGACCCTGCAGCATGCTGTCTGTTTGTGGAAAGCTTTCTCTGGCCACGCAGCTTGCCCTCTTGCCCTCAGCTGCCATCTCTGTCTCGCGTGCTCCTGCTCCTCCACGCCTCCCGGTCCCACCCCTCCACCTCCATGGCATCGTCACGGGTTCCTCTCTTGTATTGCTAAATCTGAATCCGACTCTCTGACCGCAGATCCACAGAGTGACAAGCTGATTTGTGCTCCCCACAGGCGCCGAGTGCCAGGTTCTGTCTTGAGTTGGTTCGAGTTCGTCCTTCCTCCCTGCTTCCCACCCTCCCCAGGTCCATGCGCTAGTTGTGGGCGTGGGCTGCGGCTGGGAGGAACACTCTCTGCCTCTCCCTGGGAAGATGCTCCGGCAAGAAAGGGACCGCAGAGCCCTTTTCTGGGCCCTGGTACGGATGGGAGGTTGGGGTGCACCGGCAGACACATCGCTTGGCTGCTCCCCCGTCCTCCGGAGGGACAGCGGCAGAGCGATGAGCCTGGCGTGCTGGGGACGCACGGGGCACGCTCCTGTTGGGGTGAGGCTGAGCGGCGCTGGGTGCCTCCTCGTCTAACCTTTTCCTTTGTAGGGGACCCCACCTGAACTGTAAGTAGAGGGCAGAGGAGGCAGCGCCTGCCCGCACGCCCGCCCCAGCCTCACCGCAACAGGAGCCCCCAGGGATTTTCAGCGGGCCCGAGAGGACCCGCAGCGGGTCTGCTGCACACAGCAGAGCAGCCTGGCGGGTCAGTGGCTTCTCCCAGGCTGCCTGGCTCCACTCCTCTGTCTCTGGGGCCCACGGGATGCATCATGCCTTCCTTCTCGCCCAGCACGGCTGGCCCAGAGTTTTCCTCCCATGGCGACGCTCCCTCCCCACCTCCCGCGGTCCCGGGGGCGGTGGGAGGGTAGCAGCGTGGTTGTGATTGCATGCCCACTCCCATCAGTGGAGCCTCCTGTTATTTTGTAGTCTTTTATTCATTTTACAGTAAAACGGATTTCCAAGGAATGCACCCGAAAGCCCAACAAGAAAATATGTAGGAAAGGAGGTATGTAGCAAGCCGACCGGCAGAGAGGCACAGAGAGGAAAGAGAGAGAGAGTGAGAGAGTGAGAGGGTGCCTGGCTGGCCCCCAGCCTGCAGCACTCCTCCAGCACCTCTCTGTGCTGCCACCTGGACTGTGGACCCTCCAAGCAGCCCCCCCTGGCACCCCCTGCTTCCCCCTGGGAGGAGCCCCACGGATGCTCCGGCCAGCCGGGAGCACAGCTCTGGGGTCAGGTCATGAGGATGCTCTTGTTGCTCCAGGCCTTTCAGAACAGCTTCTCCTGGGCTGAGCCTGCACTCCCACCTTCATCCCACTGGCACTGACAGCCTCCTGGGCATGAGGGGTGGCCTCTGATGGCAGGAAGCACTGAAATGCATCCATCCCTCAGGCTGGGTTACCCCGCTGGGGGGTGTATGGACCTGCTCAGGGGAGGACCTGTGTGATGGGGGACTGCAGTCCATCCTGGGCTGAGCTTTTCCCCCATCGCATCCCTGATCATTTTGCATCCAGAGCTCCTTGGTTGAAAGCATAAAGCCTCTCCTGGCTTTGTAAATGCTGCAGATTCTGCCCTGAGCTTTGTGCCTGCCAAGGCTGCTCCCCACTGCTCACACCCCCATGCCAGTGCCAGTCCTGCCAGTAGGGATTTGGTCTCCAGCCCATGGCACAGCAGCCTCCCTGAGCCCTAGCTGCCCCATGGGCAGCTGAGCACCTCCAGTTCAGACATGTCTGCTTTGCCTTGCCTCCACTGACCTTCCCCCATTGCCTCTAAATGATCCTGTATTCCCAACCAGTGACATGCACAAGGGAGTAGACATGTACAAATGGTAGCTGGCTGAGCCCCGTGTCAGACACAATGCCTCACCCATCCCTCCACACAGCCCCGTGCAGGCAGGGAGAGCTGACTGCTCTGTGCATCCCAGGATGAACGTGTGGACGGTCAGGCAGCCAAGCTCTCCTGAAAGGCTCAGTACAGGGCACCTACCCAGCACAGGCTGCTGTCCTGCAGCACAGCATCCCTGCATCCCAGCCTCTGTCTCCCTGCACCCCTGGGTCTGGCGGGGCCAGTGCAGCTGGGCTTGGAGGTTTGGGGAGCGCTTTCCTTCCAGCCGTTTCCCCCAGTTCTGTTGTTTGGTTTCTTTGCTTTGCTTTTCCTGTTGCTGTCCTGGCTATTCACACGCCATCTCTCTGAGTGCCAAGGCTGCCCCTGAAAGGGCTGGCGCATTAGGGAGTCTCTGCACGCTGCCTCCGGAGCCGGCTGTGCCAGTGATCACCAGCCACTTCAAAGCGCTTCCTCTCCCGGCCCTCCCACCGGCTGCCAGGGCTGGCAGACCCCCCCAGCCCCAGCCCTGCAGCCAGGGAAGCAGCCTCCAGGTCACTGCCAGAGAGGGGGATGATACAAGGCATGACAAAACACCTTGGGTGTGCTCATCTCCTGGGTTTCCCTCCCCGCTGGCTCTGCTCACGGGCAGGGTTTCTTTGCAGCCTGTCTGCGTTGCCTCTGGTCACCTCCCAGGGAGCTGTGGGGGACATTCCCTTTGCCCCCACTGGCCTCTGTTGACTCATGGACCAGCAGATGCCCAGTGCCAGCCATGTGGACATCCAGGTGTGGCGTGCCAAGAATTAAAGCACCCAGACACTGGCACTTGCCTCCTGCTCTGGCCAGGCTCTGGTAGCTGTTGGCTTGAATTAATTGAGTCACTTGTGATGAAACACAGAAGCTCCCACACTCCTCATTGTGTATCCTAGGTTAGTAATGCTTGGGGAGAGGGTAATGTACCTGCAGTGCTGATTTCCTCAGGTTGAACATTTGAACATTGACTCATTCTGGAATAATCATGATTACTATTTCTAAGGCCACAGATGAGCAGTGATAAGCTCTCCTCTCACAGAACTGTATTTTGGTGGCTGAAAATGCCTCAGCTCCCTGCTTACTGGAGTTTTCATGACTTCTGCCACCCCTAAGCTCTGTGTATTTCAGAGCAGACAAAGGACTGAGAATTTATCAGTCATGCTTGTTTATCTCTGGGACAGAAAAACATCCCTGTTTTCCTGCCCAGTTGTCCACGGTCATTTCCTATATGGAAATTTTCTAAATGCCAGTCTCCTCCATACACATTGGTCCCTTCTCTGGTAGCAATACAGGGCAGCAGTGCTTTGAGAGCAGCTAGCCATGCATGGTGCCAGGGGAGCTGGCAGCACTGAGGCTCATTTGAGGCTCAGATTTTGCTGCAAAAATAGTGCTGCCCACCCAAAGACCCATACACACACAGACACACACCCTGGGAGTACAGTACCTATGTGCAAAATGCAGCTCTGCCCCATGCTCTGTGCTGCCAACACTTCCAGCCTTTTTTTGGCTGTGGTAGATGCCAAGATGATTTTTCCTTTCCTTCCTCGCCAGTCTGGGCAATCCTTGCTGCAGGGCATGAGGAGGTGGATGTCATTTTTGGAGGGGAAAAATGTGGTTGCCCTGCACTTAGCAGCTCTTCCTGGTTTTCATTAGCGAATGCCCAAATCTCTCTGGCTGGGACTGCGAAGGGTCTGTGACATTGCAGAGACAAAGGTGCAGGTCCAGCATCTTCCTCTGCTGAGTGAGGGTGGCTGGAGCTCCCAGCAGCTCCTGGGCTCAGGAAGCTCTTGGACACCTTCTCTGCTGCTCTCCAAGAAGCTGACTTGTCCAAGTAGCAGCTGAGGCTTCCCTACAGCTGCACGAATTCTGCAGTGCTTCCTTGCTGGAAGCTTCTTCCCAGCCCCCTGGAAGCCTGGAGCTTTGCAGAGCTGCCCGTGGGCAGAGCTCCGCTGCGGGCAGCGATTTGCAGAGGTGAGGGTCGGGGCTGGTGCCGCCGGGGCAGCAGAGCGTGAGCAGATGCAGAGCTTTTACAGAGGCCGCTCAGGGATGGAGATAACCGAGAACTCCTCTGCATCATCCCGGGCAGGGAGGGGCAGGGAGCAGCAGGGTGTGCTGCAGTCCCCGAGCCAGGGCTGGTGGCTAGGAGGGCTCTCAGACACAGGTCCCAGCTGAGCTGTCCCTGCCTGTGGGGCTGTGCAGCAGCAGCTCAGCAGCTGCACCGTTGTTGGCCTGTCCCTTGTCACTCCCAGAGAGGCAGCTGAGATGCTGTGGCTGGCAGCAGGTGTCCCTTTGGGTGCATGTAGCTATCAGAGGCTCTGCTCCCTGCAGCGTGGTGGCTGCTTTGCAGGAGTGGGTGCCCCAGGGAGCTCCTGCTGAGGAGAGGGTGCTGGAGCTGCCTATGGGTGCCCTGAACAGACATTTGGAACTGGAAAGGTGTCATCTCAGGCTCCTGCTCTTCTCTTATCCACACCATGCTGAGAATGAAGGCTCAAGAACTGAGGCTCCTTACCCTGCTTTGTCTCTGTTTGCACTGGTGTCAGTGCTGTTGGTATGGTTTACTTAAGGTAGAATAAATCCATGGATGCCCCTGTTTCAGGCAAAGTGATTTTTTTTTTTTTTACTAAAGTTGAACTTAAATCTTCCTAGTGGCTCAGATAAGAGCATATGCATCCTTCCTATCGGCCTGAACAATGTCACTTTGCAGTCAGCTTAAAGTGAAGTGGCAGACAACAGACATTCGCCTCCTGGGTTAGTGGAGGGTGTTTTTGATGGGTAAGGAGAATAAGAGCCATGAGCCCTTTTAGTTTTTCCAGCTGTGAGTCCATAGGCTTAAACCCATCCTCATGAGAGTGGGTGCTGCTGCAAGGCTCTGCATGGTGATGTTTGTTAGAGCAGAGGAAGATCTCCTGGGCTGGGTATCCCTGAACATGGCAGGAGCCAGTGGAAGGTGTTCCTGGGTGAGGGAAGTGAAGCTGTGGTTGCTCTCACGAGCTGTGGGGCATTGGTGGGTTGTGCTGGAGGTGAACACTGCAGCAAGGGCAAAAAGCCCCCTTGGTCACAACAGTCAGTGTTGGCCATAACCACCCTGGCACCTTCCTGCTGATGGGGGAGGCTTGTGCTTTGCATCTGCCACACACACATGCCACTGCTTCCCCTTCCCCTGGCCTGCATCTCTGCTCTCCTGCTTTGCTTAGCTTCCCAAGTGCTGCTTTCTGCCATCTCTTCCGTGGTGCCTGAAGCTCAGGTTGTTGGAGGCTTGTCCCAGCCATCCCTAAGCTCTGCAGCAGCAGTCTCCAGCTGGATCCCTCCCTGCTCAGCTAGGACAGTTGCTCAGGTCACAGAGATGCTGTCCACTGCCCTCTTTTACAACCTGACAAGTCCTCATAGCTGATTCCTCCATTCTCATCTGCACAGAGACTTTTGTCCCTGAAGGAGATCAGGCTGGAGGGCTGCAGCCTGCCCAGCCCAGGGCTTTAACAGTGCCAGGGCCTTTGGCAGTGGAACATGATCTCCAGTGCCTGGGGTCAGCTTCTCAGCTCTGAAGCACAGCGTGGATCACATCACTGTCTGTGGTCTTCATTAGAGAAAAATCCCTATCCCTTAGAAGCACCAAGGGGTTGGTGCATAGCACTGGTTAGCAAATACTGCATGAGTACTTTGTCATTTAAGTGCTTTCTGGGCTTGCAGCTCTTCCTAATGAAGACGCAGTAGGTCAAGCCTGCAGCCTCCTGCAAAGAGGCTGAGTGGCTGCACATGCCCAGCCAAGTGTGTGCAGGGTGGGCTGGGCAGCCAGTGTGGGAAGGATGCAGCAGGAGGGGGAGATGCTGGGGCTGAGGTGCTGGGGCAGGAGATCACAGGCATGGGGGTGGTGCTGGGTGAGAGAGGAGAATGATGTGAGATGCTCAGAGGATGGCTGGGTGGTGAGGCAGGAGGTGAAGGGGTGGGGCTGGAGTGTGGTGGGGAAAATCAGAACAGCACATGAGACAGGATCCATCCCTGCCCTTGCAGGAGCAGCTCTACCTCACCTCTTTGTGGCAGTGTGTCCCACCTGGTCTCAAACACCTCACGCTGCCTCTTCCAGTGCCTCACTACCCTTTCTGCCAGAAAGGTTTTCTTCTCATCCTGCCTCCTGTAGCCCCAGGGCTGCCTGAGAGGGACTGGCTGTTCCACCTCACAGCAGTCTTTCACGTGTTGGGATGCTGCTGCAGCTCCCATCATGCCTCTGCTCCCAGCATTCATGTGCCCCAGCCTTCTGCAAACTTTTCATGCCTGCTGGATTTTTCGAGGTTTCTGGTTGCTGCTCCTCCAGACTTTCTCCAGCAGATCATGCTGCTTAGGGCATTCTACAAGCCTCTCACCCTGGTGGAGCTGCCTCACAGCCATTTCAGATCTCTTTCTCGTCTTCACAGATTCCTTGTAAATTCAAATCCTGTCCCACTCCATGCTGCCATCTCTGTTATCCACCTCCTGTGTCACCTGCAGAATGCCACTCCCAACCTGGCGGAGCAGGGCTCCCCAGTTTTGTCTTTCTGACCAGTTTTGTGCATTTAGTCCTGTAGTTCCATGCAGCCACGGGCTTGCCCCTTGCTGGAGGGAGCTTTGCTGGGGGCTGTGAAAGCCCTTGCTGTGGCAATGGGAGCTGTTGGTGGTGGCAGCAGGACCTGGGGTCAGCTGGGTGCCTGGCAGGGTGTCAGAGCCCCTTGTCCCAGGGGAAGGTCACTGGGCAGTGCAGGCACTGTGTGGGTAAGTCCTGCCTGGGGGAAACCCTGCTGTCTCCCCAGAGCTCACCATCGCCTGGGGAGCTTTTTGTAGCAGGCATTAGGGAGCAGAGGACTTGCAGGCATTGGTCTGCAGCTCTAAGAGGATGAGAACACCCAGCCTCTTCCTGAAATTCAGACCTCCAGAGCACAGGGATGGCACCACTTGCCTTTGTGTCTACACTGACGTGCAGTCCTTTGCAGGAGTGGGGTTTTGGCACAGGTTTTTCAGCACCCCTGCTCCCTGCCAGCCCACAGGCCACCTCTCCTGGCTCCTGCTGGCTGCAGTTTGGCTCACTGCAGCCATCCACAGCAGCAATCCACATGGGGCTGCTGGGCTGGCCCATGCCCCAGCACTGCAGGTTGGTGAAGGGGCACAGAACATCTGTAAGGCATTCAGGATGTTACAGAAATTAATATGTTTAGGATTCTGCCTTGCTCAGGTCAAGCTGATTGGTGCCCTTGAAATCCTCAGTGAAACATGGAACATGTCTTGTAAGGAGGGAGTTGGGCAGGATGGAGCCGGGCAGCTCAGGGGAGGATCCCTGCGTGCTGTGGTGGTCTCATGCAGTGGTACCAGTGGTTTGTGGCCAGGCACAACAAGGAGCCACACACCCTGTGGGGGTGATGGGCAGGAACTGCCTGGTGGTCAGTGGCCCTGCAAGGCGACCCTTGGTGTGAGCTCTGCAGAGGACAGTTGTCCCTGGGCAGCAGAGCTGGGTGCTAGGAGAGGCAGCCTTGCCTGGAGCAGAGGGTGCATGACCAGGTGGGGGCCAGGCTGGGATGCAGGGGGTCAGCAGGTGCTTTGAGACTCATCCACCACCAGCGCTGATGCTGTCACAGCCCCACTCGCGTCTTCCCTGCCACCCCAGCCCTCCCAGGGAGGATCTGGGAAGGGGCCCGGGTGAAGCAGCATCCTGGCACACTCCTGGGGCAGCCCTGCCCGTGCCCAGCACTGCCCTGGCTCTGGGAGAGGTGCAGTGTGAGTAGCCAGCAGTGCTGTGGGGCACAGGCGTGGCCCCACTGTCTCTGCTATCATGCTATTTTTGAATTCTCTTTTTTTTTTGTGTTCTTTTTTTTTTCTTTTTTTCTTTCTTTCCTTTATTTTGTTTTGTTTTCTTTTTATTTCCTTTTGTTTTCCTTTTTGTTCTGTCTCCTCGTGTTTGGTCCCCAGGAGCCAGCGCTAAGAAACAGGGCGAGGACTTAGCGGATAATGACGGTGATGAAGACGAAGGTATTTCTGTGCTCGAGGCTGCCACTGCATGCCACGCAAAGCAGCTCCGTTTGCCCGCCATCGCTGCCAGCCCAGGGAGCCCTGTGTGTGTCTGTCTGCCGTGCCAGGCAGCTGCGCGGGGCGGGGGGCAGGCTGGCCGGCTGTGCAGGGCACCAGCACCTTCCCCTCCTCCTGGCGGGGAGAGCTCACGGGGGTTTTGCTCTTTAGGAGGAGTTTGGTCCCGCTCAGCTGGAGCGAGGGCAGGGAGGAAGCATGGCAGCTTGGGAGGAGAGAGGCCCTTGGGCACCTGGGCCCATTTCACTCCGAGCCCGGTCACATCCCACCTCCAGCCTCATCCCTCCAGAGTCAGTGACATGCATCTGGGAGCCAGCTACCTCCCCATCCACCCTTGCCTGGCCCTGCCCTGGCTGTGCCAGCAGCCTGAACACTGCCTGGCACCCAAAGGGCATCTGGCCGTGCCCAGGAGACCCAGGGTCCGCTTGGTTTCTGTTAGCTTCTCTCCTTCCTCACCCAGTGGAAGTGAGGTCTTGCTTGCAAGCACCAGCCAAGACAGAGCAAGTGGCCTTTCAAGCAGATGTGATTCTAGATGAATGCCAGGACTAATCAAGCTGCAGAATAGGCTATTTTTAGTAAAACAGGGTGGTTTGTCTGCAGGTTATGGAGTCAGCGTGTTTGGCTGCAGAGATGTGATGAGGAGGGAGGAGGAAGGGTTGGCCAGGCTACAGCCCTAATGTGCTGAGGACAGTAAAGCCTCATGGTGTGCAGAAGGCCCAGGGCAGCTCCAACAAGGCCTGGCAGATGGCATTTAGGATCTGGGAAATAGATGAAAAACTTTTTCCTTGGCAGTACTAAAACCCTGTTGTTTACTCCAGCTAACCTGTGCCCCATGATCTCTTGTACCAGGGCGTAAACTGGCGTTCAGCCTAAGTGACTGCACTGTGCTAAATCCACACACACCAAAATGTGCTGCAGCAGCTCGGAGCTGTTTATTTCCTGGTACATCCCTGTACATCGTTGCATTCTGCTGTGAGGAGAGCCCTTTGCATGTCAGGGAGTGGGTGCAGGATGGAGGAGAGGACACTGGCACAGGCGCTGATGTTCCTGCCCCTCACATTTCAAGCAGGTGGTCCTGGAAGAAATTGTGCTGATGTAGCTGTGCCACACAGGCAATGTCTGTCCTGGAGGAGCTGCAAGTACTTTTTGCTCCCCTGGTCTGTGCATTTCTGGGAAATAGGACAAATAGGAAAAGAGCCAGTGCAGGTTTGGGGTTTGGCATAGCCTCATTCTCCTGGAGGAAGGGGGTTTTCTGTATGGGAGGCCACCTTTGGCCATGCCGTGGGCCACACCCAGAGGTGAGAATGGCCACAGATACCCATCAGCCTGGCCTGCAGCCCCTGCAATGGGCAGGCCACAGGGAGGAGTGGACGTGGAGCACGGGCAGCCCAGCCGGGCACTGGTGTTGGTGTGGCTGTGCCCAAGGGTGCCAGGCCTGGTGGGACACTGTGCTGCACTGCTGAGGCAGGCAGGCAGGGAGCAGCAGCTGCCTGGGGCAGCTGAGGCCAAGCAGGCACTGCCAGCCCACCTGGGCAAGGTGCTGGGCGTGAGTGAGCTCAAGGGAGGACAAAGTCCATCGGTCTGGATCGCCAGCCCAGGACAGGGCTGGGCAGAGCAGGCGTGTGGGACCTGGCGATGTCTCCAGTCTGTGTGACATGGGCAGGATGCACCGGGATGTCATTCCCTTGTGGGTGGCCATGAGGGATCACCAGCCGGTGAGGCAGAAGGGGCAGGATGTCCCCTGGACAGGAGAAGTCGAGAGAGGGAGCGTGGCTGCTCCCTGTCCCCTAGGCTCCCACCATCCTTCCTCCCCGGCCTCGGGGTCCCATTGCCCATCCTCACTCCATGCCTCATGCCCTGTCCTCGTCCAGACGCCGTGCTCACCTCCCCGACACGCACACGTGCATACACTGTCTGCCTCATCACCATGTCTGTGTCTGGGCACTGGGGTGCCGTGGGTTTACACCCAGACAGGCAGGTCTCTGCCTTCCCAGGGGAAGGGGAAGGGGGGGTGGGAGAGTAAGACACTGGAGCACACATCAGTGGCCCCCCCCTCCTAGGTCCTGCACACCCCCATCCCTGCCCCCCTCCGCAATGCCAGCTTCCAGGACTCAGGGAGTGCTTGGGTCCAGCCAAAGGCAGGACATGGGGCTGCATCCTGGGGCTGGACTCTGCAACTCCCACCCACAGCAGACCCGATCTGGCTCCCACACCGTGCCAGATCTCCGGGGAAGAGCAGTGGGGTCCAGCCAGCATCCCTCCCTCACGTGCCCAGACCCCGGAGGGGACAGCAGTGTGGGGACAGTGCAGCAACAGCCACCTCCCGGAGAGGGGCTGGCAGGGTTGGTTCAGTGGTGTTTGGCTTGGGGGGTCCTTGCTGTGGCTCCCAGGAGAGCTCTGGCTTTGGCTCCTAAGCCCCCTCCCTGGTCCTGGCAGCTGGCATTGCCCCTCACTCGGTCTGCCTGCGGGCAGGGTGCTGCGGCCAGCGGTGCGGCGCTGTGTTTAACCACCTCTCCTTCCAGACATCCGGGACAGCGGCGCCAAGCCCGTCATGGTCTACATCCATGGTGGCTCCTACATGGAGGGCACGGGGAACATGATAGACGGCAGCATCCTGGCCAGCTACGGCAACGTGATTGTCATCACCCTGAACTACCGCGTCGGAGTGCTCGGTACGAGCTGGCTGTGCCCCCAGCACGCCGGGCACTGGCACAGCCTCGTGCCTGATGGGGCTCAAGAGGCCTCAGGGGGTGGAGGGGGGCGTGGGGCCCATGGGATGCGCTGTGGGCACTGCCCCTGCCCTCTGCCCGGCCAGCCGAGCGGGCGCCACGTGGCACAGCCCCCAGCACACGGTCCCAGCCTAGGCTGGGGCCTGGCACCAGCCCCCCCCGGCTCGTGTACACAAACTGAAAGCAAATATTGGTTTGTGGTTAAATGAATAATAAATGTGTTTACCCAGCATCTCCTCCTGAGAGGGCTCAGACGGGTGAGGTGCCAGCGGGTACTGCCTGGCTGTCCTGGGGACCTGGCAGCTCTCCCTCCCTGGGCACAGGCAGCCTCCTGTGCCAATTGCTCTGCTGGGACCCCCTCAGCAGCCCACCATGACGTGGCTGTCTGCAGTGGGGACCACAGGGTGTCAGGTGCCATGCAGAGGAGGGTGGCAGTCCTGTTTCCAAAGCACTGGTGACTTAGAGGGGCAAAATGAGGACAGAGGGTCAAAAGGCAGTGCAGTCCCCTGCCTGAAGCAGCAGAAACCCCCAGGAGCTGAGACAGAGGAGGCTTGTGTGCCACACCACTGCTGCTTCCCTTGGCAGCAGGGAACACGGGGTGTAGAGGTTTGGGCACAGCTCCTTTCCAAGCCAAGCTCTCTTCCTGGCCATCCAGCCTAGCATGTGCTCTCCCTTGGGCTCCTGCCTGATACCTGGGGCAGCACATTTTTCTAATGGACTCCAAAGCCCATAGTTTCATGTGGAAGATGATAATTAACCTATTCAAAACCTTTTAATGTGAAAAGTCCTAAAATGGATAGGTGCAAAGATAAGACACATGAGTCACAATACGACATTAAGTGATGCCTTCATCATTTCCATTGAGGTGGTGCACCACACCCAGCCAGACCACCTCCAGGTGCCAGCACAGCCCTGGGGCCCCTCCCTGTGTGCTGGGGTTACCTGCCTGGATTTTACCTCGGGCCCCTCAGGTTTTGGCTTCCTGCTTAAAGTCAAAGCAAACCAAAGAGTGATAACTTATCTTGGGTGTTTCCTGTGCTATTGAAAGCATTTCTCACCTTCTTCCTCACTGAGAGCCCTTGTATTTAAACTGCAGTCTGCTTAAAATTGCTCTCTGCCCAGCCCACCTCCTGACACTTACAGAGCCTCCCCCAGTCCATGCTAGTCCATGGAAAGCCTTGGCTGTGCTCACTCTCACCCTGCCTGCAGCCACTGATGCTTTCTGAGCTTTCCTTGGAGCTCGTGTGAGATGTCTTGAGCTGTTCTAGCCCTGGTGGTGCTAGGTGGGTAGGACAGAGCTTTGTGTCACTGCTAGTTGTTGGCCAGAGAGGCTCCCCGAGGTTGGCAGCTGCTCTCTCAGCCCTTCACCCTCTGTGAAGGGTGGCTGGAGCTCAGTGGTGTCCCTGCTCCAGCTTAGAACTCACAAAACTCTCTTGTGGTCTCATGGTGGGAGAGGGTCCCACAGAAGCTGCCCAAGGTCTGGGGAAGGGGGGTGGGAAATCAGGACTTTGCCTGTTTCCTCACCCCTAACCGGGCTCCCCTTGGCCCTCAGGGTTCCTGAGCACGGGGGACCAGGCTGCCAAGGGCAATTATGGGCTGCTGGACCAGATCCAGGCGCTGCGCTGGGTCAGCGAGAACATCGCCTTCTTCGGGGGAGACCCCCTGCGCATCACCGTCTTCGGCTCGGGCATCGGCGCCTCCTGCGTCAGCCTGCTCACCCTGTCCCACCACTCGGAAGGTACGTGCCACCGTGCCCAGGCACCTGATGCCAACCCAGCTAGGGGAGCCCAGCCTGACAAAGCCAGGGCTGCTTTCTAGTCAGCCACTGGTGAGAGCCTGGACCGGGACTGGGAGGTGAAACCTTCTCATCAAGGGCAGGAACAGGCCATGGCAGAGCACGTGGGAGCCTGGCATGGAGTGGGTGCTCCCCTGCACAAGGCTGCAGCCCAGGGCCTCCCCTTGGCACGGGGAGAGGTGGGGACCCCTCCTGTGGTGCCCTGCCCTGGTGCTCAGGTGTTCCTAGTGCAGGTGTGGAGGGGGTGTCGGGCATCATGCAGGGCACTGGGAATCTCTCCTAGCACTGATCTCAGTGCTAGGAAAGGAATTCACACTGGAATAGAGGGGAAGACAGAGCACCCCAGACATCCCTCCTGAGCCTGGGGAGGGATGGAGGGCCCTGTGTTATGAGACTGGCAGAGCTGGAAGTGCTGCACCTAGCAAAACACAGGTGGAAGTAATATGATTAATATCTGTAAATATAGCAGAGTGTTTACTCTAAATAAAGAAGGGAATTATTTATGCTAAAAGACTGTGTTGGAATAAGAGCAAATGCATGTAAACCACCTGCAAAGACATTTACATCAAGTACTGAGGGGGAGAAAAATTAACTGTGAGACTGGAGGTGTTTTTGATAAATTTCCTAAAGGAAATTGTAGGAGCAAAGCCTGAACAGGATATGGTCCACAGGGGAGCAGCCTGCCAGGGACCTGTTCACGAGCTTTACATGAGGGTGCAGCCATCTTCCAGTGCTGTGTCCCCAGGTGTGGTGCTGAGGAGAAAAGGACATGTGTGAGCAGCAGACACGAGCATGAGTCTGTCCTTCAGAAGCACACAGCAAATTGCACTCAAAGCTGAAGAGCTGCTGCCCTGCTCAACAGCCTGGGAACCACACGGGAATGGAGACCTCCAGAACCTCAGCAGGGCTGATGGCTGATGATGGGGAGTCTTTTACAGGCTGAAAGCTCCTGCGGAAAGAAAAAGTGTTTTCTCTGCCCATATTGAGTGTAAAAGGCTGGAGAGGGATGTGTAATGCATTCTCAATGCTTCTGAGGGTACTCCTTTCCATCACAGGAGTGCAGCAGTGTGTGCTTGGCTGCCCAGGTGGCCCCAGCCTCTTGCAGGGGTCCAGACTGGAGCAGCATGGAGAGAGGCTGAGGGTGGATTGGAAGGGCTGCTCCTTGTGACTTTTCAGTCATGAAAAATGCTCCTGCCAGTATATGCATTTCTCAGGTGATGCTGCACAATGCCACTAAGCCCTGCACCTGCATGGCGAATCCTTTGCTGCCCCATGCAGCCCCAGTGCCCCTGGTGTGTGGCCCCCTGCACTCAGAGGTGCTGGGTGCCCCTGCAGCTGGGCAGGGGAGCTGCTGCTGGCTGTGACTGCTGTGAGGCACCAGGGGAGTGCTCAGTGCTGCAGCCAGTGTCTCATAAAGCCAAACGGCTGTAAAATGACCTCAAAAAATCCCCTGGGCCAGAGCACCCATATCCCCAGGGATGGGTAGCTGGCTCTGGAGCAGTGCTAAGTTGCAGCCTACAGAACAGGTGGGTTTGTTTTTACTGCATCAAAATAAAACTTCTAGTGATCACAAGCTATTAATGAAGCTGCTGATTTGTGCCTGCTCTGCCAGGTGCTGCAAGAGACAGACACTGGAGGCTTGGTACAGCACATGTTGGGTCTGGCTGCTGGGGAAATCCACAGCTCCCTGCCACTCTGATTCCTCATCAGTGACCCAAGTGCTGTTTTTCTCCCCAGCCCTACAAGGGCTGGAGCAGTCTGTGCCAGGCAAACTTTAAGTGCTTCCTTTGCCCCATCTCCTTCTCCCTGGGGGCTTCTGCCCTTTGCAGTCAGCCCTCCAGATCTCATCTGGACAAGGCACCCAGCACCCTGCTTTGAGCAGGGCTGGGCCCAGACACCCCCAGAAGTGTTTCCAGTCTCAGCTACTGGGCAAAGCAAAGAGGAAATCAGGAGCTGGCAGCAGCTGGTGGCAGTCTGCATCCCCAGCCCCCCTCTGGCAGAGCCCTGGCCCCACCACTTGGTGCCACTATCCTGTGGCAGCCAGTCCTGCAGGAGGCTGGGTGTGTTGGGACCCTCACCATGGAGGGGATCAGGAACGAAAGGCAGAACTTCACCATCTTTCTGAGCCTCAGCAGGCTGGAGAGGTCCAGTGTGGAGTGCAGGGTGCTGGTGCCTCCCCAGTGCTTGTCAGGCTTCAGTCAGGTGCTGGCATGGGGCGGGAGGACATGAGTCTGGGCTCTCACAGAGCAGTCCTGGCTCCTCCTGGCTCAGGATGTGGCCATGCAGAGACACGGCAAAGGGGCTCCATCAGGGACATGATGGTGACATCAGCTGCCCTGTACTTCCCCAGGCAGCGGTGGGCAGGGCCAGAGCCCAGCCTGGTGGGTCTGTCTGGGAAGTGATGCTGCTGGCAGGGCGCAATAGCTGCTGCTGGGACAGCATCTCCAGGGAGCCAGGAAACCCCATCCTGGCTCCTTGGCACGTGGATGATGGCCCAGAGCAAGCAAACCCATGGCCAGTCTCCAGCCTGTAGGCTGGTTATGGCTTTCTAGGGCACCGGGAGGTGACAAACAGAGCTTGTGACTTCTCTTTGTCCCAGTGCATGGGACTGTACGTCAGGTACTTGGCAGAGTGAGGACTGTGCGTGCAGACAAGAGCTGTGGACATGGTGGCTGGGAGCCAGGAGCCTCTGAACACTTCTGTTGCAGGAAGGTGCTGCTCTGCTTCCCTGCAGGGTGGCAGAGCCTTGGTTGCAGAGGGGTTCTCTGCATTTCAGGGTGCCAGGGGCAGCCCCATGGGCACCACACTGCTGTGCCAGCACCGCTCAGGGGTCACCTGGAACAGTCCCTCGTGGAAAGCAAGTGCTGGGGTCTGGCAGGGGTGCAGGCAGCACTTGGGGTGCAAAGAGGGCTGGTCGGAGAGCAGGGACCCCTGGGTGCACCCCGGACTGGCTGCCTTTCAGGGCCCAGAGGCTCTGCTTCCTCACCACCCTTTGTATTCTGAGCACAAGCACCATTGACATGGGACTGGAGCGAAGCCACGCATTTCTCTGCCTGGGCCAGGGCCTTTGTGGCCTCGTTTTCCAGGGCGAAAGTCCACTCCCTCTGTGTTCCTGGTGGCAGAAAGGCCCTCTTTGTGCATCTGGCAGCGTGCTCCTGCAGGGCCGGATTGGCACTGAGCAGCCCCAGCTGGGCAGGAAGCAGCAGGGAGGGGGTGGAGGGGGACTCTGACAAAGCGCTGGGGTGGGACACAGCAGGGTTAAGTGTCCCCAAGCAGGAGTTAACCCTCCCACTGCTGCCAGCCCACAGCCTGGCTCCTCAGTGGAGCAGGTGCCAACCTGGGCTGGAGGATGGTGCCGAGCCAGGGGCAGCGTGTGTCCTTCAAGGGCCCAGGTAACTCATCCTTGGGGTGGCTGGGGGAGCACGGGCTGCTTGGCAAGGCCAGGCTGTGATGCAGCCATGGCCCCTCTTCTCCCCACTCCAGGACAGGGATGCTGGGTCATCCCCTGCAATGGGATTCTCAGGGAGCACAGCAGCCCTTGGCTGCTTCCAGGAGCACCCACTTGCACTCCCAGCTGTCATCCTGCCATCCCCTGAGCTGAGCCCGCTGTGTGAGCCCAGCCCAGCAGGCAGCACAGCTCAGCCACAAGGCCGGGTGTGGGCTGCAGTGCTGGGTCCTTGCAGGGGCACAAGAGCATCAATGTCTTCTCCATGCTGCATCCTGCAGTGCAGCACTGGGATGCTGGAACCCTGCTGAGAGCTTCCTCCACTCCCTGCCTGTATTGCAGGTCTGTTCCAGAGAGCCATCATCCAGAGCGGCTCCGCGCTCTCCAGCTGGGCAGTGAACTACCAGCCTGTGAAGTACACCAGCATGCTGGCTGACAAGGTGGGCTGCAACGTGCTGGACACCGTGGACATGGTGGACTGCCTGCGGCAGAAGAGTGCCAAGGAGCTGGTAGAGCAAGACATCCAGCCAGCCCGCTACCACGTGGCCTTCGGGCCAGTCATTGATGGGGACGTGATCCCGGACGACCCAGAGATCCTGATGGAGCAGGGCGAGTTCCTCAACTATGATATCATGCTGGGGGTCAACCAGGGTGAAGGGCTGAAGTTTGTGGAGGGCGTGGTGGACCCTGAGGACGGCGTCTCAGGCAGTGACTTTGACTACTCAGTGTCCAACTTTGTAGACAACCTGTACGGCTACCCTGAGGGCAAGGACACCCTGAGGGAGACCATCAAGTTCATGTACACGGACTGGGCCGACCGGGACAACCCCGAGACACGTCGCAAGACTCTGGTGGCCCTCTTCACTGACCACCAGTGGGTAGAGCCATCAGTGGTGACAGCCGACCTGCACGCCCGCTATGGCTCCCCCACCTACTTCTACGCCTTCTACCACCACTGCCAGAGCCTGATGAAGCCTGCATGGTCCGATGCAGCCCACGGGGATGAGGTGCCTTACGTGTTCGGGATCCCCATGATTGGCCCCACTGACCTCTTTCCCTGCAACTTCTCCAAGAACGACGTCATGCTCAGCGCTGTGGTGATGACCTACTGGACCAACTTTGCCAAGACAGGGTGAGTGGGGATGGGTGCTGTCCTGTGCCTCGGGGGTCTGCACTCACTGCAGCTGTACTCCCTGGGGCTGTGCTGTGGTGGTGAGGGGGTTTATTATGCCTGGTGTGGGACACTGAGTTCCCTGTGCCCAGAGGTCCCCGTGTGCTGCACCTTCACTGGGGCCATGGCATCAACTACAAAGCAAGAAGCTTAGATCATGGCCAGCGCCTGGGACAGGACCCAGCCAAGCCGCAGGGGTGGGGAGGCTTGTTGGCCCTGGTTATCTTGGGTGAGACTTGAGCCGGGGTTGGGTGCTGCCCAGTCATTCAAGACCTTTTGCCAGCCCAACCTGTGCCACCACTGGCAAAGGTCCCCTCAGTTTCTGTGTCTGCATCCAGCTCTCCCTCTTTGTTTCTTTGGCTTTTCCCAGTGCTAGTTCTGTTCTGCCTGTGTTTCACAGGGACCCCAACAAGCCTGTCCCCCAGGACACCAAGTTCATCCACACCAAGGCCAACCGGTTTGAGGAGGTGGCCTGGTCCAAGTACAACCCCCGTGACCAGCTGTACCTGCACATTGGGCTGAAGCCGCGAGTACGCGACCACTACCGGGCCACCAAGGTGGCTTTCTGGAAGCACCTGGTTCCCCACCTGTACAACCTGCACGATATGTTCCACTACACCTCCACCACCACCAAAGTGCCACCACCCGACACCACGCAGAACTCCCACATCACCCGCCGGCCCAACAGCAAGATCTGGACCACCAAGCGCCCCGCCATCTCGCCCGCCTACAACAGCGAGAACGGCAAGGAGAAGTGGAGCCCAGAGCAAGAGGCGGGCACGCTGCTCGAGAGCCCCCGCGACTACTCCACCGAACTGAGCGTCACCATCGCCGTGGGCGCCTCCCTCCTCTTCCTCAACGTGCTGGCCTTCGCCGCCCTCTACTACCGCAAGGACAAGCGCCGGCAGGACACGCACCGGCAGCCCAGCCCCCAGCGCGGCGCCTCCAACGACATCGCCCACGCGCCTGACGAGGAGATGCCCTCCTTGCAGGTGAGCCAGGGGCACCACGAGTGCGAAGCTGTGCCATCCCACGACACCCTGCGCCTGGCCGCTCTGCCCGACTACACCCTCACCTTGCGCCGCTCTCCGGACGACATCCCGCTTATGACCCCCAACACCATCACCATGATCCCCAACTCGCTGGTGGGGCTGCAGACCCTGCACCCCTACAACACCTTCACCGCCGGCTTCAACAGCACGGGGCTTCCGCACTCACACTCCACCACCAGGGTATAGCTGCCCGCCGCCGGCGCACACGCATGCACGCACGCACACACACGCAGCAGACACTGGCACAGGGACCGGCGGGGCCCACAGAGCCCCCGGACGGAGGGGCAGCGCCCATGGACGGTGCAGCTCCCAGCCCAGAGACCTGTGGGGTCCCAGAGCGGCCCCAGCGCTTTCTTTTGTTCCTATCTAACTTTTGAGAAGTGCTTTGACTCTCCTGGCCTCAGGGCCCCGTGGGTTGCCCCGGGACGCCAGTGGGGTGCAGGAGGGACACGGTGTAGTCCTGCACAACCCACCCGTGCAGGTGGGCAGGGGTACCCCACCGTCAGTGGCCACGGGGTTCCCAGTGCCGTGGCCGTGCCTCCCAGTGGGGCGATCACATCCCCAGTGCTGAGCCCACCGAGCACCCTGGGACTGACGAGGAGCGGGACCGGGCATTCCTCTCAGCCAGTGCCCAGGCATCCCCAGGCATCTTGGCAGCCCTGGAAAAGGCTCCTTCACTGTGCTGAGAAGTGGCCCCAGGCCATGGTGCTATAGGCAGAGGGAATGGGCAGAGTCCAGGGACCTGGCCTTGTGCTGGATGCGGGCGCTGGGGCTGGTGCCGGGGCTCAGGGACCCTGGGAGCGGGGCCCTGCGCTGGAGACTTGGCACCTCTGCCCCTCTTTGCGCTGCAGAGAATCTCTTTTGTGTCAGTCATTTCTCTTTGCAGAGACGTTTTTTAAGCAGATCTTTAGTTCTTTACACACTAACGGAGTCGCCGCGTTTTGTCCTTTGTAAAGATTTTAAAACCAAGTGTTCTTGATATAAAATAAAAAGCCAGTTAGAAGCCAGCGTGTGCGCACGGTGCCGGCCCCCCATGGCGCCCGCCTGCCGTGGGTGGGCACCAGGCAGGGCAGTGCCTCCTGCACTGTGGGGCTGCGCTCTTTTGTATTTTTTGATATTCTCCCTCCTCTGTCACCCGTGCCCACGTATCTCAGCCAAAAAGCCTATCCAACGGCCTGCCTGCGAGCACCCCCGCCCCGGTCCCTCACTGCCACACTGGCCAGTGCCACCCACCGCCCCGTGTGGGCATCGCCTGCTCCGAGCACTGTTCACTCCCACGAACCCAGGACAGCCCCTCATGCTCCCCACCCTGCCCTGCTCCCCCAGGAGCATCCCACGTCCCTTCACCACTGCCCCAGGGCTGCGCTGTGCCCTCCCTGCCCATGCTTGTTGCCCGAAAGCAGAGCCAGTGGTTTGCAGGAGTGGGGTGACAGGAGCAGGGTGAGCTGCTCACCAGCATCAACTCTGCTCCTAGGTTGCTTCCACTGGGGCCTTCACCCCATCCTGGGGTGACCCCAGCTCCGGCATCCAGGATGTGCAGCTGGAACAGATGCGTGGGTAGGGACTCTAGGGGTGATGCAGTCTGTGTGGGGCTGGGAGCACGTGTGCTGGGGCTGGGGCATCTGCTGTGGCCACCGAGCCACACGTGGCTCTAGGCGAGTGGCTTTGGTGTGGTCGGGCATGGAGAAGGAGCTGCAGGGGATCCCACGTGGGGCACCCCAGTCTCAGCCCCCAAGGTGAGCACTAGCACCTGGGGGCTGGGGAGGCAGGAGAAAGGGACAGCTCCTTGTGGGGACACCGTATCTTGTCCCTGTGCAAGACGGTCCGGCTGGCAGACGCTGCCCGTGCTGGCGGCCGTGACGCACCGGTGCCGGCTGGCCCTGCTGCCCGGGGCCAGCGCATCGATGGCCCTGCTGGCCCTGCTGCCCGGGGCCAGCGCATCGATGGCCCTGCTGGCCCTGCTGCCCGGGGCCAGCACAGAACAGCCCCGCACCCCGCCCCGGCCCCTCCCCGCGCGGGGCTGAGGGTGAGGATGCTCGTTGGAGAATGTATTTATACCCTGTCACCCGCGCAGAGTAACAAATTCCAAATAAAACAGAAGTGATATTTTTAATAGCGGTGTGTCTCGCCTCTTCTTGGAGCATGCAGGGCCTGGGGACCACTGGGCTGGGTGGGTGCCCTGTGCTGGGCCTCGTGTCCCTGGCAACCCCCCCAGAGGACCCTGGTATCACCCACCATGTCAGGGTGCTGGACACCATCCAGGACACACCACCCAGGACTGCCAACACCATGTGTGTCCCCACATCCCCCCAGCCCTGCTGCCCCCAGCACTGGGACCCCTTGTGGGAATGCATCTGTCCCACAGCCCCCTCCCTCCCAACTTCAAACCCCTTCCCCAGCCTTTCCCAGCTGAGCTCCCCTCCCCCTGTTTGCCAAAGAGAAAAGCTGCTGGTTTCATTTCTTTTTAATGTAATTTCAACTGGAGTTGCCATGGAAACCAGGAGCGGAGTGGGGGGGCTGAATTGCCTGCAGGCAGCGTGCAGACACTGGAGCCAGGGCCGAGGCCCCGAGCCAGGGGAGCCGGGGCAGGCAGGGGGACAGGCTGTGCAGGAAGCTGAGTGTGGGGCTCTGCCCTTCTCCCCACGGGGGACTTGTGCAGCTCCAGTGCCATGGGGGCATGTCACCCTGTCCAGCACCGTGCTCCAGACCCTGTGCTGGACCCCCCTGAAAGCCCTGGTGCTGCCCATTGTGGCACCCCAGAGGGTGCCTAGTGCCCTCTTGAAGGGGTGATGCCTTTCTGCCGCAGATGACGGGATTGCCCTGCCCTTCTGTCCCCTCTCCTCATCCCTGCACAGCCCCAGCTGCACGCTGCCACATGTGCCAGCATGGCCAACCCAGCTAGGACCCCAAGGCAAGCTGGTGACACACAACCCACTGCTATTATGCCACTGCCTTTGCAAAACTCCTGAGGCTGCCATCTGTCCAGGGTGTCCTTGACCATCAACATTTTTCCTTTGGAGACCTGGCAAAGCTCAAGGGACACTGTATCCCAGAGGGTATGAACAGTTTACATCTGCGTGACAGCTGTGGGACATCCTCTGCTTCAGGGAACATGTTTAGGGCTGTTGGCAAGGAGAGCCATAAGGGAACTCAACTGCAAAGGTGTCCCTGGCGTGGGAGGGACTGAGTGACCTGTGGCTGGCCTCTGGCTGCTTGAGGAGTCACAGCCAGGAGGAGGGCAGGGATGCTGCTCTTCACAGAAGCATCACTGGGATAGTGCCCTGGTCCTGTTCCCCACACCTCTGATGCACCCAGGACACAGGAGAGCAGACTCACAGGCAGGCAGAACAAGCTGTTAAGTCTTAGGCTGCAACCCCCTCTGCCCTGTGCTGCAGCAGCACAAAGGATTTCTGTGCTCACCCACTGCCAGTGACCTTCCTGGCAGTTGACTCAGACCAGAGGGTTTTGTCTCTCTGAGAACAGCAGCCTGGATCCAGGGATGCCTGTCCTGCTGCCAGTCCAAGGCTGGAACCCAGCAGCCCCTGCACTGCAGTGGCCACCCAGTGCCGAGGCCGGGCCATTCACAGGGCCAGCCCTGCCTGGAGCAGAACGGCCGGGGAAAGGAGGCTCTGGAAGCCTCCTCTGCAGCCCTCCTGACAGCGGAGATGTTTCAGTGTGTGGTTCTTGATTTCGCCCATCGTACCCACACGGACTGCTGGGCCATGAGTTCTCTGACCCTAGCAGAATGGCAGCAGCTGCGTCACCTCAGTCCCACCATCCCCACTGACTCAGTCCTGCCCGTCTCATCAGCTTATCCGCGTTAGATGTGCCCACGTCTTTGAACTCTTCCGCTACAACTTCTGACACCAATTAACCCCACAATTAGCATCATTAACAAGGAGCCCATTTCTGGCCCACGTGGTGTCGGGCGGGGCAGTTTTCTGAGTACTGGAGGCAGCGCCGGCCACAGCTGCGGGTACAGCCCGTCCTTCACCGGTGGCTTTTGCAGTTCAACCCGCGGCCATCAGGCCAGGGGGCTGCCCGCGCCCCCGCCCACCCCTGGGGCCTCTGCTCCTCCCAGCAACTCCCTGCAAGGACAGCGGGCGGGCCCCGTGCTGGACAGCAACGCCCCGGCTTCCTCCTCCTCTTTCCTGTTGTTTTTTATCCATATTTACTATATTTTAGATGATTCCCACGCTGAGCCCCGCCGGTGCTGCCGCGGGCAGGTGCGGCCCCGCCGCCCCCGGCCCGGCCCCGCAGCGCCACCTNGACCACCCCCGCCGACCCGTCGCCTGGCTCCCAGCACCCCCCAGACACCCCTATCCTGGCTCCCAGCAATCCCCAGTCGCCCCTCGCCTGGCTCCCACCACCCCCTAGCCACCCCTGTCCTGGCTCCCAGCGCTCCCCAGTCACCCCTATCCTGTCTCCCAGTGATCCCTAGTGACCTCCTGCCTGGCTCCCAGGGCCCTCCAGTAGGACGCCTGTCCTGGCTCCCAGTAATCCCCAGCCACCCCTATCCTGGTTCCCAGTAATCCCCGGCCACCCTTATCATGGCTCCCGGTGCCCCCCAGCCACCCCTATCCTGGCTCCCAGTGCTTCCCAGCCACCCCTCTCCTGGCTCCCAGTAATCCCTGACCACCCCTATCCTGGCTCCCAGTGCTTCCCAGCCACCCCTCTCCTGGCTCCCAGTAATCCCTGACCACCCCTATCCTGGCTCCCAGTGCTTCCCAGCCACCCCTCTCCTGGCTCCCAGTAATCCCTGACCACCCCTATCCTGGCTCCCAGTGCTTCCCAGCCACCCCTATCCTGGCTCCCAGTAATCCCTGACCACCCCTATCCTGGCTCCCAGTGCTTCCCAGCCACCCCTCTCCTGGCTCCCAGTAATCCCCAGCCACCCCTATCCTGGTTCCCAGTAATCCCCGGCCACCCTTATCATGGCTCCCGGTGCCCCCCAGCCACCCCTATCCTGGTTCCCAGTGACCTCCAGTTGCCCCTATCCTGGTTCCCAGTAATCCCAGTGACCTCCAGTAAGACCCCTCCCCAGCCACCCCTATCCTGGCTCCCAGTGCTTCCCAGTCACCCTATCCTGGTTCTCAGTGACCTCCAGTAAGACCCCTAGACTGCCTCCCAGGGACCCCTCTCCCCACCCCAACCTCCCATCGTGTTTCGTCCCACTTAGCTCAGCCCACCCCAGTGCTGACCAGTCTGCCCTCCCCTTGATCGCCCCCAGTGCCCCCCAGCCAGCCCGATGGCTCCAGCCGGCCCCACTACAGCCCCTTCCCCCCCAGTCTGCCCTCCGCTGACCGCCGGGACCCGTCCAGGGTGCGGCACCCCGGCGCTCCTCGCCGGCGCTGCTGACTCAGGTGTGGCGGATTATCAGAGACTGAGACTGTGGCCCTGATGGCCCCGATGGCCCCAAGCAGCCCTGCCCCACCGGCCACCGCCGGTATCTCCCTGCCCACCGACCCCCGCCCCGCTGCGGGGGCACCCCAAGCGACCCCAGCCGCCCCACAGTGCCACCCTGCCGTCCCCACGCGGAGACACCGGCACCACGGTGACCCTCCTGCGAGGGACGGCGTGCAGGCTCCCGCAGCCGGCCCGGGGCCCGGGATGAGCGGCAGGGTCGCCATGTCCCGCACGGGGTGCTGGGCGGCGGGACCTTGAAGCGGGCCAGCCGAGTTAATCGTTGACAGGCTGTTTGCCTTTTCCCGGCTGCACTTTTACACATTAAATCTGGGTATTGGGTATTGGCTGGTAAATCAGCCGGCAGCCTGAAGCGCCAGATCAAGGTGCTCCAAGAGCTGGGGGTGCTCAGAGTCATCCCCCGGGTGGAGAGCAGGGCTCCGCCGCGGTGCATGTGCCTGGCTTGCAAGGAATGCGGCGGGGAGGATGCTCACAGCAGGGGAGTGGGGCCACGGGGACCAGAAACCTCCCCGGGGGCCATCCTGGGGGGCTGGCCGTGCTGCAGTAGCCCCGGGGCTGGCCCCGGGGGATGCTCAGCCGCGGTGTGGATGCGGGTGGGTGTGAGCCCGGCTGGACACACCTGCGGTGTTTACTTGGCGAGTCGTGGAAGGAGCAAGGCTGTTTGGGAGGGGGTGGGTGACGTGCTTCCAGGGCAGTATAAAGTCCAGGGTGGTGCGGCCAGACTGATTGCTGCAATCCCAAAGAGCATTGATTGTCCTGCTGCTGAGGTGAGGAGCTGGCGGGCACAGCACCGTGCGGGGGTGGCCGCATGTCCCCAGCTGGGGAGCACCGGGGGGCACAGTGGGGGCCACAGCAGGGCTCAGGCCTGGCAGAGGAGAGGAGAGCCGGCAGTGCTGGCCCTCGTGGCGGGAGAGGGGAGAGGGGCAGCGAGGGCACAAGCGGCGGCCACACGGCTTTGCTGGACGGGCTCGGGCCGCCAGCGCTTGCACGGCTCCGGCTGCTCGCACCTGGGGCTAAGGGGAAGAGGTGGCATTTGGGATGGCATTAACTGCCCTGCCAGCCTACAGGCAGCCAGCTGGGAGGGTTTGCTGGGTATGCTGCTCCCCACCTGAGGCGGGGGACGAAGCCCAAGGGACATGGCGCCATCCCTGCGGGGATGGGCACGGTGTGGCGGCGCGGCTGGGACACCAGCCTTGGGGGCACGGGGGCTGTGCGAGCACAGGGATTGTTGTCCCAACCAGCATGTCCGAGCAGGAGGGCAGCGCCAGTGAGTCCCTGTCGGGGGAGGAGCGCAGCCCCAGCGCACAGCCTGGTCACTCCGCCGGGCTTTGTCCCGCATCTCCAGCTGCACACGCGGGCCAGCTCCAAAGCCCTCGCAGACGCTGCTGCTGGCACCAGAGCCTTGAGGAGAAGGCAGGACTCACAGCAGCGGTACCCAGTGCCACCCAGCCCCGCGGCAGCCCAGTGCCAGGCCCCTGCTGCAGAGCCCGTGCCGTCCATGCGGGATGGGCACGCAGCTTGCTCGGCCATGCTTCCCGGGGCAGGGACCTCCGGGCACGCTGGGTGCCCCGTCCGGCACGGCCATGGCCGTGGCGCGGGTCCCGCCGGGCAGGGCCGCCGGCAGCCCGCGGGCGGGGGTCCGTGGTGGGGAGGTGGGAGTGGGTGCAGGGCCGAGCAGCGGGAATGCAGCACACAGGCACTTTGTTTGGCCAGGGTGGGCGGAAGTCAGGGCGTTAGATCTGAATGCTAAAGTGTGTT
Source organism: Passer montanus (assembly GCF_014805655.1). Lineage (NCBI taxonomy): Eukaryota > Metazoa > Chordata > Aves > Passeriformes > Passeridae > Passer > Passer montanus. Next base: position 535,925 of record NW_024368596.1, on the reverse strand, counting down.
GTTCAGGGGCCGATAAAGGCCCCATTGTATGTAAATAGTTTATAAAGCAGCATATGACTTCCAGTGCAGGGCAGTGGCAGAGAGAGACGAGGGCAGGCGGAGCAGAGCTCTCCTGCGGGAGGCATGAGACCTTAGAGGGGCCACTGGGGGCAGCTTGCGAGGACCCTTCCTCACCGGCAGGTACGCGTCCCAGGATCCTCCACACTGGGGGTGGCTGGTCCCAGCCACCCGGACTCCTGCGGGGGTGGGAAGCAGCTCCCGGGGCTGCTCAGTGCCAGTGGGTGGCTCTGGTGGGGCAGGGGTCTGTGCTTGGGGGTGGGGTCGCCGTGTTCCCCGGGCAAGGATGGCCCTGGGAGGGCAGTGCAGGGCTGCACGGGGTGATCCCCCCAGCTCAGGGCTCTCTGGCCATGATCAGTGCCAGTGGGTGGCTCTGGTGGGGCAGGGGTCTGTGCTTGGGGGTGGGGTCGCCGTGTTCCCGGCGCAAGGATGGCCCTGGGAGGGCAGTGCAGGGCTGCACCGGGGGATCCCTGCTCTCTGGCCATGCTCCTGCAGATAATGCGAGGACAAAGGGAGGCATTGGTGCGGTGGAGCCCATTAAGCTCCTTGGGACCATTCCTAGCCAAAGAGCTCAGCACTGGGTACTGGGGGGCCCTGCAAATGTGTGGGAGCTTCACCCCCATTCTCTGTGGCAGCTGTGGGTTAGGATCCCTGTGCCAGTGTGGGGTAGCAGGATGGGAGAATCTGGCGCTGCTGGGGCAGCCAGTCTCCTGCCTGCTCTGGCCAAAATGCTGCCTTGAGGCGTGTCAGCAGCAGGAGCCATGCTGTCTGTCCATCCTCCCGTCTCTCGATCCTGCTCTCCACCCACCAAGGGTTGCCACCCAGTTGCTCCCAGGTCCCTCCTGGGGCTGCTGCCACTGGAGCCAGGTCCCACTGGCTCTCAGCCAGGGATCCTTCCTGCTCCTAACACCATCCCTCACCGCTCTCTCCTGCAGACATCGTGAGAAACGATGAATTGGGCCGGCCTCTACACAGTGCTGAGCGGGGTGAACCGCCACTCCACTGCCATCGGGCGCATCTGGCTCTCCGTCATCTTCATCTTCCGGATAATGGTGTTAGTGGTGGCAGCCGAGAGCGTCTGGGGGGATGAGAAATCCGCCTTCACCTGCAACACCCAGCAGCCTGGCTGCAACAGCGTCTGCTATGACCACTTCTTCCCCATCTCCCACATCCGTCTGTGGGCCCTGCAGCTCATCCTCGTCACCACACCAGCCCTTCTCGTGGCCATGCACGTGGCCTACCAGCAGCACCAGGAGAAGAAGCTGCTGGTGCTGACAGGGCACGCGGATCCCAAGCACATGGAAGAGGTCAAAAAGCACAAGATGCGCATAGCGGGTTCGCTGTGGTGGACATATGTCTGCAGCGTGGTCTTCAGGCTGCTCTTCGAGGCCGTGTTCATGTACATCTTCTACATGCTCTACCCAGGCTACCAGATGATGCGGCTGGTGAAGTGCGAGGCTTACCCCTGCCCCAACACTGTCGACTGCTTCATCTCCCGGCCCACTGAGAAGACCATCTTCACTGTCTTCATGCTGGTCACCTCCAGTGTCTGCATCATCCTCAACATGGCAGAGCTGGTCTACCTGGTGGTGCGGGCCTGTGCCCGCCGAAGCCAGCACCACTCCAACCCCTCGTCGGCGAAGGGCTCCTTCTATGGGCACAAGCATTCCTCCGAGTACAAGCAGAACGAGATCAACCAGCTGCTGACAGAGCAGGACGGTTCCCTCAAGGACATGCTGCGCCGCAACTCTGGGCTGCAGGAGAAGGGGGACCGCTGCTCTGCCTGCTAGGGCCACCACTGCAAGGGCCCTGGCCCCACAGTCGCCCCATGGGCCTGTTACTGTCCCTGTCCCAAGGATAGCATCCCTCAGGCGCTAGTCTGGCTCTCCTAGATGGCCAGGAGGGCATCTTGGGCCATTAAATCTCCATTCTCAGGTGCTGCCTCCCTCCTTTCTGCTCTGGCTGGGGTATGCCGGGAGCTGGGGTGCCAGTGTGGGGTGTCCATCCCTGCACCCAAGCCCTGGTGGGTGCCACGAGGGGCTGTGTGGCTGCAGTGCCAGGGCTGAGCTGGGGCTGGGGCTGTGTTACCCTGACAGCCAGCAGCAGCCAGTGACCCCTGGGTGGCATTGATCAGTGTCCAAGGGCTTGCGCTCCCCCAGCACCAGCCCCTGCAGCCCCGAATATAATTAGAAAAGTGCCCAGACCAAAAATAGAGGGGAAAAGTTTCCCCAGTGGCTGTTTGATGTGCCAGTCACAATGAAAGCCAATGGGGCACGCAGCTGCCTCATGCCCCCATAACCCCATGCCTGCTGTTGGGTGACCGGACAGACGGAGCAGGCAGACCTGTCCGCGCCCCACGGAGGAGTGGGCACCAGCTGGGAAGGGGCCTGGCAGCATCCCCCACACCCCAGTGACCAGAGCAGGCGGCGTGGGAGCTCTGGGCTCTGCCCCACCACCGTCTACGGTGAGAGGTGCCCGTGCCGGATTGCCACCGCGCTTGTTCCCTGTGGTGCTCCCAGCTCTCTGCTGGAGGCCTTTGCTCCCCCTGCTCTCCTTGGGACAGGTGAGGGGGTCCCCTGGGATGCAGGATGGGGACACTCCAGGGGCAGCCTTGCACTGGGTCTGTGCACACCTGCTTGACCAGGGAGTGGGGTGGCATTTTGGCAGGTTGTGGGGCAGATGTGTCTGGAGGGTGGCTGTCTTGCAGGGCACCACAGCACGTGCCATGGGGGACTGGAGCCTGCTGGGCCGGCTGCTGGAGAATGCCCAGGAGCACTCCACGGTGGTGGGGAAGGTCTGGCTCACCGTCCTCTTCGTCTTCCGCATCCTGGTGCTGGGGGCAGCCGCGGAGCGGGTCTGGGGTGACGAGCTGTCTGGCTTCTCCTGTGACACGCAGCAGCCCGGCTGCCAAAATGCCTGCTATGACAGCACCTTCCCCATCTCCCACCTCCGCTTCTGGGTCCTGCAGATCATCTTTGTCTCCACCCCCAGCCTTGTGTATCTGGGGCACATCCTGCACCTGGTGCACCTGGAGGAGAAGGCACAGCAGCAGACGGCGGCGCGGGCTGGCAGCGGGGCCAGGCGGCAGCGCCCCAGGCAGCCCCAGCTCCCTGCAGGCAACACGAGGGCACGGGTGTGCATGAGGGGGGCCATCCTGAGGACATACATCTGCAACATCGTCTTCAAGGCTCTCCTGGAAGTGGGCTTCATTGTGGGCCAGTACGCCCTGTACGGGTTCCAGCTGAAGCCGCTCTACACCTGCAGCCGCTGGCCCTGCCCCAACACGGTCAACTGCTACATCTCCCGGCCCACTGAGAAGACCATCTTCATCCTCTTCATGCTGGGGGTGGCCTGCGTGTCCCTGCTGCTCAACCTGGTGGAGATCTACCACCTGGCTCTCACCAAGTGCCGTCGGGGGCCAGGCCCCAAGTCCCGCATCCTGACCGCTCCAGGTGGGCCTGCGGGGCCTGGCAGCACCTATGTCACTCTGCCCAGGGGTGGCAGCCCCCTGGCTGCTGGCAGACCCCCCCATGGGCTGGCACCGCTGAAGAAGGCAGGTGCATGGCTAGGGGTGGCTGCTGGGTCCCACAGGGACATGCGAACAGCAGACCTGGCAGTGTAAATGTGGCCTGCTGGGATGGGCAGGGATGGGCAATGCGTGGGTGGGCACAGTGGTGGTTGTGTCCCCAGTCTCTGCCAGGCCCAAGACATGGACCCCATGGCCAGCATGAGAGCTGGGGACAGCTCTGGGGACACTGCTCAGCTGCTCCTGGCACCCCTGGGAGCAGCAGGGCTGAGAGTAGAGCATGGAAGGGGGAGAAAATAAACACTTACTGCACCTCACTTGACTCCTGCTCTGCTCACAGGCACTGTGGCATTGCTCTCCAGCTGCTCCATCCTACAGCCACGCTGCATGGCCAGGACAGGGCCACTGCTGCTTGGGTGGGGCTGCAGCACTGTGGGCCCAGGGCAGGGCAGGGACAGGCAGGGCATGCCATGCTGGCACCAGTGGGCACTAGGGCAGAGGCCATCACCACATGCCAGAGCTGGCAGGACAGCAGGGCCCAGGCAAGGTAGAAGTACAGGCAGCACAGGCTGGGATGGACGGGAGCAAGGTGCACAGCAGCACAGGGACACCAGCCCTGCTCTCCTACAATGCTCACCCTGCCCAGGGGAACAACCAGGGGCTACCAGTTGTTCACATCTTTATTTGAAATGAATGGTTTCCAGAGACACAGGGTTAGTCCTACTGCCCTGGCATCACTACAACAAGACTGGTGAGCAGCTCACTCTCCACATGGACACAGAGAACAGATGGCCCCAGGCCAGGGCCCAGAACAATATATACAGGCTCAACAGGAGACCCATGTACAGCTCAAGAAAACCGACCAGAACACGAGAAGGGGCAGGAGGCAGCACAGAGTGGCACAGCTGAAGCTGGACTTGCCCTGGGCAGGGTGGTGGCAGCCTGTGGCTGTGGGAGGGAGGGGGAGGCCAGGCAGGGCTCCCTGCTTCTGCCAGCAAATGCCTGGGCCGCTGGCTGGAGCAGAGTTTTCTACTGATGGCACCTTGCACAGGGGAGGGTCCTTACACCAAGACAGGGAACAGTGGGGAGAGAGGGGCAGCACTAGTACAGACCCATCTCCATCAGTTTTCAGCAGAGTCAGAAAACATTGACCAAAGAGAGGGAGGCATCTTGGCTGTACACAAGGGAGGTATCCCTGTGGCAAGGGCAGATCTCTGCCCATGAATTCCAGTGCCAGCTCTATCTACTCCCTGCAACCAACCCAAATCTCTCCCATCCTGGGACAGAAGTTCTCCCCCTGACCCAACAGCTCTCAGGCTGCCTGTGGCCCATGCCCACTGGCTTGAAAAGACAATCCTGCCCCAGCAGCAGAGCTACTGTTCCTGCCTTGATACCTCCAGCCTTGTGAGAGAATGCTAAAGGAAGAGGGAAGTAAAAGCTTTGGGGGCCACTGGTCCAATGTGTTTTGTGCAATTCCTGCCCTGGGGCACAGGGAGAGAGGGGTAGTGGCAGGGCTGGGGGTAGAAGAAGGACAGGGCTGGGCAAGGGGAGCTGCACCAGGGACTCTGCCACTCCTGTGCCACGGGAACGGACCCTGGGGAAGATGGCTCACCCAGCAGCCAAAACGAGACAGAGCTGAGTGTGGGGCCATGGACGTAGGGGATGCCTGTAACGAGCAGGATGGGAGGTCCAAGTCTGGTAACGATGCAGGGACAGCACTGCTGCAGCACCATCCCTTCCTATGCTGCATGGCCCTGCCCTGCAATGGCAAGCAGCAAGATGAGGTGTCCAGGGCTGGAGCGCAGCCAGTCCAGCAGCACCTCTGCCTTAGTCCACGTCATCCTCCAGGCTGCTGAGGCGACTGTGCTCCTCGTAGATCTCCCTGACGGCCAGGATGCGGTTCAGCATGCTCTCCAGCATGCTGCGGTCCATGGGGATCACCGAGTACCAGAGCGGGGACTCGGCGATGCACGACCGCTCGGGCTGCAGGTAGAACACGTCGCTGCGGTTCCGCAGGCTCTCGGGGCTGTGGAGAGAGGGAGGGTGAGACCTGGGCTACCAGCCTCAGGGGTTCAGACAGCCCGCCCTGATGTCCTGTTGAGCAAGGGGTGTTCACAGCTTGTCACAGCCTCTCGTCATTCAGTAGGATAAGGACACAAACTCAGCCTACAGCTCCTTGCTCAAGGCCAAAACCCCTTACCACCCAAGCACTGGACTCTTACTGCACATTCCTGCCAGTCTCGAGAAGGGCAGGAAGTGGAAGAGGCCAGAGAGAAGCATTCTCTCAAACTCGGTCTAGTGAAGCAGCACAGAGCCTGGGCAAGACTGCATGCTCACGTACAAATGTCTGGAGAGCAGCAATCACTGCACAGGGTTCCATCAAAACTAAGAAGTGACCCCAAAATAGCACATGCCTCTTCTCCAGAAAAAGCCTCACCATTTGGAGAGATAAAACTCATAAAACTTGACTGGGCATCGCAGGGGGTTCATCCTGTTCTCCCGCTGCTCCAGCATCGGTACCTCCTCCTCACGCTTCCGTTTTCCAGAGCCGCCATCTGCAGAGAGGGACAGAGCTGGATCATGGCTGGATCCTGATGGGGGATGCAGGGGGAGGAACAGAGATGCTCCCCCAGACCCACCTCGGCTTTTCTTCTGCTTGGCAGGAGCGTAGTAGCGGATGCTCACCACCTTTGTCATGCCACGGGCTGTGGTGCACTTGCGGGACTGGCGCACCACGTTGGTGAAGGAGAGCTGCATGTGCTCCTCCGCCGTCTGCAGCCCGAAGAACTTCGTGTTGAAGAACATGAGGGTGTTGAGAAGCACAAAGGGTGAGTAAACACCCAGCTGTTTGCACTCCCAGAGGTGCTCCTCCTCGACACGGGAGAAAACTGTGTCTGCAACACACAGAGGGAGAAGCAGGTCACATCAGCAGTGGCTTTGTGGCAATCCCTTCACCCTGACCAGGAAAGCTCACTGCAAAAGATTGATGCTTCACAGCATCTCTTTTTCCATAAGGTTGTTTCTCCTGAGCCATTGAGCCATGAGCAGAGCTAGAGCTCTGCCCAGCCATAAGCCTCCCCAGATCACAGCCAAACCACAGGTGAGAACCCAAATCAATCCTAACTGCTCATCACTACAGATGGCCAAAAAGTGAACTCCAGGTCAGTGCTTCACCACACTCAGTGAGATTAGGGAAAAGCAGCAGGCAGGAGAGATCTGGCCAGCTCCTGCCTAGATACACAGGTCTGGAGTCAAATGGCTCTGCCTGGGATAGCCAATCTGCAGAGATGAGGCTGGATCCATGAAATCACTACTGACAAGACACAGCAGGGAAGGCAGCCCAGATCATAGCACCATGAAAAGCCTCTGCAGAGCTCTAGGTTAGCCCACTCACAAGGCAGCAGCACAGCAACCTTGGCCAAGGCCTAGCACCATGTACAGGGTTCACCCATGTGCTGGGAACACAAACACATGCACCACTGTGCCTCCTGGCTTGGCATCCTCCTTGCCAAAGCGGGGAGACATCACTGTGAAGTGTTGTAAAGATTCAAATTGTCCCAGGATACAAAGCACATGTGCTCTGCTCCCAGCCACCCTGACTGTGGGCAACAGAAGCTGCTGAAGCATAAACCACACTGGCTCTGCAGTTGGCTTGGGTCAGTATGACCTCAACACACAGCAGGACTGTGCTGCCTATGCCAAGGTTGAAGCTGGGGGAGAACAATCAGGCTAGAGGATCCAAGGCTACAAGCACAAACTGGATACATGTGGGGAGTGAAGGGACTCTGAAGACACGTACTATTTGGTAAGATTGTGGGTTGCCAGCCACTCAGGGATTTGTTCAGCTCCTGCACGAAGGTCAGGTAGTAAAGGTCTGTAAATATATTCACCATACGATTGTTCTCGAGCAGGTACTAGAAAGGACAGAACACACAGTCAAGAGAAACACAGCAGCACCTGGAATGCAAACCCTCCCCAGAGAGCCCAGAGCACATATGCAGAGCACCCCTCCTTGCACCACCAGAGCTGCTGGGCAGACACTTCTGAGAGCTGCAAGGAAAGTCCTAGGGCATGACAAAGCAAACTTGGTGCTGAAGAAGGGCCTGAGTTTGGGGACATCCCCCAGCCCTCCTCAGAGATGTGCAAGAATGGTACAAGGCTGGGGAATAGATGCCACCTACTCCCTGAGCTTGGGAACAAAGACCAAACCATATGGGATGCTGTCCTGGCATGAGACACCAAAGGAGAGTCCAGCCAGCCTCTCTGGGTCCCCAGAAGGCAGAATGAAGGGTACAAGCTCCCCTGACCAGACCTGAACCCCCAGTCTGGCTGCAGAGGACCAGGGCAGCCAGGCCTCCCTCACCTGCTGGATGCCAAGGCAGAGGTAATAGATGCTGTCTGGTTCATAGCGCTCCCCATTGGGCCGGGTTATCTCCTTCACAAACTGGGCCAGGCCGTAGTTGAGCTCAGCTGCTGAGCAGGCTAGGATGTCTTCCTTGATCCTCATGGGCTTGGCTGCAGGGACAAGCACAGCAACCTCAGATAACAGCCCACAAGATCAGGAACACCTCAACACCCCAAGGTCCAGCTTCTGGGAGGTTTCTGCCACTCTGCAGCATCCCGACAAGGCACTTACGGCCAAAGCGTAGCTCCTCTCCCTTGCTGGTTTCTCCCCCTGCATACTTGGCTTGTACCCAGGACTTCCAGGCATTCACACCATATGAGTAGTTGAGCACGGTACAGCTGGGCTGGCTGCTCATCGAGTCCCGGGAACAGCTTTCAGAGAGCACCAGGCGCTTCTGCCCCTGCAGAGAGGTGTTGTGAGACTGGGCACCTACCTGGGACAGGTGCAGGAGTCCTGGCCACCCCTCACACCTGTCAGCTCCCTACAGTGTGCCATGGCAGCAGGCACTGTTCTGCTGGCAGCCAAGCCAACAAAGCTCATCAGTTAAGAGGGTCACAGGCACGAAAGAGACCAGCTGTCACATGACTTGTAGCATTCAAAGCTCCTCCAAAGTGACAAGCAAGTATTTTCATTCAAGGAGTGGCCTTCAGGCCAACCATGCCCTAAAAGGCCAGGGCACAACCTCCCCAGCACACCAAAGACTCTGGTACACTTCACCTCCTACATCCCAGGTGGCAGCTCCACTCCAAACCAAAGGGCTTTAAGCAGGCAGCAGCCACGGAGAACTCACCTTCCGGACAGCTCGAGGCAGATCTTGCTCTGTGGACACATCATCTGGTCCCACCAGCCCACAGTCAAAGAGGAAATCCACACTGGGGTTGATGTCCAGAGGGTCTGAAAGGAAACACAGGCAGAAGGGTTCAGCTGAGACTTCTAATCCTGCCCCCTGTGCTGGCCTGATTTTTACAGCAAAATTAAGAGGGAACACTTCACATCCTCTACCACTGCCTGGCATGAACTTTTAGCCACAGCCCAACAAAGAAAATATGGCTCCACCAGACAATGCTAAAATTTCTCAGAATGACCAGAACCCCACATTTTCCTTTCTGACAGTTTTTTGTCTGTTTATTTTTTAAACCTGAGGAACATTCCTCATTCCCTGGTGCCAGGCCAGTACTGTGGACAGCCTGGCACAGGCACCTCAATTCTGTTGTTTGCTGCTAGCATCCTGCCTCAGCATTGCTGTGCTCCTGCAAGTCCCTGCCTCTTCTTCCACCTTCTGTGAACAGCCACTCAGCAATTTTGCCATTTCTCAGTATGCCATGCCTTGTCCAGGTTTCTCATCTAGCTGGATCCTCTGGAATCATCACTCATAAACACACCAGTGCTGCTTCCCTGCTCTTTGTGCTGTTCAAATCAGCTTCTCATTCCCCCTTCTCTGGGTCTCATGTTCACAACAGGTAAGTTTATTCTGGACAAACATACACTCCTTCAGAAGTGGTGGTCCTCCCACCCCTGCTGCCAGCAGTCACGGCTCACACCCCTCACACCAGCTCAGTCAGAAGGCACAGGGAGGTAAGTGCTCACAGCTGAGGGCAGTGGGAGGACCCTCAGCAGCCCTGCACACCTGTGTCACCCAGCTCTTACTCTTAGGGAAGTCAGCCTCCAGGTCCTGGCCTGGCTCATCGAGGACATTTGCCATCTTGACAGCCATAGCCAACACATCGTCCCGCGCTGGTCCGAACAGATCACAGTCCTCCAGGAGACCCTCTGCACTCTGGTTACTCACCAGGTCTGAAAGGAAAAAGTTCATGAGAAACCCAGCTTTCTTGAAAGACTTTTGTCTGTTTTCCCTGTGACAGCTGGAAAATGAAGTCAGAATCTGGGTGCTCAGAGCAGCCCCATGACACTTGAGCTGTCCAGCTTTCCCTGGATAGCAAGACACTGGACAGTTGTTGTCTGCCCAGCCACAACCCCCATCACTGCCATTTGTAGGAATGCAGCCCCCAAGTAAAAAAACCTGCAAGACGAGGGCTGCCTGCAGCTACCTTTTGTAGCATGGAAGCTGCTTTAGGGAAGAATCTGAACTGCCACCTGAATAAACTAAGAGAGCTGCACATGTGCCACAAGACTGGCACCCCCAAAAGGGACAGTGGCAGACACTGCTCCCTGCTGCAGCTCTTCCCTTCTGGTACCTCTTTAGCAGAAGTTAAGGACTTGGTCTTCCATGCTTCCTTTTCAAAGGCTTTGGGAGAGCCACAATCCCATCAAGTGTTTTAGCTCCCCCTTGATCCCAGCTGTTGGACCAGACCAAGCCATGGCAGAACCTACCACACAAGTCTGAGGAAGCTTTGTCCAGTTCCTCAGCCTCTGCAATCATCTCAGCCATGGCCAGGATGTCAGCCTCTAGGGGATTGGAGGGGATCTTCACCTTCAGTTCCTCAATGGTCTCCACGATCTTCTCTGTGCTCTCCAGTGTGGTGGGCAGGAACATTGGCACAGGCACCTGTGGACAGTAGCACACCAGGCAGAAAACCAACACTCAGTAGACTGACATAAAAGCAGAGGCAGGAGCAGAGCATGAAGAGAGAAGCAGGGAGACTTGAGCAAGGCAGGATCCCAGCAGCAGGAGAACACGAGCAGGTGAAGCGTGTTGCTTACCGGGACAGGCATGGAGAAAGGCACAGGTACTTTCTGGCAGTACATATGCATAGGCACAGGCACGAAGATCGGGACGGGGATTGGCAACACAACCAGCTGGGGCTTCCAGTCAGCCTCTGACAAGAGCAGAAATACATCAGTGACCTTAATCCCTGAAGTTCCTGCACCCAGCTCTGCTGCATGCTGCCATGCCCCCAGCCATCCAGCACCACAGCCCTTCCAGCCACCAGCTTCTAGGACTCAGGGGCAGAGCTGCAATAGCAGCAAGTCAAGGCCAGCAACAAGAGAGGCTTGCCTTAGCCAGAAATACAAATCCTGCTCTTACATAGCTCTGTTAAGAGGTCTAGCTGCCTTGCATGTGCTGCAGACCACACACACATGACCAAGAGGAACTAGAGTGGAACCTGTTAGCAGACAGCCCTCAGACAAGATAATGATCTCCTGAGGAACAGGAGCTGTCCCACAAGGTAGGATCATGCTACAGAGCTCTCTGCATCTCTTCTTTTGCTGGTGATGGAAATGGGCTCCCTACCCCCAGCCCTGCCATGTGTGCCCTGCACCTGCCCAGAGACTCCTCAGCATAGTGCCATCACCCAGCCTGCTCTGTGCAGCATTTCAGGCTGGGTTCACAGTTAGTCTGGAGCAGGAATGTGCCACTTGCCTTTCCAAAATGCCCCTGTAATCCTACAGTTAAATCTTGCTTTCCTACCTGTCTGACATCCTTTGGACTTCATTTCAAACTTGCAGGAGACACCCCGGTTCTGCATCAGTGGTTTACACATGGCAGCTTTGTTTTTCCGAGGGGTAGCTGGAACCAGAGGTGGGGCAGGAGGTGGCACAGCTGGAGAGGTTTGGGCTGAGGAGGCCTTTGCTGACAGCTGGGGAAATGCAGAAGGCAGGAGGTTGGTGTCTACCTAAGGCAGCACAATCTCTTCCCTACTACAGGTGCAGGTGGAATGACTCCCAAAGCACCTGCTGGAGCTTGGCAGTCTGCAACACATGGACACTCCCATGGTCAGGCCATGATGAAGGACAGCCAAGCTGTTCCTGGCAGGCAGCAAGCCTGTGTGCTGCCTCTGCTGTGCCAGGAGTCCAGCAAAGGTGGCTCCTGTCCCATGGGGTAGAGGGGAACAGTGGGATAGCAACTATACCCAGGCCCAGGAAAGCACTGTGCAAAGAGAAGCCAGTGCCACAGTGTCAGGATATTCTGGAGCTCATCACTGATTCCTGGGGAACAGTTATTCTTCCCCCTTGCAGGAGATATGTTGATTCTGCCTTCCTAGGCAGCATCCCCCACTTTTCATCCCCCACTACCCAGACATCTCAAAATGCATTGGTTGTAGAAGAAGGAAATCTCCCTGAACAATGGCAGAACTGTCCTCTCTTTGGGGACAGCCCCTTTGTCTTGCAAACTCCTACCTCCAATGGGTCTTACCATGTTAGTTTCTGCCTTCTGTGTGGAAGGAACAGCTGGTTTTGGCTCTGAAGTCTGACCTGTAAGAGAAAGTAACAACTCTTAAGTTCAAGAGCTCCTAGGCCAACATGTCCCACTGCTGGGACTGGAGGTGCAAGCAGCCAGAGAGCAGGGACAGGCTCCCCAGAAACTGCTCCTGGCCACTCCAGGAACAGTTAATGTTTCCACAATCTCTAGCCCTAACACCTCAGAGGACACTAAAACTCCAAAATCAAGTTATTCCCATGTGATTTTGTGCTCCCTTACAGTCCACCCCTTCCCCATCACAGCAGGTCAGGAGAAATCCCAGCCCCTTGTAGAGAGAGGAATCCAGGGCTCTAATCCGAGCTCTGCCTAGTGGCTTGCTGTACCGAGCCATGGCCCCTCCCTGTGCCTCCATATCCCTGCAACAAATATCTTGGCAAAGTGCTTCGAGATCCCTAGGAAGAAGGTGACAGAGCTAGTAGCAGCATTGTGAGAAATCCCAGAAAGCAGAGAGACAGCTTTGCCCCAGCCCTAGGGATGCAGTCCATTCCCCTAAGGAAAGAGAGGATCACCTGCAGGTGAGAGGCACGTGTGGCAGAGCTGGTCTTGGGTGGTGACACTATCACCCTGCCTAGGATGAGAATGCCAGCTCATGTGCTCTGCAGAAAACCTGCACCCACCTCAAAGGCTGGTGAGCTAACAGAGCACCTTCATCCCAGTCTCCCGTGATCCTTGGTTACCTACCAGGGATCTTTGACTGGCAAAAATAATTGCCTTCTACTGGTGGGCCATGCATGGAGGAGACCCCTGCAAGGACAGCAGCAGGTCCCAGCACCCAAAGGCAGTGGCGGGTCCATTCACAACTCCTGTACACAGACAGGTCCTTCAGGAAAGATCCAGATTCCTAAAAGTCCAACACAGGGACATTCACACTGTGAAGACTTCCTCTGACCTGAAGAAATTCAGGATAATTCTTGTACAATTTGAGGCCTATAAGGCTCCACTTGCTGACCACCACAGGGGGCAACAGATAAATCCCAGCTGGAGGAAGCTCCCTAGTGTGCAGCTAAGCATTCAGCCATAGGATCTGCAGCAGTCTCAGGGGCCAAGAACTCACCCTGACAACCCAAAGCAGATGGGCAGCAGGTCCACATAGGAAACACCAATGGCCTGAATGAGAAAAGACAAGCTATGGCTTATGAGCAGAATTTCTGCTGCAGCAGAATCTAAAGCAAACAGGATTGCCCCACTGGTCAATGATTTAGGACTAAAGAAAACAAGATCCTCCTGCCATGTGCTATGTGTCCAGGCTTCCAGGAAAGCTGCAGTTTGTTCTTTAGTCTCATCCCAAAACCAACAAGGAGCTATCAAGGCACTGCCTGTAACAACTGTGACTTCTACCCTCTCCAGCTGGGCAGCCCAGTGCAGAGCCAGCTCCTTTTGGAAGCCTTTGGGCACAGTTTTGAAGCAATGCTCCTCAATCCCACACTACATGAACTGTTCCCAGCAAGGGAACATCTGCTTGTATGATCAGCTACAAGAACTCTCAAGGATCACCAGACTGGTAGCAGCCACTGGATCACAGGAATTAATGGTTTTAGGCAATCACTGGCTGCAAGAGAGTAAGCAAGAATAAAAGCTCTGTCCAAGATGAACCTGAAATCCAGGTAGTCCCTTGTAAGCTGGCAACACAGCTGTCAGGTCCACAGGAGACCATGCAGAAGCTGGTCCTCCCAAAACCCCTGCACAGCACAGCACAGCTGGAAAGCTCTCTGTGTAAGTGGGTCCTGGGTTCAGCATCCTTTGCAAACTCAGCAGTATGCCACAGTCCTGGGGCAAGGATGTCCACAGCTGTCCCACATCTGACAGGGGACTGGTGTGGCAGAGCATACAGAGGGCCCAGTGCCACCAGCAGCATCCACTAAGCACAGGAGCTGCTGGGGCAGCCTGGAACTCGTGCTCAGCTGGGCACTGATGACTGGTGACAGGCTTTTCCTGGGCTCCCTTTAGTCCTTACAGGTTGCATGGAGATGCAGCTGTGGCACAGTGAAGAGTGAAGCCCCACACACCAAGCAGCAGAGTTCTGGGGGGCCTCCAGAGATGTGGTGGAGGTCTGAGACTCTCATGGTTGGTGGTGCTGAAGGTACTTCTCAGTCTTGTGATCCATGGCTCCGTGAGACAACGGCTGAACAGTGTGAAACATGCTTTCCTCTGCAGGCACAGCCTGCCCACTGTGCCTGTCCCAAAAGCCGTGTTACAGATCTCTCAAAAGCAACATGCTTTGACAGCAGAAGACAAATGGAACAGCATGGCTAGGGCTGTGGAATCACTTGGTGAGCTACAGGAAGCAGCATGTCACACACCTCTTCCTCCCTTGGGCAGCAGAGCACTGTAAATCAAGCAGAATTCCCATGGGCACCCTTGTCCCAGCAGAAACCAACAGTTCCTTTGCCAGGTCATTCCAGTGTGCTGCCACTTGAGCTGTCACCTCACACAGCCTGTTAGGGAGCGTGGCTCTTGGAAGGCAGGTTGGGCTTCCCCTAGCTGGGGGAACCTGCTGCTTCTGGCAGAGCAGCTCTGCTTTGCTGCCTAAGCAGCAACAACATCTGGAGCTTCCCTTGTCCTATGATCATTGCACTACAGTCAGGGGAGGAACCTCAAGAGTCTGGAGATGGAGGATGAGGTCTCTCATGCGAAGGTCCTTGTCTTGGTTTCCCCTCCTTGGCACATCCTAGCCAGGGTTTTACAAGTCATGAAATCCCAGAGAGGCCAGCAAAGGCCTGAACCTGTGATGCAGGTATGATCTGAAGCTTGTTGCACTGAATCAAGTCCCACTGTAAGCTGCAAGCACTTTAACTATATCTCCCAGGTCACCCAGGAGATCGTGGCCTACAAAGACCAAGCAGAATGAGACTGCAGGTGTCCGAGGGCCAGGTGGTGTCTTGTCACTGTCACTAGGAGCACCTTCCATCCTGAGGGATCCCAAAGCACTTTGCAATCTTCCATAAGGAATTGGCTTGAGTTAATGATAGGAAATGGGGCAACAGGCAGTGAAAATCTCCTCTCCAGCTGGTACTCCATGGATGCAGAATGGGGTTATCTGGGACACAGGGTTGGCAACTCCCCAAAGCTGCAGTGAACTTTGGGTAAGTGGTAGGACTCCAACCTAACATTGCAAGACACAGTGCCTCCAGCAGCTCAGTGCTCCCTCAAGACCGTTCTAGGTTCAGCTCTGGCTGAAGGAGAGCCCACCTACAGCATCACCAGCACCACTTCCTGCAGCACCCTTCTTTGTCCTTGAATGTTTCCCATCCAAGCACTGACCTGGCCCAATCCAGATTAGTTTATGAGATCTGAGAAGGTCACAGCTCGGAGGTGGTGTGAGGCTGCAGGTGGATTGTCATGCCAAACCACGCTGTCCCCTAACCCTGTAAATCGAGCTCTCCGCTGGCAACTTGAGGATGTTAAATCCCTGAGTATCCTCGCTAAGAGTGTGAGCTACAGGCAGCACGCTGGCACCGGCTCCTCCCGTCTGGGCCCTGTGTGTCATAGAACCATAGATGTTAGAGATGGAGAAGCCCATTAGGTCCCACTCCGTCCTTTCCCCCCCAGGGGCCAGTGCAGGATTGTTCCCTAGCGTCTCCTCCAGTCCCAGGCAGGCAGCTTCCACCCCCTGCTGTTGAGTCTTCCCTGTGTCTCTCAGACTGAGCTATGCAGGTTCCCTCCCTCCCTCCTACTCACTGTTCAGCAGGCTCTCGGGCCCCTTCTGCGTGTCCAGGTTGGGCTGGTTCTGTTGATTGTAAAATCGCAGCAGACACTGCTGGTTGCAGAAGTGTTTGATTTGCCCCCGCCAGTGGATGGTTTCCAGCAGCTTCCCCTGACGCTTGCAGGCATGGCACCGAGCTGCCTAAAGCCCGCATCAGCAGGAGAGAAACAACGAGTAACTAACCACACCCCCTCCGAGTGCAACACAACTCTCCAGTGAAAGGTGCACATCGCAAGGTGCAGTGAGCTTCCCCACAGCAGTGCCCTGCCAGTGCCAGCCAGGGACTCCAGCGGTGCGAACTTCTCCCAGCAGCACTGGCCGCGGATCCAGCACTGTGAGCTTCCTCAGTGCAGTGCTCTGTCTGGCAGGATCAGCTGGGGACTCCAGCTACGTGAGCTTCCCCGTAGCAGTGTCCCGTCATTGCCAGGCAGGACTCCAGCAGTGCCAGGTTCTCCGCAGCAGTGCCAGCCAGACTCCAGCAGTGCGAACTTCCTCAGTGCAATGCCCACTTATCTGGGTGCCGTGCCCACCACAGCACTTAGCACAAGCTGCCAGTGCCAATACTGACCTTGAAGTACCAGAGCAAGTATTTGCTTTTGCAGTCTTCACTACAGAAGTCCCAGGTGCTGCCCTCCAGCTGCTCGGTGACCGCCCGCTGGCAGGTCTGAGAACAGTAGGTGCAGGTGATGCAGCACAGGCCCAGGTTCTTGGTGAAATCCTGTTTGTAAAGAAGCACACACCCTGCGGAGAAACAATAGGAGTGAAACCTTCCCAGGATGAACTGGGGGCCTCCCTGACCCAAACATGACCAGAATCCAGGTCTGCGGAGACAACAGAGCACACGCAACACACTGTAGGGAACAATCCAGCACTGGCCCCTAGGGCTGGGATAAGATGGGACCTCACGGGGACTTGCCATCTCTCACCTCCATGCTTCTAGGAAGAGTCTGACTCCAACCTCCTGTGTGCAGGAACCCAGCAGGCAGGGCAAGGCCAGGTCAGGCCAGCCCAGACGCAAGAGCGTAGAAGTGCATGATGACAGGAGGAGCGGAGCTGCCACCTGCTGTCTCCCCAGCCCCCAGAGAGAGAAAAGCTGTGAGAAGGCCCTCCCCAAGGACACAATGAACGGTAAAGATCTTGCCCTAGGGCCTGGCTGGACAGCAAGCCATCCCCACAACAGTCCTCCCTTCACTGCATGGCAAGGCTCTTGCCCCAGGGCCTGGCTAAGACAATCTCCCCTCTGTTCCTCTCCATGCTCTCTTCTCCTCCCCCAGCATGGGCTGGCATGGGGGCTCTGCCTCTCCCACGCCTTCCCCAAGTACCTTCGCTGCAGAAGTTCTTCTCCACTCCAGAGAAACGGATCTTCTCATGCAGCAGCTTCTCCTGCTTGCAGTGTTCACACTGAGACACCACCCCACGCAGCCGCTTGAAGTCCTCGCAGCAGTCCTTGCAGCAGAACTGATACACCTTGTCCTGCCAAAGAGACCACAGCCAGGTCAGCCAGGCTGGCAGAAGGTTCCCACACTTATCAGGGAAGCCAGAAAAAGGCTACAGGGCTGAGTTAAGTCCCCAGCTCTCCTGGCACAGGATTTGGCAGGAGTGGTCTCCTCCCTCCTGCCCTTCTGACATCCAGCTGAACACCAGGAGTGCAGCCCTCACACAGTCTCCAGGCACATGTCTGCAGCTAAGGCATTCAGAGGCCTGGCAGAGGAGGAGCTCTGCTTAGAGCAGGGAGAGAAAGTATCCCAGAGGTTCTCAGCAGTGTTGGCCTCCACCTCAGCATCCCCCCGGGGGAAGTCCTCACCTGCCAGTCCAGGATCTCCGGCTTCCCGCTGAACAGATTGTGACAGTAATGGCAGTTGAGGTGGATCCCACCTTCCGGGCTGGTGCGCTGCAGGAGACAGAGACAGCTCATGGGGGGAGAGCAGCTGGAGGGCAGCAGGCACCTGCCTCACACTGCCACCACTGCCACCTCCTTCATGGCCTGCAGCCGGCCTGGCCCCTCAGACCTGCTGCCACCGTGGGGACTCGGTCAGTCCATCACATCTTGTCTCAAGCTCCTGGAGAGATGATTCTTGAGAGCAATTTCACTTTGCTTCCACTGTGCTGGGTCCAGCTCTTCTCAGGAAGGGAAGCTTTCAGACTGCCATGCTACTGGATTTGAAAACTTAAATGATGAGGGCTCTGTTACCTCTTCTGAGGATTTCTCTAAAAGTTCTTGAAGCACAGGTGCCTGATTTCTATTTTCAAGAAAATGCAACTTAAGAATTCAAGCAGCCTCTCATCCCATTTTCTGCTAGATTAATCTGCTAGATTAAACAGCAATTGGTGTCCTGTCCACAATACACTTAGCATTCGGTGCCTTATCCACAAGGATACATTTATTAATAAAGTCATTCCTGGTTTTCTTTCTGATAACTTCAGATAAGATGTTCTGCAAGTGCCTCAGTATAAGCGTTTTTCAAGCCCAAACTTCATTTTTGGGTTTTTCTTCAGAATACTTCTAATTTTTCTTAAGCATTGAAAATGAAGTGGACACTGATCCCCAAGAAGCCATTTTGAAACATTCTCTTCAGTGGTTTTTCTTTGACAAGTGTGTTCTGAGATCTGCCAACAAGACAATTCCTAACCCAGGTGATGCATGGGTTTACTCACATGTTTACAATGCTGATTTTCTATGGTAATAATTCAAGTTAGATGAATTAATGAAGTCCCAGTTGGGAAAAGGAGAAATGTTGCAACCATTTCTAAAATGGGTAGAAAGGAGGACCCTGGAAACAACTGAACTGTGCAGTGCCTGTGAAGATCATGGAACAGATCTTTCTAGAAGCTGTGCTGAGGCACATGGAGCACAGGAGGTGCCAACACAGCCAGCACAGGGCACCAAGGGCAAGCCCTGCCTGACCAACCTGGCTGTCTCCTCAATGGAGTGACTACATCAGCAGAGAAGCAAAGAGCTATGGGTGTGATCTCTCTGGACTTCTGCAAAGCCTTTGGCACAGTTCCCCACAACATCCTCCTCTCTAAACTGGAGAAAGATGATTTGATGGCTGGACTCCTTGGTGGATGAGGAATTTGGTTGGGTGTTTGCAGGCAGAAGGTAGTGGCCAAAAGTTCAGTGTCCAGATGGACATCAGTGACAAGTGCTGACCCTCAGGGACCTGTTTCATGTCCTCATCAGGGACACAGTGGATTGAGAGCACCCTCAGCAGGTTTGCAGATGACACCAAGCTGAGTTGTTCATTGAAGTGCCTGAGGGACACAGGGACAGCCAGAGGGACCTGGACAAGCCCCAGCAGTGGCCTGTGGGAATCCCATGAGGTTCAACAAGGCCAAGCACAAAGTGCTGCACCTGGGACAGAGCAACCCCAGTATTGACCCAGGATGGGGATGAGCAGATGGAGAGCAGCCCTGCAGAGAAGGACTCGGGGATGCTGGGGGATGGAGGCTGGATATGAGCTGGCAACATGAGCTCACAGCCCAGAAAGGCAGGAGTGTCCTGGGCTGCCCAAAAAGCAGCATCACCAGCAGGTCAAGGGAGAGGATTCTGCCCCTCTGCTCCACTCTGGTCAGACCCCACCTGCAGTGCTGCCTCCAGCTCTGGGGTCCCCAGCACAGGAAGGACATGGAGCTGTTGGAGAGAGTCCACAGGAGGGCCATAAAAATCACCAGAGGGTTGGAACAGTTCTCCTGTCAAGAAAGGCTGAGAGTTGGGATAATTCAGCTTGGAGATGGCTCTGGGGAGACCTTCTTGTGGCCTTTCAGTACTTAAAATGGGGCTTGTAAGTAAGATGGGAACACACATTTTAGCAGATCCTGTTGCAATAGGACAAGGGGTAATAGTTTTAACCTAAAAGAGAGCATATTGAGATGAGCTATTTTTCTTTCCTATGTGGGTGGTGAAACACTGGCACAGGTAGGTGCCCTAACCCTGGAAATATTCAAGATCAGATTAGACAGGGCTCTGAACAACCTGATCTTACTGAAGATGTCCCTGCTCATTGCAGGGGAGGCTGGCCCAGATGACATTTAAAGGTCCCTTTCAACCCAAACTGTTCTATGATTCAAGTCTTATGAAGTCTACAATGCTAAAAGCTCTATAGCTACACTACTCAGTGAAGGATTACATCAAGGATTCATAAAAAACCCCAAACAAACAAAAAGAAACCCACCAAAAACCCCCAACCAACCAAATGCCTCCCCTACTGCCAAATAAAAAGCCCCAAACAAACCAAATCTCAAAAAGAAATGTTGCACCTGTGGGTAACTAACTCTTACCTCTAGATTCTCTATGTTTTCTCAGGTGCCCAAGACATGTCCTGGCCTGAGTTTCTCAGGTCTTCCTGGCTGTTACCTTGTTCTTTGACAACTGTACAAAACTAATATTCTTGAAATTGCCTATGAATACCAGACATCTTACATATGCTGAAACTTAACATCAGAAGATTAAAAATCACCAGTCAAGCCTTTGAGGATTATTAAACAAGAGGTATCCAGGCCTGCTAGTTGTAAATTCTTAGACAATACGTCCTGGAAGACTTATGTTTCTCAGTGACACCTGGTGAGAGGGCAGCTCTGTGCCTTTCCACCCAGCTATCAGGGGTGCACTTGTGCTTTGCTGCCTTACCTGTGCACTCATAAGGCCACTCTACCCCAAAGCACTCATGCAGCACAGCTCTGCACTGCCCTCCTGCTGGGCATAACCTGACAGACAGAGTGAATCACAGCCCAGCTTATCCCAATAGAGGATGGGGAGATAGGGCCAAGACTGGGATTTGAGCAATCACAGTCACTTGCAACTCCTGTGCTCCAGAAGAGACTTTCTTAGGAGCCCTCCCTGAGGAGCTCAAGGAAGGTGGAACCCCTGCTTAGTGGAGGTATGAGCTCCATGGCCCAGCCCAGTATGAAGGATATTTCAGTACCTGGAATTTGGTCCAACAGCTGGGGCTGCAGAACTGGTAGACAACCCGGTCTGTCTTGTTGTAATAGCAGGGTTCAGATAAACTCTTTCTGCAGAAGCTGCAGGGTCTGGGGGGACCTGATGAAACAGACAGGAATTGTGAGGGCAGCAGCACAGGATGTGGGACTGGATTCTGAGGATGGCATGCAAGCTACTCACTCATCCTCAGTCTGACAAGCTATTAGTACAAAGCAAGGGACAAGAACAGCAGGAAACGAAGAGCACCAGATTCTGCTAGGACAGAAATGTTAAACAGATGGAGAGCAGAGTGGGTCACAGAAGTGATCCTGGCTCTATAGAAATTTGGACAAAACAGGTTGCAATACCTGTCCCACTCCTGGACAACCCAGTCCACCATGTAATGGGAAGGGCAATGCCAGCACAATCCAGCACCACAACTGTTCCCTGCATTCATTCTCAAGAACAGCAATGTACACTACCCTCTGTATTAAGATGTCTACATGCTGCAAGGGTTCCTCCCTCTGCACTTCCACTTGTCTCACTGGACTCTTCCCCCAGGCTTTTACCTTCTTTTCAGTCCCATCCACAAGCAATAAACAATACCAAGGAAGGAATTAAGTGGAGAGGTGATGATTCCCTCTACCCAGGTGCTCTTACCAACTAAGCCTGACTGCTTCACTTTGTGGGAGGTAGTGCAGCAGATGGAGCAGAACAGGCCCATCTTGCCACTGCGATCCACGTTGGGCAGCATGTCAAAGTTCTTGCACAGCGTCTTGCACCACATGCAGGGGTAGACCCGAGTGTTCTTCTGCAAACACAGAGCAGAACAGAGCTTCCAGGAGACCATCACAGCTGGCAAGGTCCAGCTACCACATCCCACCCCACTGCTGTATCCACTACAGGAGTGCTCTCCTACAGTGACCACCTGATGCCAGGGACAGGCTTACAGTCTGCAGATTCAGGTGGTGGTAGCAAAAAAAGCTGTCTTTGGCACTTCAACTCCTCATTTCAAGGGTAGCCTGGCAGGAATACAGAGTTTGGCAACCACTTCCAACACAGTTAAGTGAAAACTGCTCAGGCGACAGAGGAACATGCCCAGCTCAGCTTTAGGGAGACATCCAGAAGCCAGTCCATGCTAACTGCATATACCACTGTCACTCTACCACTAGTTCATGGACTTTCTGACCCATGCTTGGGTCCATAGTGGATCCCATGCAGATAAAATAAATTCTGTTTGCCTGCTTCAGAGTTTCCCCACAGCAATCTTGTATCTGCTTTGTCACCAATCAAAGACCAAGGGGATTCCAGTCACTTCCAGTCACCTGCTATTTAATACAATGCCCTGTGCCACACCAAGCAAAGTTGCTGTGTGCCCACAGAGACCCCCCCACCCCAGGCAGCTGCCCCCACCCACCTTCTTGTAACTGTTGAGACACGCAGAGTTGCAAAAGCGTTTTTGCTGGCCTTCATGGAAGAGGTACTCCAGGGGCAAGCCCTTGTTGTAGATATAAAGTCCACAGTTGTCACAGCAGTTCGTTTTCAGCCCCTTGGTGGCCCGGAACTTGGTGAAGCAGGCGTCACTGCAGATGCGGTGAACCACGTTCCCATTGCTGACCTCGTGCTGGATCTGCAGAGACATCACTGCTGTCACTCCCCAGACCACCACGGGCCTCCTCCCAATGCAGCTGTACCAATACAAGCATAGCCCTTGGGACAACAGGCACTAAAGCTCTGGGAAGTGCCATACTGGAAGCTGGCATGGACTCGTGGTGGACTCCCATGCCAAAAGCAGAGGAGCAACTGGGAGAGCAGAGTGGCAGGAAGCAGTGAGCCTCAGGGCAAAGAAAAGCTTGAGAGTGAGGCCTCACACCACAGGAAAACCTGGCAAATGCCCTGGTTTTGGCCAAGACTAAGTGCTGCAAGTCCTAAGCACTTCCTCCAGGACATGGGAAGACAAGGGATTCGTTTACCTCGCCAGGTTTGTGGCAAACACTGCAGCGGCTGGTGTCCGAGGCATCTGCAGACTGAGGTGCTGGTCTGTGCTGCTGGGCCTCGTAGAGGGAAAGGCAGACAGAGGTGCAGAACTCATGGAAAGAGCCACCTGAACCAATCTGGGCAACCACAGAGTCCTTGGTGTTCCAGATCTCCCTGGGGATCAGGAGGGGATGGGTTAGTGCAGGGACATGTGTGTCCTGCCATAAAGGGACAGGATGGCTGACTGCAATGCACAGGACTTTCTGGTGTCCCAAAAAGTTGGCAAGAACTGTCTCACAGCAGCTTCTGTCCTGGCCCAGGGGAGAGGTGTCTGAAGACAGAGCATGCAGGATGTTGTTTTGAGGGGAGGCCGGAATATGGGGCACTAAGTCTGGGGACAGGGAGGGAAAGCAAGAATGTGACAGGGATGTAAGGAGCATGGGATAGGCAGTGTGTGAAAGAAGACATGGACAGTGGGCAGGAGTGATGTGGCTGAACGAGGGCCATAGGAAGGGGACTGGCAGGAGAGCTGTGGAGCAGGTGAGTGGGGTCACAAGCACGGGAGCGCTGAGGAAAGGGGAATGAACACACACTTTTTGCAGAAGGTGCATATCTTCTTCCCAGGCGGCTTTTTTGAGAAGGTGGTGAGACAGGAGCTGGAGCAGAAGAGCTGAGGAAGCCCTTTTCGCTGGTAGGCAGTCTGGCCCTTCTGCAGGGGAGTCCTGCAGTTGGCACACGTCATCTTGGTGAAGGTGGAGCGGGCGGCTCGCTGCGCCATCTGCGCGCGCAGCGACATCCGAGTGGAGCGCCGCGTGCGGAAAGGGACGAAATCCTCGTCGTTGGGATCATCCACCATCGCATCAGAGTCTTCATCAGACACTGGAACTGCAGAGCAGCAGAGGAAGATCAGAAACCCCTCATTAGGAAGTGAGAAATTCTGCCGTGAGACACATGCTGGGATTTTCTGAGTCACCTTTCTAGAGCCCCTCTACGTACTTTGTTCCTATCTGGGTGGAATGATAAAGGGATCCTTAAAAGAAATTCTGTTGTAACTGGAGATGAATCAAGAGGTGTTTAAACAAACCAGGCTTAAATACAATTCCTGTCTAGGAAGTCATGATATGCCAAGGTTGAGCAGACGCCCAAAGTGTGAACATCTACCCTGTAAGAACTGTTAGACTGGAAAGGGAATGTGCTGATCACCAGATTCTAGCGCAGGCAGGCAATAAAGGAGCAACACACAAGTACTAGGGAATGGCAGGGTGACATTAAATATCTCAAAGAACAGACACTTCATGTACTTCTCCAGGAAAATCTCCAAAATGCCACCTGCATTCAGACAGCCTGCTCTCACAGAGAGAAAGGAAGAAAGTTCCTGTGTGAGGAGATGGAAGATGGATTTCCTGGGAACACCCCCCAGTCTCATCCTGTTACTTAGTGCTTGGTGCCCACACACCACTGTAAAAATACTACAACGCTCCCTGTTTTGACCTAAGTGCCCTGGGAAAGCAAGGCAAATATCCCAGGATGAAGGCTTGTGGACCTGTCCTGTGCAGAAGGGAAGTCTGCACGGAAGTTCCAGAGTTCCCACTGTACTCACACCATGAACTACCTAACCACAATGGATCTGGGCCATTCTCTCTGGCTGAAAACAGAGACTGGCCAACCCCAGTTACTCACTGCTCTCTGAGGAGTTCACAGTCTCAGTCCTGACAGTTTCTGATCTTCTGGGTCGTTCACTTCTTTTCTGCTCCTAGAAGACATTCAGAAAATAGTCAGGCTAACTAGCAGCTACCATGGACCCAGATTATGGTGAAGTTCCAAATTCTGGGATTTGCTTTCCCAGTACTTAGGCTGAAAATTGATAAAACTTCATGGACACCTGATCAGAGCTGGCAAGACAGAGGAGAGAGGGGAGTAGGCTTTTGAGAATGACATTTCAGCTGAGGGTAGCAGGGACACACTGAAGCCGCATTACAGCATAGTGGCAGTGCACAGGGATCATTCTGTCACAGGAGTCATGCAAACTCCTTTCCAGAAGGCTGACAAGACAGCCAGTGTCCCTCACAGAGTCTGACAACAGCCAGCCATGCTCTATGCTCCTGTACCATACATACTTGACTGCATTCTCCTCACCTTCTCAGCTGGCGGCTCGCTTCCCTTCCCAGACAGGCTTTCTCCTGGAACAGAAGCACAGAAGAAGCTTGCATCTAGCATCTTGCTTTTCTCCAACAGAAGAGCACAGGTGTTCTCCAAATGCAGCCACCCTTTGGGTCAGTCAGCACATGAAGCCTCAGCCTGTCCTGGCTATCAAGTACAGCTCTGGTGGTGGAAGGCTCCTAAACCCACCACCTGTAGCTGCAGATCAAACACACAGACTGGGAGGAGCCCTGTAAGGGGGAGACCTCCCTGCATGGGGGAGGCAGGCTGGGTGGGCAGTTAGTGCTTCTGACCAAGACTGAGCATCTCCTGGGGATGGCCAGCCTGGGCAGAGGAACTTTGCCTATTGGAAACACCTGTTGGTGACCCTCAGTTCCAGCAAAGACTCCAGCCCAGAAGAGAGTGAGCTAAGCTGATGTGCAGCCACAGCTTTACTGGGGAAGCCCCTTACTTCCACAAGCACCAAAAATCAGTTAAAGCCATGAAAGCTAGATCAAGAGCTTGTGCACACCAGAACATTATTCCCTTTACAAAAGAGGCTTTGACCAAATCTAGACCATCAGAAGAGTTGGCTATTTCCATAGCAGGGGATGAGCTGCAATGCAGAGCAGACCCCAGCTTCAGCAGTGTGTAGCTGGATGACCTCCTGAGCAAAAGGAAGCCAGGTTCTGCTGAGCCAACAACTTACCTGCTGGTGGTAAGGCTTCCTGTGCTTTGAGTACACTGTTTTCTTTAAGTGAGTTCTTCCCACTATCATCCCCTTCCTCTGCCCGGTTTTTCTCCACAGGCTCAGGGGGCAAAGCTGCAGTTCTGCTGTCTGGGCTCAGTCGCACCTCTGCCTCCCCTGCCAGCCCTTCCCTCTGCACAGGTGAGCTTTTCCTTGGTGCCTTCAACTTCATCTTCTTTGTTTGTTTAAGACTGATTTGGGGTGGGGGCACTGTGGGATTTGAGGACTGTGCTGTGGTTTCTTCCTTGGCCGGGGCACTGAGATCCCTGGAATCAGGGACAGGTTGTTGGGGTGATCCAGGGGCATTGTCACCAGACAGTGCAGGAATAGCAGCAGCACCATCTTCCTTTACATCCCCAGAACAATTTTTTGGTGCATCCTCCCCTTCTTTCCCTGTTTCTGGACCAATGCCTTCTCTAGATAAGGCAGAGGAGTCTGCCGGTCCACCTTCCACGTCCTGGGAAGGTTGTGCCTTACACAGCCCATCCAGACCCTCTGGTTTATCCACCAAGTCAGAGGTTTTACCCAAATCATCTAAGACACCAGGTTTCTCCAGCTTATCCAAGACACCAGGTTTATCTAGAACACAGTCATTTGATTTATTTAGTTCAGACTCGCTGTCTGCTTTCACTACAAGGTCCAAGTCCTCATCTGCAGTCATCTGTTTGGATTGATCCCAGCCAGGGGGCTGAACAACTGAAACTTCCTGGGTAGAAGCTGTTTGGGAGCCCAGGAGATCTTCACCAAACTCCATGTCAGCAGGGAGATCACCAATGAGTGGTTTGTCAGGCAAGGACAGGGGGTCCAAGGATCCTGAAAATTCACTGGAATCCATTTAGAAGATGGCAACTGGAAATGAGAGAGAGACTCGCAAGTTAATGAAAAGCAGTCTAACATAGAACATGAACTGTCCACTCTTCTGAACACTGCTGGAGTAAAACAAGGCCCAGGAATGCTGCCAGGCCAGAACCAGGACACCAGACAGCAGCAGGTGAATCACCTCTACTTGGGAGGGTACAAAAGTCAGCAGCAGGATGCAGTAGTTTGGTATTACAGACCTTTGGGAACTCTACAGCCCTCACACACCTCACCACAGCACAGCAAAGAAACTTGCTTATGCTAAATGACACACTGGGGCATCAGAAATAGCTCGAGCACCAATTCAGGAGGCTCCACACCAATGTTCTGTGGTAATATCACCAGCCCTGTCTTCTTCTCTATCCAAATAATCTGGTCTGTTCTTTCTCCTGGTCTGTTCTTATGGAGCTAGCACATTTTTAATTTTTAAAATATCTTTTTTTCTCTTAAACATAGAGGCAGAAATAACTCCCTTCAAACCCTGAAGTGTGAGTCTTAACAAGATAGAGGATGACAACATGCATTAATCTTGTCAGAGGACAGATGTAAACAATGTTACAGTATAACTACAGCTACTGCATAACCCCAAAAATACCTAGGCTAATATTCAGACATGGAACAATTGGAAAAGCTTAAGTTAGAACTAGGAGGAGTTCTGGAGAGTGGCAAGAAGAAAGGTGGTAAAGCTCTGATGTTAAAAGCAGTCATAAGAAGAACAAGTAGCAAGATAGAACAAGCAATGCAGAGTCAGGAAAAAACCCAATGTGAGTTTGCAGGGCACAAACAGTGACTGGAACAGGAAGGTGTGATGCAGACTGAACCTCAGGGGGAAAGTTACAGCCCAGCTCCTCATGGTTGACATCATCATAAGACAGAAGGGTCAAGACTTCGAGATGAGGCAAGTAATATGGCCCAAAACTGAATTACACCCCCACAAGGAGCTAATGGTTGACAAACCCAAAGAGGGAAAGGGAGAAGGAGCTGGAGTCTGCAAGTGGGAAGGCAGTGTAAGACTTGAAGTAACATTGTGTCCCCAAGCAGGCTCTAAATACACACTACAAAAAAGGTACTAGAATCAAATTATATGGCAACAACCTAGCCCTTCCTATCAGAGTAATTCCAATTCTAAATTTAGCACTGTTTTAAGCCCTGAATGAGAAGACACAGTACTTTTGTTTATTTGGGCTTACTGCAGGCATTCATTGATGATGGCTGTTTAACTCTTTTTTCATATCCTTCCCTCTGAAAGGACAAGCAAATTTTCACTCACAAATTATTTGCTCAGAACTAAACAGAACATACTTGGACAGAGAAGGCAGCCAGCTTCTGAAACTTAGACAAGCAGGAATTTAATTAAATCATATCCAACAACTGGATTTCAAAGCCACCCCCTCCTTATTTTATCTAAATACACAGTAATGTTTTCTGTTTCCTGGTGGCAGATAAAGCACTGTTCCCACAAACCCAATCAGAAACTAAAGCAAATGTAATCTTTAGAAATGCTCAGCAAGATTCATCCCCAAAGAGTTTGGTGTTTCTGTTCACTTTTAGTTACAAGATGAGACAAAACTTTTAGAATAAGCCAATTCCAGAGCAATGCAGGGTCTAACACATATTTTAGGTTAGATGACAGAGAGAAGAAAAAAAGTGAAATAGAAACAGACATCTGAAAGAAAGGTCCCAAGGATTTGAAGCAGATGAGAACCCCTCTAAGATGATAAACATAGTTTTTTCCTTCTGCTCAAGATATCCCTCACCCAGTTTCACAGACAGACTGCTGACCCTACAATAATAAGCAAAAAAACCTCAAGGCATCCAGATGAAGAAGGAAAATTTATTTATAGGTATACTTAACAGAGCTAACATACCCCTCAGAATGACCTCAGACACTTTGCACAAGTTTGCCATGAACCACTAAGGTCACACTCCTAAAGTAATTCCCACTTCCAGCTGGCCTAGTCTTTGCTCGGTAGAAATAGACCCTGGAAACATCTGGAGCATAAGAAATCCATTTGGGCATTCCCTCCCAGAGCATAATGCAAGCAGCCATCTACAAACTTGTCCTGTAACTCATGTTACAAGTGGGCCAAAGGCATCTGGTTTAACAGTGTCCACTGCTTTCAAACTTTGGGTGATACAATGCAAGACAAAACTCTGACTTATTGGCAATGTCCTTGACCAACAGAAAAGCCTGAAAGAGAAGAAGTATTCTGCAGACTAAGGCAACTCCAAACTATCATGCTGTGGCTGGAACAGACCCCTCTGCAGAGGCAGGGCTGCAGTAAGAGCACTCACTCACACGCTCTGTTTGGAAGCAGAGCCCCTGTGCTCAAGGTCCTGTCCCCTCTCATCAGCTCTGTCTGAATCTTCCCAGCAGAACAGCTCACACCTTCTGCAGAAGGAACCAAAGCTTCTTCTTAGGCTGTGCAAAGCTAAGGACTGCTGCAGTCAGTCCAGTGAAAGGACCATGTACTCAAATATCCTGTTCCTATTCACACCAAGAATGGATACCTGGGGAGAGAGTATAAGAAACACAACTAACAGGATGTTCCTCTTCAGCATATCCCCCAGTCAAGGACTCAGCTGTGAAAGAACAACTTGGCTTGAGCTGCACTGACAATGTCCCTGTTAAGAGTCTGTACCAGGCAAATCCTCTGTGAATATGCCTAATCCCACTTTGAACCAATTTATACTTCGGACCTCCTAAAATTCCAGTGGTTTTAAGTCCTGCAGTTTAACATTCAGGCTTTAGAAGTATTTTCCTTTTGTTTATTTTCAACCTGCTGCAGCAGAGCTCCAAGGTGATACAGGGCAGATGAATGCCAACTCTTGATATATTTAAAAGAATCTGGAAAAGCTGTGGAGTTAAGAGATGAGGCTGGGCCCAAGGTGATGCTGACAAACAGTGTGAGTGGGAAAGCACAGACTGTCCCTGACAATGAATTCTTTATAGTGGCTTTCAACTACCAGCTGATAAGAATGAGGAAGGAGGCTCTCAAAATAGGAAAGAACGGTATTTTCCAGTTCTGTGGGTTGCTCTGAAATCAAACTCAATCTGAAGAAATTAGAGCTGCTCTGCTGCAGCAAGGTAAGAAGCTCTACTTCTGTCTGCCCCAGGCAGTCAGATTTGTCTGGGCCTTCTGCTGAGCTTCACAGTGAGTTAAGCTGCAAACAGAGCGTGCACTTTATCTCTGGTAAAGTCTTTTCTCACCTTCCACACCAGAAACAGAATAGCTTATTGTTTCTGGCAGGTGCTGAAATGATACACCACAAGTTATCACCTTTCTTATCCAGAACCAGCTAATGCACAGCTCAGTCGCTGGGGTTTGGTCACTGGTCTGCTCAAATCTTCCTCTTTTCCAGCCCCATAACTGGCAGCAAGGAGAGTACAGGGCAACATGACTTGGCCAAACCAAGAGGAGGCAGTGTGCTGAAATCCTGCACTGAACAGCATATACAACTGCTCCATTTGGGAACTCCTCACTGAGGAGTGAGTACTCCCTGGAGTATTCAGTAAGAGATATATTCTTGGGAAGAACAAGTTGAAGGAGCAAAGTCTCTTGCACAACAGCCTGCAGCAGAATGCTTCTCAGGTAGCAAGTAAGCATTCCCAAAGAAGTGATGGGACAGCTGGGGGTCCTCCCCAAGCGTGCAGGACTGGCACAGAACACAACACCGATGGCCAAACCCAGTACCTGGGACTGCCAGACCTGCCCAGCTCTTTCTGCCAGAGAGGGGCACGTGGGATCTTCTCTCAGATCTGAAAGCTCAAAGGGCAACATCTCTGCCAGGACACTTAAGCACATCCAAGTGCCTACCTGGGACTTTATCCAGCTTATTAAAGACAACAGTGGTGCTGTAACTCAGGTAACCATTAGCAGGGGAATATGTGGCCTACCTACAGAAATGAGGATCTAAAAAAAAAAAAAAAAAAAAAATCCCACAGCCATGCAGTTACTGCTCTCCTCTAGCAAAGGAACAGGAACTTCTTGGGTGTCTGTCCTGGACTTCTGTTCATGGATATGTATTCACATTTTCAATACTTTTGAAGGCTGAAGGATTAGCTTTTCCACTATTAGAGATAATGTGAAATATGAATATAATTAACTAGTAACTATAAAAGACACTTAAATCAACACTTCAGCCACCTCCCATCTACAAGGTCTGTAAGACTTAAGCAGAGCTCTGGAAGAAGCTTCTATTTTTTGTGCCAAATTTTGGAACAAACAGTAACACTCCACCTAGTATTTCTCAACAAAAATACTGGCAATACACAGTTCAATCAATAAAACATCAAGAAAATACTATCATATCGTACCAGCATGGTTTCAGTAAACATATCTTCATCAACAATATTATGCTTTGAGTGGTGAGTACCGCAGAAGCCAGCTTCTCTGCTGTGACTTATCTGAGTTTATCTGGACAGCTGATAGCATTCTAAATTCAAGCACTGCAAACCTTTATTACATACTGGCTAACTCACTTCAACACAAATGAATTTACAAAGAATCACCAGTAAGATAAGCACACTACTGTGGACCATGTTTCAGTCCAGTCAAACTTCTCCAGAAAGGAGCAGAAAGGATTTTGTTACTTACTAGTGTTTTTGGAGAGGCAGATCTCTGAGCTGCAAACTCAAAGAGCACAAAGCCCACTTGGTGACATTCAGTACAGTGCTACTTGCACACAGTGCCATCTTAGACCATCACTGTCTCATTCTTGGCTATTGTCTATAATTGATAACACTTATTGGAAGAGTCGAGATGGTTCAAATAAAAAAAAAATCTGACACAGTAACACAAGAATCCTACTGCTTTATGAGTCAGCCATGGTTTAGAAAACACCCTCCAGGGCTAAACCTATTTTGTTCCCTGAGAAAAAACAGAGAGACATGACCATCTCAAAAAAATCACAAAATCAGAAGATCTACAGCAGACAACTCCTTAGAGATACGGACAGATGCACACAAGGACACAAAAAGCTGGAAATCAAAGCTGGACAAGTTCATAAACACATGATTAGACAAGTGACCATGGGATCTGTAAACCCTCAGTGACTTGGAGGTTTTACATGCAGTGACTCACTCCAAGTCAGCCACAGCTCCTGCAGATGCCCTTGGTCAAGCCCTCGTGCTTTGCAGGCAGGGTTTGGTGAACACTGTCCCACCTCCTAATGCATGAGTGGTTCTCAATCAGTGCAAACTGCAGCAGCTTTCACCACATCCCCTTCAGGCCAGTCTTCACGTGTGACTGGGACTGTCTACACAACTGTAACTGGTACACAGGGGAAAAATGGGACTTTCCAGAATCTCACCAGCAGCATCGAGACTCCAGCAATTGTTTTTTGATAGTCCCAAAGCCAGGAAAGGAGATCATCACTAGATTCTCCTACAGCAGGAGCCCCAGCTCAGGGCTGCAGGCCTCAAATGTAGGGTCACAGCCACCCTGAACCCAGAAAGCCTAAATCCTCCAGCACTGAGCAGCTGGGGCTGCAACACACAGCCATGAGTCTCCTGTAAATTCCTCAAAGGTAGGAATGACCAAACTGCATTTTGAGCTTGCATTCCAGAAAGTTCACCTCAGTTTCAAGAAAGTATAAGGACAATTTTCAGAAATCTCACAGAATTGCCTGGAATTAGGTTCACCAGGAGAATCCCTGCAACACTTCAAGTAAAACTGACAATATTCCTCAATCTCAGCATTATCTGCTGCTAACCACAGCAGTAAATGCTAAGACAGGCAACAGGAGCACCCTCATCCATCCAGAATGCCATCCTGGCAGCAGTTTGAAATGGCTTGGATCCCCTCACGTCCTGTAAGACCAGGATCTCCCAAAGCACTAAGTGTCAAGGCTTTGCAACAGAGAAAAGAGTAACAAGTCTAAGTACACCCTTACAGCAATGCTATCTGGAGAGCAATTCAGCTTCAAGAACCAACTCCACTGAGCCATCAATTCCAAGAGAAAATTCTCCGGTGGTTGTACAGCCAAAATACTGTTAAATGCTGGGGAAAGGGGTGAGTGGGTAAAAATGCTTTGGAAGTACTATCAGAAGCACAAGAAAAAAGGCTTGGAGGTACAACATGCTTGAGCAGTGTGTGTCCAAACTGCCTTAATGATATCAAGGCAATGATTAAAAAATACAGAAGACCTGGAAGTGGTAAAAAACAGACGGTCATCAGGTCTGTCTACCTGTTGCCCAAATGCTGCAGGAAGGCAGCAGAACACCTGACAAAGTGTTCTGGCACATCCCACAAGCAGCTGGAGAGGACAGCTGCATGGACAGCAGGTGACTCTCCAGAGGAGTGCTGCTGCCTGGGAACAGGCCACAGACTGCCTGGAGGTCCTCAAACCCCAACTGGACAAAGCCCTGAACAACAAGGACTCGAGTCAGCTTTGCTGTGAGCAGATCAGTAGGACCAGACATTTCTAGAGGTCCCTTACAACCCAAATCCATCAGTGGCTCTGTGAATAAACCTTACCGCACAGGGAAGAGAGAGAAAACAAAAGGGCAGAGTCTCTGAGAGGATCTATCTTTGAAGGCAAAACATGTAATTTTCCTAAAGAGGCCCTGCAGAGCCAAAATACTGGAATAACAGTGTGAGCTGTCTCCTCTGCCTCACTGACAGCCCCAGATCCCTCTGCAAGGTGCCTGCCACCAAGGTGCTGCAAAGGGATTTCAGTGTTGGGAGGCCTCACCTCACATGCAGCTCTTCAGACTGGCCCTGGGCAAGGCTGTGTTGAGCAGAGCAATGTTTCACCTCACCTAGAGACCAACTCCTTGTCCCTTGGGCTGCCCTGGGCCAGCAGAGCAGACTCACAGCAATGGCCAGGAGACAGCAGAGCCCATGGCCAGCAGGACTGTGAGGATGGTCTCACTGACATTTCCTGATGTGTACCATCAGCAGAGGAGGAAGTTAATAAAACACTACAGAGACTAAAACACAAATCCAGTCAAATCCTTAGCACTGTCTCTGCTAAACTAACGAATGCATTGTCACAGCTGTAACCTATTCCATACTTCCAGTGGATGGCTTTGACCACAACCCTTCTGCAGCAAGGCCTCTGCCAGCACATCTGTGTCCATCAGTTGTGCATCCCAGCATCACTGACCACAAGACATGACAAGGATATCATACAAGGGGCTTTGCCCCCAAAGTGAGGCCATGGGCTCAGCCTGGGCCCTTGCTCTGGCTGCCAGAGATGTGGAAGAATCTGGTGTTACTCACTGTCATCCTCCAAAGCAAGGGCACTCACAGGGAGAGGGATGTGAGCAGGTGCAGAGAGAAAAAGAGGCTGTGCAAATATGCACTATGGAGCTGTGAGGCTCAGGCTAGTCATTACAGCTCTGTAGGCTGTGGATATTCCTTTCATAAGGTTGAGCTCACAATAACAACAGGGCTATGCTCTTATCACCGGCTTTGATCCCAGGCTAGGCAGGGTTAGGTGAGAAAATGCAGATTAAAAGTTTTCTTGGGGATTGCAGCTGCAATGAAAAGGAAAAGGAGTTACAGCCTAGAACAAAAGCCATACCTGGAAGCACAGCAGGAGCAGAGGAGAGCACAAATGAAGCAGCTCTCATGCTCATCAAAAGAGGCTAAAGGAACCATCCTTCAGCATTCAGTTGAAAATCCTACCCCCCACCATCACCCGACACGTCCAGCGCTGCCTCTGCCCACACAAGCATATCTGATGCCAGGGCCTTTTCCCATGCTGGGCACACACCACAGCCAGCTCCGGCCTCGCCAGGCCTGCCTCCACCTCTAGAACCACACAGGAGGTTCTTGATGCTCCCCAGGGCACCTTGTTCACAGCTGCACTGCCCGCACGGGGAGGCTGCAGCAGATTGGAGCTTCCCAGAGCAGCCCAAGGCCGCTCCAGCCCCGCGGGGCTGCACCTTCCCCTCACGGGGCAGCACACGGTGCCCAGGGACACGCACCCCCAGCAGGCCTTGAGGAGGCTCCAGACGCCCCCACACAGGGGAAGGCTGGCAGAAAGGTTATCCAGTGCACAGAGCAGCAGCTGCTGAGCCCCACAGACTGTGCTCCTGCGTGTGGCCACAACACCATGGAGGCTGAGCCCCTGGGGACACAGCGAGAGCCGAGCCCGGGCGGGTGCCAGGGCAGAGGCTGCCGGGGCCGTCAGCTGTCACTGCCCAGCACAGCCCCTCAGCAAGGGCAGGATCTGCTGGGCTGAGCACTTCAGGGCCTCCCAGGAGCCATGGACCCTGGCCCAGCCTGGGCTGGGGGGCACAGCCAACCCTGCCCCCCGCGCCCCCCTGTGC
This sequence comes from Passer montanus, assembly GCF_014805655.1. Lineage (NCBI taxonomy): Eukaryota > Metazoa > Chordata > Aves > Passeriformes > Passeridae > Passer > Passer montanus. The sequence goes on along the minus strand of NW_024368596.1, from coordinate 501,151 downwards.
CAGCCCACACCAGGGACGGGCGCCAGGCTGGCGCTCCCCATCCATCGCAGGGGAGCCAGAGACCACCTCCCACAGCAGGGGAAGGATCGCACTGGGGTCTCCATGGAAGCAGGGTGGGAATGAGGGTCAGGCTGGTGGGCTCGCCAGCCACAGAAGGGGGACGCAGAGCCCAGACCCCTCCCCAAAAGGATTAAGGGTCGCACGATCCCCCCACTGCAGGGGGCAAGGGGTGAGCTCTGCACCAGGTGGGATGGGGGTCACATGGGCGCTCCCCGTTCATTCCGGTGGCTCCAGAGACCATCCCCGCTCCAGAGCGAGGGCCCACGGGGGTCTCCATGGAACCGAGGCGGGGATGGGGGCCAGGCAAGTGCGTTCCCCAGCCATACCGGGAGGGGTGCAGAGACCACCGCCTCCCCCGCACTGCAGAGCGAGTGGCACTGGAATCTCCATTGGACCGGAGCTGCAAGGGGTGGGGGTCAGGCTGGGGCTCCCCATCCACCCCGAGGGAGCCCACAGCCCAGATCCCCCAAAAGGGGCGAGGGTCGCACAGCGCCCCCCCCCCACCCGGGACCCGCCGCAGGGCGCCCCCAAGCGGCCGCCACGGGAAGGGGGCGAGCGGCACCGGCCACGCCCCCTCGTGGGGGTAGACCACGCCCCCTCCCGCCAGGCGCGCACCCCCCCCGGGGGGCTCACCCCCC
>NW_024368596.1:498887-500428 GCF_014805655.1 Passer montanus | reverse complement strand
CCCTGGTACCGCGCCGCACGCGCCCGCCCCGCCCCCTCTTTGCGGAGCCCCAAGACCGGCCCATGGCCCCATCCGCACCTCCCGGGACACCGCCGGGGCACGCCCGCCGCCGCCACCGCTCGTACCTGGCTCTCCCGGTGCTGCGCCGCCCGCTCTACCCAGAACCCGGATTCGGGTCGCGGCCCCTTTAAATGGAGGCGCCGCTCGGAGCCCTCAACGCGCTGCAAGCCGACGGGGGGGCGGCGGCGGCGCCCTATTGGCTGTGCGGAGCGAGGGACGCGCTCTGATAGGCCGCGGTGCGGCCGGGGCTCGCGAGACTCGCTCACCAGCAGCTACCGCGGAAACGCGGAGCGGAGCCCCGAGTGCGGGAGCGGCGCCACAGCCCGGATCGCCACGGGCGCCTGGAAAACCTGGGGCGGATCCGCCCGGCGGAGCGGGTCCGGGCGGGCGGGCAGCACGGAGCCGGGCGCGGGTGACGGCCGCGGTCTGGCGGGGCACGGCGGGGTGCGGGGGTGGAGCACGGCGGCGGTCGCGGGCCGGAACGGGGCGCCCCGGTTCCCGCCGGTGCCCACGCGGCCACCCGCAAAGCGCGGAGCGGATCGCACGGAATGGGCTCGCCACCCCGCTCCCCGCCCCCCCCTTAACCCTCTCGCTGCCGCCTCTCCCGGCCCCAGCCCCGCTGCCGTCCCGGGGCGTCCGGTCCGGCCGCACCGCCACGGCCTCTACCTGCCCGCGGGGGGACCCACCCGGCCGAGCCCGGGCGCCGCCACCGCCTCCCCGAAGCCGGAGCGTCTCCCCGGGGCGGTGAGTGACAGCGCGGCCGGGCGGGGCTTCCGCGGGGGCCCGGGACGCGGCACCGCCCCCGGGAGGGACCGCCCGGGCCGGCGCCCCCCATTCCCGGCACCGCCTCCCCCGGGATCCCCTCCCGTGCCGCGCTCCCGCCGCACCGCGCGGAGCCCGGCACGGTGCGCTTCCCCAGCCGTGACAGCGCCCACCCGGCCTCGCCGCCCGCGGCGCCCCTTCCCGCTCCCTCCGTGCCCCCCCGCCTCGCCGGGGGTCTCCTGCCGGCGGGACCCGGGCCCCTCCTCTCAGCGGGGCGGCATCCAGCTCTCGGGGCGCCCGCTCCACCGGGGGCTCTGCCAGCGCTCCCGCCCCCGGGAACCCGCGGCTGAGCGTGGGCTGGGAGCGGGGCACAGCCGGGAGCGGGCGCTCCGCGGGGGCTGTGAGCCCCGGGTCACCGCGCCCGGCAGCGGGCTGGCCGCGGGCGCGGCACCTGCCCCGCTGAGCGGGCGGGAGGCTTTATTGCAAGGCGGCGGAACGACACCCGCCCGAGGCACGGTGCGAGCGCGCTGCCAGGGGCCGGAGCCGCCTCCCCGCGCGACGGGCACGGCGTCCGGACGACGCGGGGGAGCGCGCGGCTGGACGCCGCCAGCAGCGGGCACGGGGATGGACTGTGTCTGGAGGAGAGCGGACCGGCACAGGGCGGCCCCGCGGCGCTGCCCGGCCCCGGTGCCCGCCGGCCGGGGCGGAGGGGCCGGGCG
>NW_024368596.1:311762-498846 GCF_014805655.1 Passer montanus | reverse complement strand
TCGGCGCCGCCGCTGGCCCTTTAAAAGCGCGCGGCCCCCGCGCGCCCCGCACCGCGCCTGCGCGCCGCGCGCGGGGCGGCTCGCGGCGCTCCCTTTGTCCCCCGCTCGCCTCTCACCCAAGCTTGGTGCCCGCCGCCGTGATTGGCAGCGCGCTCTGCCGCGCCGTTGACCAATGGGGTCCGCGCACGGCCAGCAGGTCCCGCCCCCTTACGGCGGCCGCTGTGAGTGACGGCGGGCTTGGCCAGTTAGCGGCGCGGCGGCGGGCGCCAGGTGGCCAATAGGAGCTCAGGGAGAGGGGCGCCGTGTTAGGCTGCGCGAGTTCCGGCCGCGCGCTCTCCTCTCAGGGCCGCCGCGGTCCCGGTGCCCGTGTCCGTCCCGGTGTCTGTGTCCGGGGCCGGTGCCTGTCCCGGTGTCCGTGTCCCTGTCCGGTGTTGCCGCCAGGTGAGGTCGCGGGGGCGGCAGGGTCGCGGCTCGGCCCCGCTCCGTGGCCGCCGGGGCCCGGCGCGGCCTGCGCGGCCCGCCCCGCCCCTGCACGCGGGGCCGGCGGGAGCCGCCCGGGACCGAGCTCGGGGCCCCTTCCCGACCGCGCGTGTGTTGCTTTTAGGTGGGCAAGATGCAGGGCAACAAGGGGTTCAACATGGAGAAGCAGAACCACGCTCCGCGCAAGCAGCACCAGCAGCACCCGCCGCCGTCCATCCCCGCGAACGGGCAGCAGGCCAACAGCCAGAGTGAGTCCCGGGCCCGCCGCGGGGGCCCGCCCGGCCCCGCTCTGGGTAGGCGCTGAGCGACCGCTCCGGTGCCGCGGGAAACCTCGCGTTAGCTGCGGCCCTCGGGGCTGCAACAGGTCCCGGCAGGAACAAAAGAAACCCGGTTTTCCGTGTTAAAACAATAAATCCTTAGATTCCCAGCAGGCTGTGGCATCTCCTGCTGTATCCGTTTTTTTCCCCCTGTTGGAAGCTACGGTTTTAATTGCGCCTGGGTTGTGTTTGTGGGTTTTCTTTTGGTTTTGCTCAGTCCGCTCGGAGGTACACGCGACTCCTGTGGCGTTTGTTCATAAGTTTTTTGTGCTCGTGAGTTTCTTGCGTTCCCAAAACCAGGGCAGGCGATATAGAGGTTGTGTCTTTGTCTCAAAATCGCAGGAAAAGATCGCTCACAGTTTGAAAGTCAGTGCGTTCTTGTCAGTGTCTCTGTGAGCGCCGCGAGTATAACAAGCTCTGTGTTCATTGTCTGGGTCCTGTTTTTTCCCCGGGCATAACAGATGGCTTCTCAGTACAGGTTTTCTTAGGAAACTAGAAACTTCAGAAGCTTGATTGCTAGAGCAGTTACTAGATTTTACAGGAGGAAGGCTCGGTGGAGGTTATGTTGTAGTGAGAACGTTGTTGCAGCGATCTGCAGGCACCTCTTAAGACTGATTATTTTTTTTTTATAATGAGGAGCCAGGAGATGCCCAGTTTTACCGAGCATTCAGTACCAGTTGCTGAAAGCCGTTCTGCTGCAGCGGGTGTCCCGGTTTCCTGGGCAGTGTGGAGCAGTGCTTGTGGGCTGGGGCAGAAGGCGTTAATGCCTCGGGGGCCTGAACTGATCTAACCTGATGGTGCAGAACTGGCGAGACATCTCCGTTAGCATTTTGGGATAGGGAAAGAGTGCTTTAGTTTTATTAGATGTGGATTTTTTTTTTTAAGTTTGGACACTTTGGCGGTCGAATACAAAAATGTACAGGAGTCACCTGTGCACTTTGTGTGATTCCTCCGAGTGGAGTTTTTTAGTGTCAGGGATACTGGGCTGGTAAAAATCCAGCGTGTTTTTGTCAAGTGGTGGAGTTTATCAGTTCCCAGACAATAACACACAAGAGTGGCAGAGCAGCCGGTTCCAGTCAGGTTGGAAACAATAACAGTACAGCTGTACTGTGGAATTCCCACAGGAATCAGCTCGTACTGAGTGAGTGACTGTGTCTCACTCCCTTGCATGATCTCCTGAGGCAGAACAGTGGTACTCTGTGTTCCCCTGAGTGTAACTCTGTTCCAATTACCTCGTGTTGTATCCACAGCCCTTGCAATTGGTCCCCAAATACTCATGGTAGTGCTGTGAACAAGGCAAAATGTTTCACTCCTGCACCTTTGCTGTGTGAGGTGCATAAGTTACTCTCCCTGCCCTTCTGTGGGCACACTCTCAGTCTGGTTATTTAGTGCTGGCCATGGAGGTGTGCTCACTCCTATCAGAGGGTTGTCCTTGCATTGTCTTTGCATGGACAGTCTTTCTCATTTAGTGCCTTGTTTTGTAACTGGAATCAAGCCATTGATGTTCACAGTTTATTTCATGTGTGTGACCATGGCTCGTGGCCTCTGCAAAGCCAAGGAGTTGCTTTCTGTTTCCTGTGTAGTGAAATTCCATGTGTGTTTAAGAAAATGGGGGACAGGGTGATAAAGTGATGCTAAATCCACCCCTGTGTCTGGCACATGACAAAGCTTTCAGGATCATGCTGGGCTCTTGCTGAACTAAGGGTTAAAGATTGTATATGCCTGTGGGGATTTGAGAATGTTACTGTTTGTGTTTATTTCTCTTGGATAGCTCAGAAAATATTTTAACCTTGGACTTGATCTCAGAGGTCTTTTCCAACTTTAAAAATCCCTTCTAGGAGAACTTACCAAATAGTGATTTTTTTATTATAATTAATCCTGTAATTTTTCTGAGGGTTCACCTATATGGCAGGGTTTTTTTTAATTTTGGGTTGGTATTTGTCCCCACTATTTTAACTATTCCAGCCTTCTCTTCAGCTTGGAAACCCATACTCCAGAACCCATCTCATAGAATATTATCTGTCTGAACAAAATTTCCTCTTATTTTAGTTTTGGGTTTTTTTCTAGATATCTGGAGTTGTTTTGGTGTGTTTTTGAGTAAAAGTCTGTTTTCTGGCTAAAGTTTGGCTTTTCTGTAATTATTTGTGTCATAATAGCAAAATCCTGTGTTGTGACTGCAGTTGATTTTTTTTTTGTGGGCCATTTGCCTTGACCAGATCTCAAAAAGTTTGAGTGAAATATCTGATGTTATTTCAAGTTGCAGTGTGTTGTTTTCTCCAGTTCTAGACTGTCACTCATTTGTGTTAATGAGTACTGATGTTCAGTTTTCTTTAAGAAAAGCTGTGGGGCCATTCTAAAATAAAACCCCCTCTTTGCTGGAGAGATGGCTGGAGAGGTTTAAGAGCAAAATGTGTGTTGCCTGTATTATCCTGTGTCTCTGTGGTCACTGTGATGAAACCTAATAAAATTTATCCCCCCAACTGTAGAGCAGCTGTGTACCTTATTCCCCTCAGATGAAGGCCTGACCATTGACCTGAAGAATTTCCGGAAACCTGGTGAAAAGACCTTCACCCAAAGAAGCCGCCTCTTTGTGGGGAATCTGCCCCCAGATATTACAGAGGAAGAGATGAGAAAGTTGTTTGAGAAGTATGGCAAGGCAGGGGAAGTCTTCATACACAAGGACAAAGGCTTTGGTTTTATCAGGCTGGTGAGTGACTTGGCACTTTGGGGAGGTTTGTGGTGATGGCTCACAGTGGAGCAGTGTTGCTAATTGAAAGTAGTACATGTTCAGATGTCTTGCTGATTACACCTGCTGATGATCTTAGTAACCTGGAGTATGGGATTAGCTTCCAAGTGATTTATCTAGGGCTTGCTATTAAGAGAGATGTGAATTTATGCAACTTGTGGCAGGAGTTATGAGAGATCTGATAAATTTATTCTGAAATCAGCTGGTAGAAAGCAGGAAAAAAAACTCCACATGAATGTGATGCTGTTATAGACAATGTGAACTTTTCTATTTCTGGAATATGGAATTCCTATGGGCATAGTTTGTCATGCAGCATTTCTGGTGTGATGAATGCTCTTGGGCTAGGGGATCTCTAGATGATCACATTGAAGTGTGTCTGAAGGGGAAGTAGCTACCACCATGGAGTGGTTCTCAGGTTTCTGTGGCTCATGCACCACCTTTGTGGAAGCCCTGAGGTGAGTGGATGAGGTTCCCACACCCTTATCTGGGCCACTTTCACGTAGTGCAGCTGCTTGGTAGTTACTTAGATGAGTGGAAAGGTGTGAAAGTGGCATAGAAGGTCTTTCTCAGATTGTCATACTGTCAGCATTTACTTATCAGACTGGGTTAATAGATGAATCTTGGTTGGTTTTTTTAATGTGTTTGGTTTTTAAAAAAAGGTGCCTTTGTAGCCTTAATATAATATGTCATAATGAAAATTTCATTGTTTGCTTAGTTCACACTAGCTGTTGCACTAAACTTAGGTATTTGTTATATATTTCTCACCCTCCCCACCCCCAAACTCTGCCTGTTCAGTCATTCATGGTAGGGAATAGCTGTGCTTCTTGGCACACTTCTTACCAAGCTGCGGGGGAATCATTTATTTCTCTCAGAAGTACTTGTGGAGAAATAAGCTTGTGCTTAATCCCGTGCCTTACTGGGAGCTTTAATGCAGGCTGTTTTTCTCTGCAGGAAACTCGCACTCTGGCAGAGATTGCCAAGGTGGAACTGGACAACATGCCTCTGCGTGGGAAGCAGCTCCGCGTGCGCTTCGCCTGCCACAGCGCCTCACTGACAGTCAGGAACCTGCCTCAGTTTGTGTCCAACGAGCTCCTGGAGGAAGCCTTCTCGGTGTTTGGCCAGGTGGAAAGGGCTGTGGTTATTGTGGATGACAGAGGACGATCCTCTGGCAAAGGCATTGTGGAGTTCTCAGGGAAGCCTGCTGCTAGGAAAGCGCTGGATAGATGTAGTGATGGGTCTTTCCTGCTGACTACGTAAGTGTGCGTGGGGAGAGGTTGGGTGGCATTGGCTGGTGAATGCTGGGACAGATGGGGCACAAAGTGCTAGGGGATTGGCCTGGGGAGAATTTTATTTAGCTTTGTTCCAACAAGAGACAGTCTGTGCTGAAGCTCAGGTCTGAAAACTTTCTTCAGGGAAGCTGCTAATGGGGTAAGTGCATAAAACTTCCCAATAAACTTCTCCATGAAACAACCTTAGGGCAATTAAAGCAGCCTTTAAGAGCAGGACCTGTTTCAGAGACCATCCATATAACTTGTTTGGAAATAAAGTGCAAGTGTGTTAACTGTACACTCTGGGTCACTAAAGGGGGGAGAGTCTTGGGATGGGATTCCACGGAGTGGAAAGCCACTATGGGCGTGGATCTGTTGGAGAGGCTGCTCAGATTGGATTGTTTGGAGTTTTCACCATTGTAAATGGTTATCCCTGTGCTTGAATGTAATAAGGCAGAAAAACATGTTCTCATAATTATGTGAACGTGCTCAAGCAAATGACCAATTCCAGTTGCATTCCACAAAGCAGCTTGTTGCTCTGTTAAGAGGGAACCATTTCTGATCTCTTGGAAAAAATTACTCTGTTTTGTATTATGCTCCTAGAATTTGTGACTAGAACACTTCCTGAAATGGAGCTATATTGCTCATTTTTAAAGTAATTTTTTCAAGTTTTATGCTTCTCACCTCCTGTGGATCTGCAGTGGCACAGCTGTACACAAGCACATTCCATTTCAAAAAGCAGGTTTTGCTTATTTCTTTTTAATACCTGTTTTTCTCCCTGATGCTTTTTATTTAATACCTGTTTTTCTCCTTGATGCTTCTTGATGCTTCTATAACCAGCATAATGAGTAGTGTCTACAGGAGGATTACTGTTAGGGAGCTTTTGCCGAGTCAGAAGTCTATACCTGAAAGAACCATGAAAACAGATTTTTAAAAGTGATCATGCAAAACTAATCACTATCAATGCATAACTAAGGTTAACATTAAGTCTCTTTATAGTTATCAGTACATTAGGTTCTGGTATCTAAGACCACAAATAAGTCTATTGTTCCTTTCTGGTTCTGGTTTGGTTTTGATTAAACTTGTTCTGGTATGTCCTAGTTCAAGACAGGAAAGCTAGATAAACTGTTTGAAATCTGTTGATGTTAAAAAATAAGATTATTAGTGAAAGTGCATTATGGATCTTCAGCTGAGGAAATGGATTTTAGCCTTCCATATCCTGCCTTCCTGCTGGAGCCTGGGCACCCATTGCCACTTGGCACAGGATCACCTCTCTTCATTTCCCCAGCCCTGGCACATGGGACTGAGGAGCTCATGGGAGCTGATTCAGAGACCAGGTCAATATTCTGCAAGCAGAAGCCAGGAAGACAGAAGCACATCTGCAGTGTCTGTTGTGAAGTGCACCAGTGGATTCCCCGGGGGGTGGAAATTCAGACAAGGGCCCAGTGGACCTTCCTAGAGCACTGTTGCCAAGCAACAATAGCACTTGGTGGCCTCACCAGGAGAGGATGACTGGATGGTACAGCCTGCAGCCTCCAGTGGGGAGTGACTCTTTGCTTTAGACAGCCATAAAAAGGCAGATGGACTTGTGCCACTCTAGAGGCAAGAGTTCATGCTGAGTAGATCCTGCTGGAGCATGTCAGGATTCCAGTTAAGCTGTTAATTTGAAGCAAGTAACTAAAAGTATTACTCTTCCAGTACAATTTTGGTTTGCATTAAACAACTATTTTGACTTACAGTTATACTTCTATTCTAGAAAAAAGTTTAAGTTGTGCTTTCCACAACTGCAAGCTTGTTCTTGAATTTTCGTGAAGGCATCTCACTTTTTCTTTACAGATTCCCTCGCCCTGTCACTGTGGAGCCCATGGATCAGTATGATGATGAGGAGGGTCTACCAGAGAAACTAGTCATCAAAAACCAGCAATATCACAAGTATGTGCCTGGCATGCAGCAGGAGAGGAGAGTGCCTGTGCTAGTGTCTTATTCTTAGAAGGGTGGCTCATCAGATCCTCCTTTTTTTTCCATAAATGCGACCTGACTTTGAAAGGAGAGTGCATTTACTCTTCTTTTGCCATGATTGGCTGAAAGAAAACAGTGATTTTTGAATCCACACTGCTGGATAAGACTGGCAGCCTTCACATGTTTTGTATAAGTCCATTTCAGTTGTTGGAATAAAAAAATTAGGTCAATTTGAGATAACATAGATGACATGAGATTCCCTGGGACGTATTACAGAAAGGCTTTGTAGGAAACATTTGAACCCACAGTAAAAATTTAAAGAATTATGTGACTAGCATTAGGAGATTGTAGAGCTATCCAGGTAGAAGACTTAAAAAAAAGGTATAAGTCTTAGAAGGCTTCCCAGTATGGGTAAGAATCCTGTGATCTGAGCAGTTGGCATTAGCAAACCATGTGAGCTCATGAATTTTTCAAGTAAGGAAGATGAGAGCTTCAGGAGGCGGAATTAGGAATAGTCCTGTTCTACAGGTGCAGAGTGAGAATAACATGCACATTTGGGCAGTGTTTGTTTCTGTCCATAAACTGTGCAGCAGGAGCAAAGGCTGTTGCTTTCAAGGGTATTTCTGAATCTCTACCCAGAATCTCTTGGTGTCTTATGAAAGCAGTGTCATTGCTTGTTATGGAGGAGGACAGTTTCTGTGCAGGAATAAGATGATGCCTGAGGAGCAAACTGGTGTCTCAGGCATGGTTAACTGGGGTCTGCTGCTGCGTTTGACACACAAATGGAGTTTTCTTGCTTCCTCCTTGCTCTCCTGAAGCATTCACTAGCTCTTCATTGTTTGACAGGGAGCGTGAGCAGCCTCCTCGGTTTGCACAGCCTGGCAGCTTTGAATATGAGTATGCCATGCGTTGGAAGGCTTTGATAGAGATGGAGAAGCAGCAGCAGGAACAAGTCGATCGCAACATCAAGGAAGCTCGAGAGAAGCTGGAAATGGAAATGGAAGCAGCTCGCCATGAGCACCAAGTGATGCTCATGAGGCAAGGTACCAGATAAATAAACACAGGGTGGGAGCAGGGCCCTGCACTGTCTACGAGGGGGTGGCTCAGTAGACTGGCTGGAGACCACTGAAGGGAAGCTGTGGTGGTTGCTTCTCTTGTAACCAAGCATGGTGGCAGCAAATAAATGGAATTATTTAATATTTTATTAAATTATTCATTTTCCATTTAATATAAATGGAATTATTATATATTATTAATGGTAGCATTGCTTAGGTGGAAAAGATCAGCAAGTCCAACCATTAACCTCCTTTCAGGCACTTGTAGAGCAGTTGAGTCTCCTCAAGCCTTCTTTTCTCCATGCTGAGCCCCTTTCCCAGTTCCTCAGCTGCTCCTCATGAGACTTGTGTTCCAGACCCTTCCCCAGGTCTATTCCCTTCTCAGGACACGCTCCAGCCCCTCAGGGTCTTTCTTGTCATGAGGGGCCCAGATCTGGGCACAGGATTTGAGGAGTGGCTCAGCAGGGCCCATCAGGGGACAGTCACTGTCCTGGTCCTGCTGGCCACCCCATGGCTGGGACAGGCCAGGTGCCAGTGGCCTCTTGCCCACCTGGGCACACCTGGCTCCTGCTGAGCTGCTGCTGAGCAGCACCCCCAGGGCCTTTCCCTCCAGGCACTTTCCAGCCCCTCTGCCCAGCTGGAGCTGCAGGGGGTTGCTGTGACCCAGGACAGGACCTGGCACTGAGTCTTGTTAGACCTAACGTGGGGAGATGCTACTGTATTGGTAAAGGCTCTGTTATCTTTTTCTCTTCTATGTTATAGTTCTACTTCAGGAATTCATAAGAGGTGGCATGGGAGATGAGTCTGATTGTGATTTTTACTGTTGTCTTACCCAGATTTAATGAGGCGCCAGGAGGAGCTCAGGAGAATGGAGGAGTTGCATAACCAAGAAGTACAAAAACGTAAACAGTTGGAACTCAGGTAAGGGGGAGGTTGTAAAATGCTGTGAATCCAGAGCAGAATAAAACATCTCTTCACTGCACCTAATTGTTCATTGTGACAATTCAATTACTACCACAAGTGTGCCTGTTACTTTGGGCTTTTTTTGTTCATCGGGAAGAGTGTACACTTGGTTTAAGATGGAAGAGTTAGAAGTTTCTTCCATTGATTAGTATGTGCTTCTTCACGTTTCTCTCTCAGTTAAGCTCCTTTATGAGGCAGTTAGAAAAATCAGAATTTCTCCTATGGTTTAGTGCCTTCCAGTGCTGCAGATTGGGAAATCCCATTCCAGCATCTCTGTTTTCATTTGAGGGTAACTTGATCTCAGATTTCTCTCTCCATTGTAGCACTTCCTTGTCTTGGGGTTGTTTTGAGAAGCTCCAGGAAGATTACCAGACTATTTGTAATAAAAAGGGCTTGAGAGCTGTCAGGCTTGATGCATGATATTGCATGTAGACAGCATGCATTTGGGAGCTGCTGTGTACGTAGGGTTGGAAAATACTTCTAAGATCATGAGTTCAGCTGTAATTCTAACAGTGCCAAGCCCACCAAGGCCCCAAGCACCACATCTACACATCCTTTAAATCCTTCTAGGGATGGTGACTCCACCACTTTCTGGGCAGCCTGTGCCAATGCTTTGTAACTGTTTTGGTGAAGAAATTTTCCCTGATGTCAAATCTAAATTTTCCCTGGTGTGATTTGAGGCCGTTTCCTCTTGTCCTGTCACTTGTTACCTGGGAGAAGAGACTGACTCCCACCTGGCTCCGCCTCCTGTCAGGCAGCTGTAGGGACTGATAATGTCCCACTTGAGCCTCTTTCTCCAGGCTGAGCCTCTCCAGCTCCTTCAGCTGCTCCTCATGAGACACACACACAAGTGGTTTTTTCTTTTTTCAAATGAGCTCTCAAAACTGAAAATTTGAAGTGTAAAGTTTCCAATGAAGATCCATGAGGCAGCACTGCAGCACAGTGATACAGATGGTTGGTGCTTGTTGTGCTGAGCATCCTTGGACTTTCTTTACAGGCAAGAGGAAGAGCGCAGGCGCCGTGAGGAGGAAATGAGAAGGCAGCAGGAGGAGATGATGAGACGCCAGCAGGAAGGCTTTAAAGGGAATTTTGCTGATGCGGTACGAGTGCTCCTACCTTTCCATTACATCTGTGCACTCACAGGTTTTCCCTTCCACAGCACAGCTTTCTGGCAATTTTCATCTTGGTTGGAGGACTGTACATCAGTAGCATTCTGCCCTAAATTGACTCCCTCCAATCTTAATACAGTTTAGCTGGGAAATTGTAAATCTCCCCGTTCTGTTCCACTGCTCTTCATGTAGGACCCTCTGTAGCTGTCTTGCTGTTCAGAAAAAATGTAGGCTGACTAATTCTATTCTAACAACAACACACACACTGTCCTGAAGCACTGCAGCAGAAGGCTGTTATGATTATGACTGGCAATATCCCTAGCTTGCAGTCTGTCTTAGTCACAATAAAATGATCCCAACCGAAGGCATTGCTGCAGGCATGGTATATGCTTGTACTTAAAAGTCACTTGGTCAAGTATTTTTCTGTAGTGTAACTTGGTGGTAACCTGCCTTTTAATAACAGTATCTGTAGTTCTGTAGAAAAATGCCTTGCAGTTTGTTTCCAGTCCCAGCCACCTTGTTGTGGAGGCAGCTGTAGGGCTGTTCAGGTGGTGCAGAGGCATTGGTGCAGCTGGGGGTAAGTGTTCAATGCTTACTAGTGCAGCTTGGCCCCTAGGCAAAACAGCTAAATATGTGTCAAACTGAAGTGCCCCTGGTTTTGCAGTGGGAGAAATCCATGATAGGTGTTTCTGATGCTTGGTTAATAAAAGAGAAATTGAGCTCACTAAATGGTATTTTAATGCAAGTGACCCAGTACTATGTCTTTATGTAAGCTTGCATTCTTTTCAACAGGAAAAGCTTCTTAGCTATGCTGAGGGAGTAGCAAAACTAATTCTATCTAATGTGTTACTACTGCTTAGCACATCTTTCCATCAAGATGTCTTTGTTAAAGTCTGCATGGCAGCTTTGCTGCTGGATGTTTTATTATAATTCTGAAAAACAACCTTTTATAATGAGATATTTAAAATAAGACCTATTCATTCAGCAGCTATCACATGAAGGTTGCTCCTGCCTTTATTTGAAATGTACCCTGGGAATTACTTTTCTACACATTGTTCAGTAGTAAATCCTCAGAACTCTTTTAGTTTGTATAATTAAATTTTTAAAAGCCTGATTATCAGTTGAAATGAGTGTCTGTCTTTCCAGAGGGAGCCACCAGACATGCGAATGGGACAGATGGGTATGGGAGGTAAGAGTATGCTTTGTTCCTGGGCATGTTAATTTCCTTACAAAATCTACCCTTTTTAGTGATCTCATTTTATTGGCTTCTTATTTAGAAACTCAGTCAAAGTAATCTCCCAGGCTAGTAAGAGGAAGTATTCATGTGACAGGAAACACAACATGCTGTAAAGCAAGATCAACTGGTCTTGACCTGGTAGTGCAAAGCTGGTTAATAGACTGGACTCTGTCCCTGTGTGGAACAATGTTTTGTGGCTCTGGGGTGATGAGCAGACTCCAGTCACTGTGTGTGTGTGCCAGGACTATTCCTCAGTTTTCTTTTCCAGGTACCATTGGCATGAACAATAGAGGAGCTATGGGTGGTACCAATGTCCCAGCTCCTGCACCTCCTGCTGCTGGTCCTGGAGCTATGATCCCTGATGGAGCCATGGGAATGGTAGTGTATCTCCATCTGCTTTTTGTGCACACCTCTAAAATGCATATTATGTTGTTTCCAGTATTAAGCACTAGCTGCTGAAGTTGAAGCTTATTTGTCCACCCAGATCTGTTGCTTCACTCCTGCTAAAATCTTTAGAAGTTAATCTTGCCTTGGTGCTAGCTGATAATTTTCAGGAGATTGAGCCAAGTCTAATGGCTTAATTTACTTCCAAGAGAGCTAGTGCTAAAATGCTTGTTAGAAAGATCTTAGCAGTAATATTGTGGTTGTTTTTAAGTGACCTAATGGGAACCACTTTGTTAAATTGAGAGTTTTTTGAGAGTAGATTGTTGTAGGCATAAAGCCAAGCTTTCAGGAGTGTTCTGTTCATGACCAGAAAAGGGTTGTCTCCTGATCTCACATGCCAGAATGAGTTCAGCTAATTTGCTTAGGAGGTCAAAAGCTAAGAATCAGTGGTGTTCATTCTTATTTGTTTGACTTTTTAAAATTTTCATATTTGATTTAGTTTCAAACTTTACTGCAGGGTTTTGCAATAGACCCTGGCTTTTGTGGCATTTGTCATTCCTCTGTCACACAGAGGATTGGCACTCCCACAGAGTCAGCACTTCCAGTCACCAGCAGAAGGAGCAGCAGCAGTCATAGTAAAGTTTGTTCTTTAGTTCATCTTCCTTCAGTGGTTTTTATGAACTGGTCCAATTAACAGTTTTCCTGCAAACATTCCTACTCAGACTTCTTGCTCTGTCATGACTGCTCTGACACAGATTTTTTTTTATCACAAAGAAAGTTTTATTTGTCTAAAAACTTCTGTACCTAAGTGGTAGGGACAGCAAAGCAGCGAGGTTAAGGGAATGTGCATTACACAGGGAAATGAAGGGGGCAGATTAAGCCAGGAGTGGAAAGGGAAGGGGAGTTCAGACCCTCACCTGCTGCACAGCAGGGCTCTGGGCTGTGGGGTGATGCACTCAGTCCCAGAATGCAGGAGTGTGGGGAAGGGAGCTTTGTTCTGCAGTGGTCCAGTGGTGCAGGTTTGGAACTGGGGCATGTTTTTGGTGGGGTGAAGGTTTGCAGTGAGGTCAGCTGGAATTGTGGAATCCTGGTAGAATTGGAATCAATCAGCTCAAACTGCTTTTAACTGCCCTTTGTTCTTCCTTGTTTTTCTTCCTGCCTCTTGTGCTCTCGTCCTGGTTCCCAGACTCCACCACCACCTCCAGACCGCTTTGGCCAGGGTGGAGCCATGGAAGGCCTTGGAGCCATGGGAGGGAACCCGCCTGCCTTCAACAGAGGAAACCCAGGGGGGGATTTTGGCCCTAACAAGCGTCGCAGATACTAACAGGATTAAGCTAGGCCCTGTACACGCCCCAGAGAAAGAGATCTTGGCAGGCCACACAGGGTTCATGCAGCCTGGGGGGAGGGGGGATGTTTTACAGATAGTTCATTGGGGCCTGTTTTGGTAAAGCCACTCTAGGACAAGGGGAGTGCAGTCTGACTGGTAAAGGTTTTAGAAAATTTCATGTGGTGCATTCCTAATTTCAAAGTGAAAAAAATGAATTCTGGGAGGCTGCCATGGTTCAGTAACAGTAAAATCTTGCAAGGACCCTAATGCCTTGACCATTCCAGGTTTCCTATTTGCAGCTGAAATCATGAGACTAAATGAGGTAAAATTTCAGTACGTCTTGGCATTTTTTTAGTGTAGTGTACCTTGCCTAAGAGCACAGGGGAGTCTCTGGAGAACCAGGGCAGCATTTGCAGCTCCCATGATTTTGTAAATTTATATAGCTCCAAATGATACGTCATGTAGTGAGTTGGAGGAGGTTTTGTTTGTTTCTTTTTCATTTTTTTTCCCTCCTAACTTGTTAGTTACTCTTTTTACCTGGACCATTTGTTTCTTTGAAGTAGTTGACAGTCGTGCAGCCTGAAGGGCTGGGAGGTTCTTGTTTGGATGGATTTTTTTGATAACGTGTTGTATCTCTTTATTTTTACTGGTAGTAAAGTACAATCTATTGGATAAAGATACTGTATCTCATGCTGAAGATTTAACTGAAACAAATGTTTGTATAATCCTAACCTTGCCTGTCCTTTGTGTAGAAGTACTACAAGATTTTTCATTTAGTGTAAACTGTTTGAACACAAACTGTAATTGTCCCACTAAAAAAGTTTGAGTTTGTCTGAGGAATGTTACAGGAATGCATTATTAAAGTGGATTTTAAGCCTTTTTTATCTGGTGTCTTGTTTCTTCTGTTTTTTTAGTACTAATGTCTACATGTGGATTGAATTTAATGAAGCTTCAGGTTATGGTGTGAAAGTTCTTCTTGCATAGCTCTGTAAAGAGGGTGTTCAACCCCTGAGGATTTTCTAGCCGTTTTCCTTGTCACAGAACAAGTTTTATTTGTGGGTTGGAATGTGACCTTCAACTTCAGCAGGTTAGAATGCAGAAGGGGAGCTGCTGACATTCCTGGGCTGTGTCTGCTGTGGTTGCAGGGAGCTGGCATGCAAGACTTGTCTGTGTGTCACCTGGAGCTCAATTCCTGTCTCAGTGCAGAGTACAGAGTTGTCTGTCTGTGCTGCAGCTGCCTGTGGCTGGGACCTTCCAGAACTCCTGCTCTGGGCTAGGAAGGAGAGGACTCACTGGTGGCAACAGTAATGATTTATCTGGTGTAATACTTGAGGGACTCTGTAGGGACAGGAGCCTTCTGTTCTCACACTGAGTCTCTAGAGTTGAGACTGCCAAGGGGGAAGCTTAGAAATAAATTTAGGTGGGAAAGGGTGGAGGGAGGAAGCTTTATAGCCTAAAAGCACAAGAAGTTGCCTTGAAAAATTGTGAAATCATGGGAAAGATAAAAACATTTTAAGATAGCTAGTTTTGCCACAGCAAGAACCTTAAATTAGGGTTTGGTCCTCTTTAAGTACAGGGGAAGATGAAATAATTTCTCTGGAGCCTTGTTTAATTTACCCCTTTCTTTGGATGGCTTTTAGTTAACCTGGAATGAGATAAGATGTATGGAAAGGAGGCTGTAGCCAATGCTCTTTCTTTTTCTTAATTTGTTTTCCACATTTGAAAGCATCAGCAGCTGGTTTGCTGAGATGATATGGTATCTAATGGTGGTTATCAGCTTGATTGTGAAGCATGAAGAGTTTGGTGATGTTTTTCATCTGCCTCATCTGCTAGAACAGCTCACTGTTGCAAAATCTCAAGTGAGAATGCTAATTAGCTTTTCTGTTGCCCTGTGGAAGAGGGGTCTGTTCTTGCAGCTTGTGTCTGGAATGAGGCTGGCAGACATTGACTAGTGCCATGGCTGTTGGGCAAGTACATTGTATAATTCTGAAGTGTGAAATATGAGGAGAAGAAGCCACGAAGTTACATCCAGGTATCTGAATTACCTCCTTCACCTGCCAGTTGCTCAGCTGGCTTGTGTGTTACTGAGCAGCCCAAGGAGAAATTGCTGTCCTAGTGAAGCAGCAGAGCTCAGATGTTCAGCATCACTCTGCTGCTGAGCAGTCCTGAGCAAGTATAAGATAAGGATGGGTCTGGTTGCTGCCTTTCCCTGGGAGAAAAGGGTGTGTAAAATCATAGGGAAGGAGGAATTTAGCACTGTTCAAAGCCCATCTAACAAGATTTCAAATGTCTAAATTAAAGATCCAGTGGCAGCAATCAAAGAACTAAATTCTGGTATGGATCCCAAAGGTAACTATTCTTAATTTGCTTTAAAGGAGGAGACTGAAAACCTGTGACTAAGGAAATGGTAAAGCAAACCTTTACTAAGGTTTTCAGAGGCATGTCAGGGACAGGCTGACTGCAGTGCAGAAGCATTTACAGCTGGGCACAGGAGCAAGCAGGGCTGCCTCACCCCAGCGCAGTTTCTGCTCTGCTGGAGCACTTTGGGGTTTGGTGCTGCTTGCACTGCCTGGTTCAGGTAATGAGTGCATGCCCTGAGGCTGGGCTGTTCACAGCACTGCTGTGCTGAGGCTCAGCCACTGCAGGAGGGAATGCTCCCCTCTGCATGCCTTTCCAGAGTGCTGGCTATTATGTAATTGCAGACTGATGAAATATTTTTACTCTTTTGAGGATAAACCATTGGTCATATTTGATCAGCTGGTTTAAAATGCAGCTCTCCAGTATCAGTTTGTATCACACCAAGGATTGATGAGCAATTTGGTTTTACCATTTTGCTCTTAACTTTAAACCCCCATTGTTTGTGGACTTGAGAATTTACAACTTGTGCAGCTTCCTCTTCAGCAGTAGTGAGTGCATTTGCAAGAATCAAAGATAAATGAAAAATCCAGCTGGTATGTGGATAATTTTGTCATACCAAAGCAGTAGACAAACATTTCATTTTTTTTTTCCTGGCATGGTGCCTCTCACTAGCAGCTCTAATTTATCACAGAAAGCTGCAAGTGATGGCATGTGCTGAACTACTTCTCCAGTGAGCTACCTTTGGGGGCTGAAAGAAGGAAAATGTGATTTTTCTATGGCCTTGCTGAAAGGAGCCATCATTCTCTCTTCTCTTGGTCGTGACTTGGGTACCTAGTGCCAGATGTAAGAAAAAAGAAAGAAAACAAGGAGCTCAGCCAGGCACAACACTGGTTTGGGGGCACTTTCCCTCACTTCAGTTTGGCCACTCTGCTCTAAATAAGCTCACAGTGACCTCACTATAAAGGCAACAGGACCCTCAAAAGGAAAAAGCCTAAAACCCCACACTTGGTGCCAGTTCAGGGTATTTCAGCCAGCAGATTTTGATTCAGGATGGCAGCTAATGATATGAAATTGAGTCTTAGGAACAGACTGAACTCTTCTTTTTGGTTCCAACTGGGGACTGAAGTGCACTTTTTGATGAGGAATATTGCATGTGCCTTCAGAGTGAGCACTGCAGTGAATCAACTCCTAAAGGAGTAACTCAGCTCCAAGGAATTACCTCTGGAGCAAGACACTGGCTGAACTACAGGCAGAAAATCCTTATCAGCTGGGTAGCTGGTTCCAGTGAGTTGTAATTCTCCAGTGAGACTGAGGTGTTGCAGCATTAGAAATTCCAGACTTTCTAGATTCCAGACTGCAGAAAAGCAGTGGTCTTGAGTGGAGAGGTTGCCCATACCCCCATTTCTGGTAGTTTTCTGGTCTTTTTCAAACCTGTTCTCTGAGCTGTTGAGTACAAGCATTGCAGACCCCTTGGACAGGTGCTACATAACTCCTTAGCAGTGCTATCTGAAGAATGGCAGAATTGCTGCAGAATTTCTCAACACACGCTCTTCTGAGAAAGACTTTATTGCCCAAATAATAAGACATTAATCCTGCCTGCTGCACGCATAGCAGTAATATGTTTTTCAGGGATATCCCTTCACCTAACAGGCCTTTTGTGTGGAGGAATTACTCTATCCTTTAGAAATGCAGTGTCTTGCTGCTACCCTGGCTCCACATCAGGGCATCCTGAATGGCTGAAGGGTCAGGGGTGAGCTGGCTTTTCTCCCTGGAGGTATCCAGCATACTCTCCCCAGGACCTTGCAGGGCTGTTTTACACTGACCCTGATTGTTCAAGGGCAAACACATTCAGCTGGGTTTGAGAATAATTTATTCTGGTTTTTTTCTGCTTCCTTTTTTGATCTGTGTATGTGGAATTAAGAGTACATAAAGCAAACAGGCTCTGTTTTTAATTGGCAGCTGGGAACTCGATTCCTGTCTCGGGTGCAGAGCTCAGAGTTGCCCCAGCCCCCGGGGTACCTGCTGTTGATCTCTGAGATGTGTCAGCCACATCAGCCTGGTGGTGTTTCCTCTGAGGTGTGCAGGGTAACCTGAGCTCCACATTCTCACTGGCACAGGGTCGGTGACAGCTGCAGCCTTGCTGACAGCTCGTGGAAAGAACAGGGAGATCTGAAACCCTATAGCTCTGCTCAGCCCCCAGGATGGCAAACTCCCTGTCACAGGCCTCTGCCCAGCTCCCTGGGTCCCCAGTGATCTTTGTCACCGAAGCAGTGGCTCTGGATGCCAGCAGGGTTTTTTTACCCACCTTTGGGACTGTGGGGTCAGTTGTGACCTGGCCAGTACAGTGCTTTGAAGCCACGTGGATCGTGTGGGTGTGACAAGCTCCCCACTGCCCTCC
This sequence comes from Passer montanus, assembly GCF_014805655.1. Classification (NCBI taxonomy): domain Eukaryota; kingdom Metazoa; phylum Chordata; class Aves; order Passeriformes; family Passeridae; genus Passer; species Passer montanus. The sequence continues at coordinate 481,245 of NW_024368596.1, read as the reverse complement.
TGTTTCCCTGCCAGCTTTTGGGTGGTGTAGGTTGTGCACAGGTGACCCAGGTATGAAGAGGTGTGACAGTGATGCATGTCCTGCCCTGCAGCAGGGCTGGCTCCTTGCTGAGGAGATGACAAGGAAAAGCCTGATGTTGCTGATGGGTGGGGGTGGCAGAGCTGAGCTGCAGATAAAGTGGCAGGACAGTGTGAAATAATCTGGAGTCTTCTCCCTGATAAGCTCCAGAATTCTGGCAACAGTTCACCCTAACTCTGAACTCTGGAGATACCCTTGGAATGACAGAAAATTCTTCAGGCTTTGTAGAGGGATTAAGGAGGTTAAACAAACATTGTAGGACAGGGTTAGAATTGCATCAGCCCTGGCAGCCCCTGTGGGCTCACTCCTGAGCAGACTCCCTGGGCATCTGCAGGACTTGTTCTTTGTACTGTCTGATAGTGCCAGGGACTTACATCAACCCCTGATCTGAACAGAAATGGTCCCAGGTGCTGTGTGCTCCTGGAGGTCAGGGCAGCACCCAGGAAACAGCTGTCCCTGCAAACAGGAACAGCACAAAGAAAATATTTGATTTAGACACTAAGAGGAATTAAGTAAAACCTTTGATCTCAGGAGGGTTTCCTGTTTGCAGAGGAAAACTCTTGGGTCCCAGAAGGGAAGGAGGGGGAATGCTCGGGTCTCAGCAAACCCCTTCTGCATACAGGGGACCCAAGTAACACTTTGTGTTCTTCTGTGATTACAATGCTCTTCCAGAGAGCAATTTTCATCCCTGATGTGATGACAAGGGAAGATAGTCAGGTCTAAGTCTGTGTGTGCATCCTTCCTTCTCCCTTTCCACAATCTCTGCTAGGCAATGTGAGTTTTCCTAAGATAAGATGAAAACAGCAGGCAGGTTTTGCAGGAGGAACTCACTGAATGCTTGCATGATTAATGTATTCCAGAGAAGGGGGAGCTGAGCTATTTGTGACGGACTGTGGTGCACATCGACCTGCAAAAGGATACAAAATGCTGCTGGAGTCTGGGCCAACCATGCAAACTGCTCTCCCAAGGTCACAGGCACCTTCTGGGTGGTGTTTGTCATCCCTGCCCTCTTGGGGACACCCGCAGGGTATGTCCAGCCAGCGTGCAAGGAACACACAGAATACTCGCTTTTGGAGGATTAGTGAAAAACTCTTAAGATCTTTACTGTAAGATCTGGTCAAATACAGAGATAAAATAAATCCTAAAGCAGCTCCAAAGTTGCCTTATAGCTTTGTAATTGTGAATTCTGCAAGGTCAAAGACTGTAAATCTGTATGTTTCTCGCCACACCTGAGTATTATAATCCTTTAGACAAATACTGCAACCAAAGCTGAGATTTGGTCTGAGCCACTCTGAGATTTCTCTGAGAAGTTTAGAAAGTGAGTGGGTCTCACTGGAGCTTGTGGCTCCATGGGAGAGACCCTTCCTGTATACGCCATATTTTGTAATAGATGGTAGCGTTATTATTATCCATAAATCTAATAATAATCACCCACATAATCACTGTCTCCTCCTTCTCACATCTGGCCACTCTGTTACTCCTGGGCTGCACAAATCCAGCATTAAAAGACGTCTTGGCCTCATGCACAGCCTTGTTCTGCTGCTGCCTGTGTTTAGGAGGTGCTTGTGCCTTCTGGGGCTGGGGGAGGCCAGCACCAGTGAGTTTTCCCTGTGACTCTGGGAATTGTTTTCCCCCCAGCCCCAGGGATGAGCGCGGGGCGATGCCCGGCACGATGGCACCGCAGCCCTGCAGCGCCCATCCTGGGGCTGGGCCTCTGCTGGGCCCAGGGCCAGCACAGACATGCCTGTGGCGGTATCAGCTGCCCTGTCCATCTCCAGGCCGGTCTCCGGTTACCGGCCCTCCCCCGGCGGCCTCCGAAGGCACCGCCCGGGCCGGGGAGCGGAGCGGGCCCGGCGGGGCTGAGGCCGGCCGGTGCCTGCGCAAGGAGGGAGGACTCTGCCAACAGCCTGGGCCATGGCGCTGCTGTGCTACAACAAGGGCTGCGGGCAGAGGTTTGACCCCGAGCACAACGCCGAGGGTGAGTGAATTCCCTCCGGAGGGAACGGGAGTTGTGTGGCCGCTGGCTGTGGCTGCCAAGGCCGCACAGGCAGCCCACACGGCAGGAGCTGCTGGCTGCCTCAGTGGGCAGGATTGCTTCTCCTGAAAGTTCTTTCCCTGTTCTCCCTTTTCAGATTCCTGCCTGTATCACCCAGGTGTCCCCATTTTCCACGATGCCCTGAAGGTGAGTGGGGCTGCAGCTGTGGGGAGTGACCCTGTCCCCAGCAGGACTGCCCACCCTGAGCAGCCTCTCGTGTCCTGCTGTCTAGGGCTGGTCCTGTTGCAAGAAACGCACGACGGACTTCTCGGAGTTCCTCTCCATAAAGGTGAGCGACCTGCCAGCCCAAGAGCACCCGCTGTTCCTCCATCCTTTCCTTCTGGCCCCTGCCCAGTCCTGTCCCATCCCTGTCCTGTGTCAGGGACGTTCCTTTTCCCCTGCCAGCCAGGGAGTTGCTATCCTCTTCCAAGGACCCTCCAAGGGTGCTGCTCCCAAAGTGCAAGGTCAGAGCCCATCCCTGCAGGACACTGAGCCACCACATCATGGAAACTCACAGAGCTTGGGAACAGCCACCAGGCTGAGGAGGACAAAGCAGTCATTGGGCTTGTCTCTGCTGCTCAGGGATGCACAAAGGGCTTTCACAGCAAGGAGAAACCCCCTGAGCCCTCCAGCCAGGAGAAGACCTCAGATGAACCAAAGGCCAAAGCAGTGAAGGAGCTCATTGTCCAAGGACCAAAATCAGCTGAGAAGATGCTGCGGGAAAGACCAAGGTGAGAAAGGCTCAGCTATCAACAGTCTTGCCCTGCTGTGTCACTACTATGTGTGTCCTGCCCTGCTGCTCTCTCAGGAGAGGCAATGACACTTAAATCACAGAAAAACCCACTTGGCCTTTGCTGCTGCTGTTTCCCAGCTCTGATGAGCCAAGACAACTGCTGCCAATTAAAGTATCCAGGTCTCTGGAGCAGGCACTGGAGAAACTGAACATATCCTCTGAGGACAAGACACTCGAGAGCACTTGTACAGGTAGGGACAAGCTGATGGTAAATTCAGCACGGGGTTTTGCATGACAGGCTCAGGGCAGTCAGTGAGTGCTGCATGTTCAGCCACCTGCAAACCTGTGTCTTGAGGCACATTGGAATGGTCTGTGCTCAGCTGGGGAGCTGGCAGAGGGCTGGGGAGGATTTGGGGGCAGGCATGGGCAGTGTGTGTGTCCTGGGTGAAGTTGTGTTGCCCTCGCAGGTGAGGAGGCTGCCCAGGTGAGAGCTGGCACCACGTGCAAGAATGCAGCCTGCAAGGCAGTGAGTACCTGGCAGGGAGTGCCTTCACCCTCCTGTGCCTTCACCCTCCCGTGGCTTTACCCTCTGTGCCTTTACCCTCCTGTGCCTTGCTCCAGGAGCATCACAGGTCCAGGTCCAGGGCAGGTGTCAGGCAGGTGGAAGGTGGCAGTGCCCACCTGCTCTGTATTCTCATCCCACCCTGAGAGCAGCCACCTCTGTCACCTCCCACCCACTTTCCTGCAAGAGGCTTCCAGGCTGGTGGCACATTTGTGTTTCACTGCTGCTGGTTGCTGGCAGTGAAATGCAGCACATATTCAGGATTGGGCACGTAGGCAAAATGCACGTGGAACAATTCCCACCTGCACTGAACTGATGCAGCACAGCCCCGTTTCTCTTTGCCCGAGGCTGCCTTGGGGAGCAGTGCCTGCCTGAGGATGAGTGGGAGGGTTGAGCTGTGGCAGGGATGGATGCTTGGAAAGCAGCAGCGAGGCAGTGGGAGCAAGAGGCAGGAGGCAGATGAGGCCATAAGGCTGGCATGCTCTGGAAATGAGGGGAGAGGACAGCAATGACAAATCCCCCCGTGCACCTCAGAGTGAGTTTCTGTGGTGTCTAAACGTGCCCACTGTCCTTGTGTTGCCAAGCCCTGGGCTGGGAGCAGGCTGTGTTTGGGAGAAGGGCACAGAAGGGCTGCTGGCAGGCTGGCAGGGGTGACACTGTGGTCCTGGCAAGGTCAGGGTGGCTGCCCTGCCAGCAGGAGCAGAGAGGAGGGCTGGGCTGGGCTGGGCATGGTCCCAGGGGGAATCTGCACAGATGCTGCACCTGGCAAAAGGGTGATGGCAGGCATCGTGCTGTGCCCTCTACAGGGATGGGCATTGATGAGTGGTCACCTGTGCCACATCACCCTGTGCCAGAGACATAGATAGAACTTTGCTTCTTTTTTCACAGATCTACCAGGGCCCAGAGAGTAACACAGAGGTTTGTACCTTTCATCCTGGCGTTCCTGTCTTCCACGAGGGGTAAGAAACAGCCCTTTACCAGAGCAAACTGACCCTGCCACAGGCTGAAAATGCTGCATGGCAAGGCTGTGTGGCCCCAGCAGCATGGACACTGCAGTTGGGGGTGACCCCTGCAAGGGGACAGGTGGACAGGGCAGCTCCTGGTTATGAGCCCCTCTGCCTCCCCACCCTGCTGTGGTCCCCTCTCCTGCTCCTGACCCCACTCAGGCCACCCTGCTCTCCCCAGGATGAAGTACTGGAGCTGCTGTGGAATCAAAACCACGGACTTCAGTGCCTTCATGGAGCAGCCAGGCTGCAGCCGTGGGTGCCACTGCTGGACAGAAAAGAAGGTAAGGGGGCTCTCAGCAGAGGCAACTCATGTGAACAATTGGAATTATTGGCATTTGAGAGCGTTCCTTCCCTTGCTCTGCATTCACACAGGTTTCTGCATTTTATTGTCTTAATATTCACAATTGCTGACAGATGAGTGCACAGGGTTTGAATGCCCAGTTTTCATCCACCTGCCCTTTAAGATGCTGCTCTGCATTCACAAGATGTGTCAGCTCTCACACCCAATGGGCAGATGTGCAATAGAAATCTGAATGAGCAGGACCTGGCCTGGACACAGCATAGCATTGCAGGCTGCCACACAGAGGCAGGTGGCTGAGCACAGGAAAAGTCCTGCAGAAAAACACCAAAGGCTTTGACAGATGATTGCAGGTAACTGAATTTGGCTTTAATGAAGCTTTCCCTCTGCAGCTGCTTCTCAGGAGGGATCTCATCCACATAGCAACATGGTGTTGTGGCACGGCAGTGGGGACAAGATCCCAATTCTCAATACTGTGTCTGTGAATTTCCCCAGGAAAGTTCTTGACTGGAAACAAGCTTGAGCTGGGAAAGTTGCACCAAAGCAGCCCAGGATAACCCTGAAAGTGCACTGTGTTCCTCTGAGTCAGCACTGCTCCCAGCAGCCCTCTCTGAGCCCAGTCTCTTCTTTGTTCTGGAGCAGAAAACATATCCTGAATGTAAAGGAGGCTGCAGTGAAGGAGCTGTGATGTTGTGATGCAGATGTTTTGTGCTAATTGTCACCTAAGTCTGGGGCCAGGACTCCTGTTGGAGCATTTCTTTGGCTGGCAGTGTGGAGGGCTGCAGGGGGTCTGTGTCCTTGTGCTGGTCAGAAATAAGCTGCTGGGAACACAGGCCTGACACGGTGGACAAAGGTGAAATGTGGCCATTTGGGGTTTATCTGACTCCAAATGTGGCATGGTGGCATGATCCATGTCCAGTAACAGCCCCTGCACTGCCCTCCAGGCTGAGTCTCCTGACTGTGCACAGCACTTAGGAGCTTGGGCACAGCAGAGTGACTCTGGAACTAGAGGAGATGCCCCTGATCTTAGAGAGCCCTGAAGGAACCCCAAGCACAGCACAGATGTGCCATGTTACATGGGATGGACAGCATGGCAGGGACTGCCCACCTTTGCATGAACCATCTCCCCTCAAAACCTGCACAAAAGGCAGGGTTTGCCCTTGCTTAGCTGCTGCCAGCCTGGACCAGCAGCACAGAGATGTGCAGGAGCATCCTGAGGCTCAGCCATGCCCTCTGCCCGGGCGGTGCCTGAGCCCAGCCCTGCCCTGATGGGTTCCTCTCCTGGCAGGACAAGAAGGCGGTGCTGTGCCGGCAGGACTGGCACCAAACTGGCAGCCAGGTGGTGGTGACAGTGTATGCCAAGAACCCCGTGCCTGCCCTCAGCAGCGTGAAGGCCAATCGCACCGTGGTGAGTGGGGTGGGGATCTGCACTGCCATGGCCCACCTGAGTTTGCAGACCCCAGAGCCAGAGGGGTGCCTGGGGCTCTTTGGTGGCCTGTTTGGCTGCTGCTCCACTGCCAGCCTGCCATCCCCGAGCTGAGAGCCTGGTGGCCTCACTGCTGGAGCTGCCCAGCAGCTCTGGCTTTCAGCTCCTCTGGGTGGGTTTGCTGGCTTTAGGTCCCTTGACCTGTGGCAGAGGGGAACCTGCCATGCTCTGGAAGGGGTGAAATGTTGCCAGGGGCTAAGGGGATCACCAGGCCATTATACTGGAGCCAGGAGATGGGATGCAATATGGTGCTGAAAGGCAGCTGCACTGTCTGGGGAAGAGCTCTGGCAGTGCTGTGCTACCCTCTCAGATAATTTTCTGTTGATCTTTCAGCTTGAGGCTCATGTCATCTTTGAAGGGAATAAGATTTTCCAGGCAGAACTGGAGCTCTGGGGGGTAAGATCCTGTTTGCTTTGATTTCCCTGTTCCAGCAGTCTGCATGGGGCTGGGCTGCAGTTCTGTGAGGCAGCCTGGGCTTTTCATCCTGGCCTGGGTTGCCCAGACAGGCATTTATGGCCATCTCTGCTGGGAAATGCCTTAGGGGTTGTGAGGAGGCTGAGGTGGCTGCACCGACTGATCCAGGGCTAAGGTCGGAGCTGGAGGTCCCTGCCAGCCCTATAGGTGTTCTGGGTTTGTCCCAGGCTGCCCCAAATGTTCTTTGGCCCGGCAGGTCCCTGTCTGCCCCACAACCCTGCTGTGAGCTGCGGGCAGGCTGCGGTCTGAGCTGTGAGGCTGATTCCTCAGCTGCTTGCCGGCTGGGGAGCAGCAGTGAGGCTCAGGAATTTGCATGTGCGTTTCTCGTCTGCATTTCGGGTGCTGGCTGTGCCTGCAGGCGGCAGAGGGCTGCTGACAGGTGTGGTGAGGCTGTGTCTCAGCACAGCTCGCTGCTGGGGAGAGAGAGGCTGTGCTGCAGCTGCGGGGCAAGCTGAGCTCTGCTGAGCTCTGCACAGCGCTGTGGTGCTGCTGAGGCACGGCAGTGTGGAGCTCAGCTCAGCTCAGCTGCAGCCCAGACTTCTCCTGGCACAGGGGAGATTTCTCCTCTGGCAGGGCTTGAAGGCTGAGCGTGTGCTACCTGCCCTCCCCTGCCCGGCTCACTGTGCCTTTCCCTCTCCAGACCATTGATGTGGAGAAGAGCTTTGTGAGCATGGTCCCAGCCAAGGTGGAGATCACGCTTTGCAAAGCCAGCCCTGGCTCCTGGGCCAGGCTGGAGCTCCCCCAAAGCAAGATGCAGTCCTGTGGTGAGCAAGAGAAGGAAGCTGCAAACACCGAGGAGCCCGGGGCTGTGCAGGATGAGGACTCTGATGACAGCTTGAGCTGGTCCGAGGAGGAAGATGAAGAAGAGTTGGAGATGGGAACACCAGATATGATAACACCGAGTAACTGATGCTCAAGTGCTTCAGCCATTCCCTGGGCCCTGTGCCTCCATCCCTTGTCCAAGTCTCTCTGCAGGTCTCCTGGACCCCCTGAGTGCTGGGCACCTTGGCACCAGCTCCAGAAGAGCAGACCTAGTCCAGAGCCGTGTGCAGGCTGCAGCATGGCCTCTCCCCGGGTCGGAAGGGACTATTAATAAACACCCAGAGCAAAGGTTGTCCTCTGAAATCCGTGCGGGGTGCTTAAGGAACATCAGCAGGCCAAACCCTGCCTGCTGTCACTTCCTCTTGTGTGCCTGGCTGAGGAGGAACGACAGGAGGAATCCCCGGGGCTGCACCTTCGTGTCCCTGGGGACTGGGTGTCAGAGCCCAGCACCGTCCCTGACCCTGGCATTTCTGGGGGCGGACACAGCCTTCCCTGCCGCTTCTGGGGGTGCTGAGCTGAGTGTAGGCTCTTGCCGCCTCCCTCTCCGGCGCTGGGGAAGCCGGGCCCTGCGGCTCTTTGTCGGCAGACGGTGACGGCGGCCACGGGAGCGTCACCGGGAGTGTCACGGGAGCGTCACCGCCGCCGGTGCACAGCCCCTCAGAGGCGTGAACCCCCCGGGGAGCAGCGGGATGCCCAAGGGGCCCGGGCCGGGCTGCGGAGGCGGGGGATGCCCCGGGAGCCGCTGTGTAACGCGGCTCGGGAACGGGAACGGGGCGGAGGGCGGCGCACGGCACCGACCGGAGCATTCACCCGTGCGAGAAACCCAACAGTGCTCTGCCACAGCGCCGCTTAACTGGACAGTCTCGTGTAGAGAAAGCAAAAGCGAACACTCTCTTTTGCCATCCTTTCCTTTTGGCAGCATTATCTTTATTAAGGATACTATCCAGGGTGTATGTTAGGTATTGGTGGCTGTGCACACAGACACGCGTGCGTATTTCTGCTTATGGGTTTTGAAATGAATCTACTGAGAAATCATCCGAAGTCAGACCAAACCCCCTAGCTCAAGATATATCCGGACAAGGCATAATTACAAAATAACGAATTTAGCACCAGCAGGGTCACAGGGGGGGCTCCGGGCCGGACCCGAGGGGCTGCTCGGGGCCGGACCCCAGGGGCTGCTCTGAAGTCAGACCAAACCCCCTAGCTCAAGACATATCCGGACAAGGCATAATTACAAAATAACGAATTTAGCACCAGCAGGGTCACAGGGGGGGCTCCGGGCCGGACCCGAGGCGCTGCTCGGGGCCGGGCCCGAGGGGCTGCCCCTCTCCGCTCCCGGGCCGGGCCCGAGGGACTGTCCCGCTCCGTTCCCGGGCCGGGCCCGAGGGGCTGTCCCGCTCCGCTCCCGGCGGGACGCGGCCGGCTCCGGGGCCGGGCAGCCCGCGTGGCGTGCCGGCTGCTCCGCGCCCGCAGGGCTCCGGGATGCGCGCTGCCTGCGGGGCTGGGTGTGCCGGTGCGGGGCCGGGGAAGGGCTCGGGACGAGCCTCGCTCTGCTCCGAGGGGAGGCAGGTCGCGCTTTCCCCCTTCCCGGGTGCCGGGCTGGGCTGTTGCAGCGCGATGCTAATCCCTATCAGGAGCACCGCGACGAATTTAAGGCGACCTCTGCTCCCTGCGAGTGCCATAAAAAGTTGGCACAGGTTGAGGTGGCCTTTGGGAAGGTCCCTGCTTCGCTGCTGGGAGGGAGGGATACCGAGGATGGGAAGGTTGGATTTATTCTCCAGAATCTGGCAAAGTGCTGTCTCAGGGAGAACAGTGCAAGGTGGTGACCTGAAACACTCTGGGGGTGCCAGGTGTTGCCTCATGTGGCAGCTGCCACGGAGCTGCCCTCCATCAGCTCAGCGGTTCTCTTCTGCACGCTTTCAGTTTTATAGCAACCTGTGCTGAGTTCCTGCTTAACCTCAAACCCCGAGAAGCAATGCTGCTTTTTATTTGTTCTGAACTTCTCTCTTTCTGTTTTTGTTCCCTGCGTTGTTTTCTGGTTTTGTTTGGTTGGGTTTTTTTGTTTTGGTTTTTGGTGGTTTTTTTTTTCAGGAACCAGTGAGTAATCAGTATCTGTTTATTCTTTATAACCCTTGTGATTCCCACCATAATTACTCTGAGTTATAAAAAAGCTTTAAATGCTTTCATTTAAGTGTTTTAATGTGTACCTTCTGCTTGTAATGTGTGTCCTGGGCTGGGGTGCAGTACTTCTTGTGGCAGCATCATGAGCTCTTTGCCCCAAGCTCATTTTTTGATTTTTAAAAAGCTCACGTTCTCTTCCGTGTGAGATGTAAAATACATCACTTGCAGGCATGCTTTGGAGCCAGTCTGCCACTGTTCACCAGCACAGCGGTTTTTCTACATGGAATTCAAGATTATGAGATACATTTTAGATTAATATTTCCATTTAAAAAAAACTTTTAAATATTATTCATAGAAGGAACTTTACAGAGATCCTGGAAAAACAACAGAAGGTTTGCAATTAGTAGGAGGAAGCTGAACGTGTGGTTTGATTTGCTTACGTGATGAGGCCGTGATTCTTTCGGGGTCCAAAGTATTTTCACACAATCTGGTGTCACGTGAAGATTTGTACCTTTACAGGGAGTATTCTTTTACTTTACATGCCAGTATGTGTAAATCTGATGAACTGCTGGAGGACTCCTTGACTCTGGTAACTTTTGCTCACATTTTAGAATTGCAATACTGGATGCAAATGAGACTTGGCAATGGTTGCAGTATTGTAGTGCACAAGCCATGATAAAATACACACTGAATGCATGCATTAACTCCTGTCTTAGTCATACCAAAACTCTTTGAAAAAATTGGTATAGATTGAGCAAGTGTGTTTTTGTTTGTTTGTTTGTTTTGGTTTCTGTGTTTTTGGTTTTTCTGTTTTCATTTGGGGGTTTTTGTTTGATTTTGTTTCCGTTTTGTTTTTGGTTGGTTTTTGCTTGGTTTTTTTCTTTGCTTATTCTTGTTTGTGTTTTTATTTGTCATTAAATCTCCCTCCCCTGCCCCCCCTTCTCCCCAGTGAAATTTGGGGGTGGAGGAGGACTCAGAGAAGTGCAATCCCATGAAAAGTGTGCAGGGGCTTTTTTTTCTCACGGAAAGAAGCTGAGATTTTCCTGGTGTAACGTTGCCCTTCATGTACAACAGTGGCTTTGTTAGGACTGAGACTGCCAGCAAATGCCAGGTGACAAAAGATGATAGGAGGACACACTAACAGTTCTTTGTTTTTCTTTTTCCCTCAAATAGGAATCAAGAATGCTTAAACTGGATTTATCATTCATCCTGCAACGAGCTTAAAACGCCTCTCCACAAAACTTTATGTCTGAGGTACTGTTTGTTTCTTTTAGCCAGCAGTAGTGACTAAGGCCTTGTCAGAATCTGTGGAAGGTGGGAAGGACATGGTTATTAACTTTTTATGAGCTGACTGTGACCCCCAGGACCTGTGCAAGTTGCTTGGATCACCAGGAGGTGAGTTAGTGACTGTGGGCACAGCACCCTGCAGCCCTGGCTCTGTTCTCACACCTTTGCTGTGCTCACCATCAAAGGGTCACTTGTGTTCAAATAAACTGTGAAGGCTCCCTGTCTTGATTAATCCATGCCTCTGCACGTGGTTGCAGGAGGGAAATGCAAGTTTAATATTCTGCAGGTTTTGGTTGTGGCAGGATATGTGTCACATTCATAACTGGGGAGCTGGATGTCTGCTGGAGTCTTGGGTTTGAGTTCCTGTGGGCTGTGCAGCTGCACCTCCTCACAGTGTTACTGTTTCAGCCGTGCATCTCTTCCATGAGCTAATGCCTTTTGGAAATATTAATGATCCATTCAAGGTCTTGGATTCATGGAATTTAAGGTGTTTGATGTTTGGTCACTAATATCATTGCTCTGCTATAAAATTTGGAGTATGAGTGCCTGTAGTAGGAGGTTTGTGTAGGTGAGTTGCCCAAATACCTCATGCAGATGACTTCATTTTCACTGTAGATTCCTAAGAAATATTGCTTATGTGAGTTTCATCCCCGGAAAAAAAAGTCTTTAAATCAAACCAATTTCAGCCTAATTTGACAGAGGTAGAGATTTAAAAAATAGTATTTGAAAGGTTTTGAGGGTTTTCTTTTATTTCCTAGAAACAACTTTTTGTGTCAAAAGGCATGAAGGGCTTTCTAGCATTGGCACTGAAGGAACAACCAGTGAGAGTTGCACTTCTGTTGTGTGCTTGGGAGCTGAATTTATAGGCGAAGAGCTTGGGAGACAGCAAGCTCCCTCAGTTCTCTTGTTCACGTGGAGCCTGGGTGCTGGGCTGCACAGTTCCTGCTGTGCTGCTGAAATCTGCCTTCCCTTGTGGACATTTCCCCTCTGCAGCCACTCAGACTGTTGCAGTTTTGTTTCTCTTGCAGGTAAATGGCAGGACAGAAAGTGGTGTGAAAACTTTGAGAGGCACTGAGAAGTCCAAGTAGGTCATTCATTGCTGGAGGATATGAGGGATGAGGTCTCCTATTTAACTTTTTCTGCTCTTTCTTGGCACGCATTCTGAAAGCCTGGCACTTCTCCATCCCTTTGGCACTTGCCTAAAACAATGGCAAGTAAGCTGAGCTGTTGTGGGATAGTAACAGAGTCTTGATTAAATTGCTGAGAGCCCCTTTCTCTTCCCTGCCAGGGCTGGTGGGTAAGCTGCACATGTGAATTAACTCCTTTGCATGGGTGAGGATGGTGTGATATATTTAGAACAGCTCTATCCACCCAGCTCTTTGTTGAAAGTTCCTGCCTGACTTCATGTTTCAGGCAGACAGAGTGAATTGTCTCTGATCTAGTTTTTGTTACTGAAAGATGAGCAATTAAATTGTTTCGATTTCTTAATTTCTGCCTGCCCCTGGTAAAGCAGGATCTGGTTCTCCAAAACAGTGAGGGCTTGATGAAACGTGATGGCTGAGCAGAATGACACAGCTCAGCACAGCTGATTTCAGCTGAATTAGAGAGTTTTCTGCTCAGTTTTGGCCAAAATGGGGCCCTATCTAAACTGCAAAGAGAAGGAAGGAAGAGCTGACAAACTCAGTGAGAGTGAGTTTATCAAAGAGCAATATCAGAGCAGAAATCCACCTAGCAAAGAGGCATCTGAGGTTAGCAGAGCAAAGGCAGAGGCGTGCCCTGTAAAAAGTAGTTCTGCAAAGGGGTTCTAGAAGTGTAGGAAGTATAAAAAGCATAAATCTAGAAAACTGCAAAGGATCCAGGTTCCTGTTTTCTCTCTTTTCTGTCACTGTATTCTCCCTTCTCTCAGCAGACAGGGAACTTCCCTTCAGGAGTATTGAAGGGAAGATCTAGAAATTGCTTCTCTACCACAAAAAAAATTTGATGCAACGTGAAGTTGCTCTGTGTGTGTGTTCCAAGCAGTGGATTTCCCCAGCAAATGTTAGTCTGGAGAGCAAACTGTCCATGTTAATGATACCAGAAAATGCTTAATTAGGTCAGAACGGGAGCAGCTCTTCAGATGATGTCTTGACATGTTGAAATCTTGCACATTCCAGAGGAAGTGCCAGGTGTGCAGGCAGTGAAGTCAGACTTTGCAGCATCTTCTGAGAAGGCAGCTAACCCAAACAGGGAATGCCAGTTTTCAAATTCAAAGTCATTGATGGACAAGATAGAAATAACTTTTATCTAAGTATTTTTGCACAACATTTCTACGTGGGGTGATTTGGTGGGGGGATTTTTTTCTTTTTTTTTTTCCTGGTTGCTTTTTAAAAAATATTATTATTTAATCTGAAAATGGTTCCTATTCTGCTGTAAGTGCTAGAACCTCAACTGTAATAAAAGTCTATTCTCTGCAAGGACTAAGGAACCCAGATTACCTCTCGCTACTTTGGATTTTCTGTTCACTTGTTTCTCTTGCTGCATAACCTTTCAACTTGGCTTTGAAGCTTGTGCCCAGCTTTCTGTTTCTAAATGTTGGTTTTTTTTAATGTATTGACGTGTTAATCTGTATTTTTCTTTCTTTGAGTTCTTGTTACTTGTCATATGTGGAGTTTTTCTTTCAAAAGTTTCCCCAAAAATTCTTTTGAAGGTCACCAAAAACATCCCAAACAAACCCTATACCAATTTTCCTACTCTTGGTAATATTTGATGGTAATTTTGTTTTTGGAGTATTTTTTTTTCCAATGTATATTTATGTTTAGATAGCATGCAGTGCCAACTTCAAGGGTGCTTAAGAAATAGGAATTTTCCATGCAAATTTGAACCCAGGCTTTTTACTATCTTATGAGAGTTTTATTGTAGGCAAATTGTTTACTAAAAATAATTTGAGATTTCATATATTATGAATTATTAAATACATGGATTTAATAGACAAGACCTGATGGAGGGAATATTAATTTGCTTGGTTGTGACTTAAACTAAAACATTCTTTGTGTTCCATATATAAATCTTTAACCAAACTACCCTTGCTTACAACATAGTTTTCTGGAGTCAAGTAGCTTCTTTCTACTCTTTGCTTTTTGATTAATTTATCTAAATTTTGTGTTTCAATACGAGGAATGTGTGTCCTGGTGCGTGTTTGTTTTTCTGTATTGCATATGCCACACACGATTCCTTTCAGCTCAGGCAACCTCCTTTAAAGGGGCCCTTCAGAGAATCACACTTAAAAGCCTCCAAGCTCTTTAGCTGTGTTTGTGTAGTTAATACTTTGCCCAATGCCTTGGCAGGTTTGCCTGGAGTTATTTCCCCTTGCAAATGTTGCTCTTTTAAAATCCGAGTTTTAGTGAGGTGATTCAAGGTATTAGTGCCCTGAAAAGAGCATTCATGTTTCAGGCTTTTTTTGTTACTTTATTACCGATTTCCAAATTGAAAGCTCTAATGACCTCTGAAATAAAACACCAACAAAGTAATCTTTGAGTAACCGGGTTTCATTAGACATTTTGAATCAGATTGTGCTAGCTGCTGATGGGCTGGGGTGGCTTTGGAGTTTTTCCATTGCTGCTGTGATGTCCCTCCTGGCAGTGTGCAGGCTGGGGTGCACTTTGGGGATACCCTGTCACTCTGTGCAGAGCTCTGGACAGAAAAGCATGGAGATTTAAGAGGTGTAAGTCCCTGTTTGGGTTTTAAAGAGAGATCTGTTTACGAGTGTTTGCAATTTGTTTACTTTAGAAACTAGGGGTTGGGCACATAAAAGGCTTTGTGTATCATCTGGTTCTTCATGAGACTTTTGTTGCTGACTTAGCTCTGCCATCTCTGTGATGTCACTTGTTACTGACTGGTCAGAATGAATTGTCTGTTGCACAGATAGCTCATTTGGGGAAAAAACCTTTGCTCTGGAAGCAGTGGTGTTGGTCACCACTCAGGTTTCTGGTACTTCAGGGGTTTGATGGAAGTGCAGGAATGGGCTTTAAAGCCTGCCCTGTGCTGCAGTCCCGCCAGGCTGTGGCAGCAGCAGCAGCACAAGGTGGTTCCTTCCCACCACGTGTGGTTTCCAGAGTGTCTGTGTACATATATTGATGCTTCCTTGAGCACTGTGTGTTGTAGTGACCAGTCAGTGTCACTCCAGTTGCCTGCTAAAGCTTTGTGCAAAGCTTCAGGTAGCCTATTTTCACTCAGTTCAGGAGAATCGTGTGCTCCAGTGAGAATGTGGATGCAGGTAAAGACTTGATCTAAAAGAACAAAGCTGAGGCTTAAATGGGAATGAATTGTTGATTTGTTTGGATGGTCTTGAAGTTCTGTATTCCCTTTGCTACTTTGATGGTGTTGGAGCTGAGATCTTTCTGGAATATGCAATCAAACTAGTTTAGGTTGGAAGGAACCTTTGAAAGTCATCTGGTTCAACCACCCTGCAGTGAGCAGGGACATCTTCAACGAGATCAGCTTGCTCAGGGCCCCAGCCAGCCTGGCCTTCAATGTTTCCAGGGATGGGGCAGCCACAGTTTCTCTGGGCAGCCTGTGCCAGTGTTTCACCACCCTCACTGTAAATAACTTCTACCTTATATCTAATCTAAATCAATCTTTTCCTAGTTTAAAGCCATTACCCCATGTTGTATCATAACAGGCACTGCTAAAAAGTTCTTCCCACTTATTCTCTTCTGTTTGAAGCAGAGTATTTTCTGCTGGTTGCAAGTTGAGGATTACTGATAGTACCTCAAAGGCATTTGGGTGAGAAGGCAGATGCAAGTTCCTTCTTGTTCAGGCTAGCAGTGGAAGCTCCAGCACACAATAAATGTACAACAAATGACTGGCTGTAGTTAGTTCCATGCTATTTTCAAACTTCTTGCTGTTCATGTGATGAAAGTTTAAAATTTATTGTGTTTCAGACTGAATCAGTTTAATTGTCACACCTACCTTTCACGTGTCAGGAAAGGGATATGGGAAATCTCTGAGTCTCAAGTATCTCCCAAGTAACAACTCCCCAGGAAAGTTGTTTGAGTGCTGATCTTTTAGGACATGTATTTTTCTTATGCTCATTATTTAGAGGACACCAAGTAACTCAAGCCTATTAAGTCCTGCTTGTTCTATCAGTGATTAGTGAGTGTAATCTGTTCTTGGCTTCTTTAGAAAAATTCTTTATGGATTCTAATCTGGGTTACTATGGCTAGTTAGATTTCAAAGAACAGCTTTTCTTGATTGTGCTGCTTTCTGAATCTTTTATCTGGTGTCCTGTAAATAATGTAGTTTATTCAGGACTGATTGATCTGAGCGTAGTGAACTATTATTGTAAACAGTAGCACTGCAGCCCAGAAATGAATACCTTGATTTTATTTATAACTTTGGGACCTTTCTTTGTGGTACACTGTTTAGACAGCAGACTGTGTAGGCAAGTGTGAGTGTTGGAGAGTGTGTGTGTGTACAGAGGTGGGTGTGTGAACCTACAAACGACAGAGTATCTTGTTACTGGGTCACAATCCCTTTCCAGCTGCAGGTGCCTCTAAGGACTTGTCCTTTTGCCTGTGGGAAACAGTCTGGCAGTAAGGCAAGACTGTGGGAATTTGGCTAATTTGTACTTACATGGTTGGAATGCAGCCAATTGTCACTTAGCTCTCCACTCATTGCATCTCCATTTCACTATTGTCTTTCTAGCCCCGAGCTCTTCAGAGGGGCTTGAGACACTGAATGTGATAAGAAATCCTCAGCTATATATTAAAAACACTTTCTAAAGCTTATCTTTACAGTGAATGCCACCGAGTGTCCTTTACCTAACTCCTCTCTTCTTGCTTTGAGCAGGACTTTGTTTCTGGGTGAAGAATGCAGACTATAAAGTGCGTGGTGGTCGGAGATGGCGCGGTGGGAAAAACTTGCCTCCTCATCAGCTACACCACCAACGCCTTCCCAGAGGAGTACATCCCTACTGTGTTTGACAACTACAGTGCCCAGATGACCGTGGATGGCCGGACAGTCAGCCTGAACCTCTGGGACACTGCGGGCCAGGAGGAGTACGACCGCCTGCGCACGCTCTCCTACCCCCAAACCAACGTCTTCATCATCTGCTTCTCCATCGGCAGCCCCTCCTCCTACGCCAACGTCCGGCACAAATGGCACCCTGAAGTTTCTCACCACTGTCCAAACGTCCCCATCCTTTTAGTGGGCACGAAGAGAGACTTGAGAAGTGACCTGGAAACGGTTAAAAAGTTGAAAGAGCAGAGCTTGGCTCCCACTACCCCGCAGCAGGGGACTTCGCTGGCCAAACAAATTGGAGCAGTCAAATATTTGGAGTGCTCGGCGCTGAATCAGGAGGGGGTTCGGGAGGTGTTTGCTGAGGCTGTCCGTGCAGTTCTGTATCCTGTGACAAAGAAGAACACAAGAAAATGTGTCCTATTGTAGTTGCCTTGGGTGATGGATGTTGGAAGTTGACTAGAATCTTGGAGGGCTTTCTAACGAGTTAAATTGAAGATTTGCATCTTGCACTAACAGCTCTAAGCAGAAAGGGTTTATACAATGAATATTCTTGCAGTCTTACTGCTTCAGGGAAACTGAAACAGAACAGGTTTTTTTTTTTCCAACTGAGAGGTCAAACACCTACTCTATTTCTAAAGTTCCAGTCTCCAGCTTCTCCAGGGATCACTTGATTATTTTAGTGGAGTAAAATAAAAGAGGAGACCTCTTTGAAGCCACTTCTTTACTAGACAGGCATCAGTTACTAGATTTGCTGAAAAGCACAAATCCTGATAACTTTGCTTTAAGTGTAGCTGCTGCTTTTCCCATCCTTTATTTACTGATTGAATTTGTTTTACAAACAGAAGTCTGGCTGTCCAGTTGTTTTGTCAATTTAAAGCTTGAAAACAATTTGTTTACTTGCAAAAATGCCTGAACTATTACTGAGATTCACCTTGTAGTGAACTGTGATTGATTGTCTGAAGAGTTAGCATGAGGCATGGTTAATGCAATGAGCAAGACCAAGGGAATACCTGCAATGATTTATTAATAGAAGCAGGAGCTGATTTCTCCTTATGTAAGGAACTTAGAATAATGATGACTCAGTCAAAGGAGTGATTTTCATAGTTTTGAGGTGAAGAAGTGGAAGAGTAGTTTAGATTCAAGTCTTCCATAATCTTCTAAACTGAGATTTTATTTCACTGTCCAAAGAGATGTTGCACCCTGAGAATAAAGTTTTAACAATTACCTTCTCAGGCTGACTGAGGTATTTAGGATGACACTTCTCAAAATGAGATTTTCAGTGTAATCCTTTTGATGAATCCCAGAGACTTGACAGCAGCCTGTTTGCTCTTGAGCAAGTGCTTAAATTCCTAACATTCTTGGGGCCACCATCTGAGATTTTTATGGCAAATTCCTTTGTTGTTTTTCTGTGAGAAGGCTGACAGAAAATTTGGAGGTTCTGTTTACAGGAACCCCTGCTTCTTCCTATTTTCAGTTCAGTCTGTAATGGTTAGCCAGTCACTGGATAGGATTACCTGGGTGGTTTTCTCCTCTCCTGGATGCTCAGTTCTTATACACTCTTTTTAACTGAAGTTCTATTTACATACTTTTTAACCTTCTTTAGCAGCTCTAGTAAGTGGCAGCTGGCTTTTATTTTCAGGATGTGCACTGTTCTTTATGTGTGGTTCCGGGACCAGCTGAGGAGTGAGCGCATGAGCCCTTCCTTAGACTCAACCTTCCAGCTCCGTGGCATGAAAGCAGCATGCTTCAAAGATACTTTGTGTGAAACCACTGGTGCTGGACTGGGCTTTGTTGTCTGAAGTTGACAGTGCTGTCTTTGTCTGCCTGCAGCCTCAATTGGTCATTCAGAACTTGCTTTTTTCTTGTGATTCCCACACATGCAAAACTGCACTGGTGTATACCCTGGTCAGGAAAAAAAAAAAAGTGCCTCATTTTAGCAAGATAACAGAAAATACATCAACAAGGTTATTAGGGATCTTGTGTTAATTTGACCTTGCCTTATCTGATGCTGGCAAAAATACCAGGTGGATAGAAACGTTTGCATTTGTGCCTAATTCCACTATTTGGATAGAAATGTGGGTATTTGTGCCCTGATTCCTCTGTTTGAAGAGGATGTGCCTTTCTTCAGCTGGTGTAACTGATGCTGACGCTAACTGCAGTTTTTTAATCTGAGACGTGCTCCTTCTGGTGCTGCTTTAGCCAAGTGAAACCCACAGGTTATAAACTGCAGTTAGTCCAAGTACTGGTGCTGTGGCCAGTGAACCAACACAGAGTTCCAAAGGCTGAGCACAGGCAGCACCAAAACACCCTTCTGCAGGATGCCTGCAGAAGCCTGCACACTCTGCACGTTTTTCTTCACCAAGTGCCATGGCCTGGAGTGTCTTTGTGCCTCTTGCACTTGCAGAGGAAGTGCTGTTCCAGATGTGGTTCCTGCCCTGAAGGCTGTAGAGAATTCACTGAGCTAACCTCTACTCACCACCTTCTGCCTTTGCTTTAGCTGTAGGCCTTTAGTGTGGGCTGGGCTTGCAGGCAGCAATTAACTCTGTGCCTTGTAATTCAAGATTATTTTCTGTAGGTAAATTTAAGTAACTGAGCAAATAGACTTTATCATGTTTAAAATGTATTTATTTAAGCCAGTGCACGTGGTTTGTTTTAATGCTGGTCAGACCTGAATCAACTGTCTAGTGACCCCGGTGCAAGCCCATAACCTTTGCTTTATTCAGAAATGTACTTTTGAAAGTCTGTGATACGTTTGAACTAGTCTTAAGAGGTGCCTGAAATTAAAAGTCTACCTTTTTTTTTTTTGGCTACATATATTTGCAGTTTTGTACTGAAGCTACTACTGTTTTTAAAAGTTTTTACTTTTTTACATACTGAAATCTTTTAATCCTGTGCCTTTTTGTGGTTATTCCTAACTGAATTACATGCATTTTGTGGAGAAGAAATCTTGTGAGCAAGTATTATTGCACAACCCCTCCATTTCTGTAGGCTCAAGCAGCCTTCCTGGAGTGAACTGGAAGAGAGTGTAGCGAGATAAAATTCAACTACTTAATCAATTTATTTGATTTGCTTACACTGTTGATTACATTATGCCAGAACACCTTATCCCCACTTAGATTACTTAGCAGATGGATTCCACAACAGTGCTGAGGAGAATAACAGGACAGTTATGAAAATGAGCAGAGGGAACTTTGAACCATCAAAGACTTTTTACTCACTTTGGAGAACCTGGTTATTTAAATGCTTTCTATTTCTGTCACCCTCTGACAGGGGTAAAACTCCTGGCTAGTAGCTGGTTTCCTCCAGCCTCTGCTTTCCACGAGGGTGAGCTTCAGAACAAATCCAGCAAGCTTTTCCTTTCAGTGGGCATTCTCCTTTCGTGATCCTCCTTCCTTTTTTTCCCCCTCCCTGGAATTCTTGGTCCTTTTTTTGTAAGTAGTCCAGTGCTTCAGTTTACAATCAGTTCTGTTTCTTCCATGCTTTATTTTTCTTCTGTGGGCAGTTGAAAAATACAGACTTGGCATAATCCCATGGTTGGATTTTGTCTTGTTTTGGGAGGTCAGAAAACTCAGTGTGGGTTTCCTGAACGGTCCAAGGTCCTTGGGTTTGTTACTGAACAGAGATGCAATGTGTATGTCTTAATTCACAGAAGAGACTCACTGTGAAGACACAGATTTTAACCTTTGCTTTGTGAATTATTTCTGAACCACTTGGTTTATTTTTTTTAAACACATCTGAAGCTGAGCAGTTCAGGAACTGTGTGTCCAAAGGATATCCACGCGGTGTGCTTAGATTTGGAAGTGCTTTCTTCAGTTTAGAGCTGTAGCTGTTTCTATGAGATTTAAACTAGAAGAACCTCCCTGTGCTCTGTGTCCGGGTGCTAAACAAACCTCACTGTAGAACCTTGGTGCTGCCTGGGCTGACCCCGAGAAGGGGACGGCTCTCACAGGGTCCCAGCCCGGGCAGCGAGCACCACCCAGCAGGGGAGCCCAGGCTCTGAAGTGTGGTACTGGTACATACACTGGCAACTTGATTTTACGCTATAAAATAATTTGTATTACATCTAACAGTTTCAAAGGATCTTTTCCTTTTTTTATTATTATTATTTTATAAATTATGCGTAATGACATTGTAATAAACCTTTCCTCACCTCTCTGGCTGTCGCGTTGACTCGCCTGCTGTTTGTCCCGCTCGGTGCTGAGGGCAGCTCTCTCCCGGGGAAGCCGGGCCCGCTCCCTGAGGCGATGAAGGAATTCTGGCGAGCGCGGAGCGGCTGCGCCTGCGCGCTGCGCCGGGCCGCGCGGGGGCGCTGTGGGCGGGGCCGCTGCCGGGCCGCTCCGGCCGCCGTTTCCGGCTCGCTCTCGGTGTCGGGCAGCGATGTCGGACTCGGAGAGCGAGGAGGAGGCGGACGGCGGCCGCGCCGAGCCCTTCTCCCTGGCCGGCTTCCTCTTCGGCAACATCAATGAGGCGGGGCAGCTGGAAGGGGACAGCGTCCTCGACAAGGTAGGGCCGTGTCGCTCCGGTGAGGCACGGCGGGGGGAGCCGGGGTGCCTGGGGCCACCTGTGGGCTATCCCGGGTGAAGCGGGCTGAGCCGCTTTGCGCGGGACGGACCGGGGTACCCCGGGCTCTGCCGGGATGTGTCCAGGACAGCTCGGGGTGTCCCGGGGGGGCTCGGGGCAGCCCCCAGGCGGCACCCGCAGCCCCCGGCTCTGGTCTCCCCAGGAATCCAAGAAGCACCTGGCCGGGCTGGGCGTGCTGGGGCTGGGCAACCTCATCACCGAGATCACCGCCAGCGAGGAGGAGAGCGCCGAGAGCGAGGGGGCGCAGCTGGACGAGGAAGGTTTGGCGCTGGGGGGCTGCGGGCTCACGGCTCCTGCTGGGGAGAACGAAATGCACCCGGCTCTGCGGGGAATACCGCGGTGGGCTCTGCTCAGGGGCCCTGTCAAACGCCTTCCCTTCTCCACCTTGCCAAACAGAGTCCCAATCAATTCTGCACCTGTTCACTTTCATTTTTTATGAGTATTTTTTCTTTTACTTGTCTCTCCTCCTTCATAAATAAGTTTAATCTGCGTTTGCGTTAAAGAAGCCTACTTGGCACACAGCATTGTGATATCTCTTTCTGAACTTGTTGAGCAGTTTTCACGAGTAAGTGATAGCTCACTGTGCTAAATTTGCTTGCTTACCAATCCTTTAGGGGAAATTCAGAGCCATGAGAACTGTTGATCAGAATGAGGGGAACAGTACTCTGGTGGGAGATGCCAATCAGATAGTTTTGTTTTTTTTAAATAAAGGAAGCATAGCAAAGGATTCATAAGCACCTAGTGAAGCCTGATGTAACTAATACAGGTTGGGATAAAGCTTTGTGTTCCTCCTAGGCTGGGTTAAGAGCACCGAGGATGCTGTTGATTACTCAGACATCACTGAGGTGGCCGAGGATGAGAGCCGTCGGTACAAGCAGGCCATGGGCAGCCTGCAGCCAGCCCGAAGGCCAGGTAAGGGGCAGCAGCTCTGCTGTGGGGGCTGTGCTGGGGCATTGTGCTTTTCACTCCTTGCTTCAGGAGCTCAGTATCAGCTGTTGTGAAACTCTCTTCACTGGATGAAGCCACTGCTTGCTGTCTTCCTCTTTTAAGGAATCTGTTCCTAATTGGAGTCACTTCAATCTTAGTGTCTCTCTCCTGTTTTACTCCTGAATTTATTTTTAAGAGTCTGCAGAAAGTACCTTGGTTTTTTTGTTGGTCCCAGGTGTCTCTGTCTGTATTCTAGCCTAGAATGTGATTTCAAAAACAAGCAGTTTTTCCATTTCAGTAGCTGCTAGTGGAAATGCTACATCTTGGCATGTTCTTTAAAGATGTCCTACACTTAATCTTTCTGGTGACTTTTTGTGGTTAGTGAGATATAAAGGTGATTTTGACTTTTTAACCCACCTTTTCTTTATTTCTTCTACAAAGAGTGAAAAAAAGGATGTGATAGCAGAATATATAAACACATAGGCAAATTGTGAGTAAAAGGAGGTCATAGCAGAATATATACATACACATGGATTTTAAGTGCTTCAGTCATCTTTCTGCCAGTTTCTCTTTGTCCTTCCTTCCTGCTATTTTTTAAATTTACATTTTGCAAGTGCATTTGTGCAGGAGGCTGAACTGCTAAGAGTTTTCATCTAGTTACCAGATAAGAATGGTGTCTATGCCATCAGGTTTGAGACAGAATAAATGGAAAGGGTGCCTGGTTTTGTTTTATTATCTGCTTAACATCTGGTCTCCTGCCCTGGCTGGTTAGATGAAGATGAGGATGATTACGATGCTGACTGTGAAGACATTGATTCCAAGCTGATGCCACCACCACCACCCCCTCCAGTACCCGGAAAAAAAGAAGATGAAAAGGATGCAGCTGCCACTGGTGAGTGAGGACTTTCTTCTTGTCTCTGGCAATGTGAATGTCTGAAGAAAGTGAGCTCTTCTGTGTGGCAGTTGTGCGGCACCGCGCGTCACCCAGACTCGGTCTGCAGGCTGCACCTGGAGGTGAGTGTTTGTGGTGGCCCAGGATTGCCTGAAGCCTGGGGTATTGTATTTCCAGTGACTGTTGAAATGCCCATATTGACAATGAAACTGGTTTTTTTTATCTCATCCTCTCAGTTGTGGCTGGGGAATTCACCTGGAACGCTTAGGATAAAATGAAAGGTTAAGCCAGAATGGTACTTAGAACGCCTGAACAGGCTTAATTTTTGCATAACTTCATATAAACAGTAAACGTGGCACTATGGGGTTATGCTAGGGGAGAGGGAGGAGGCCTGTTTGTTTATAGGTACTTGTTCTATTGTAGTATCTGAAGATGGAGACGGTATCATTTTGCCCTCCATCATTGCTCCTTCCTCTGCTGCCTCCCACAAGGTGGATTTCAGCAGCAGCTCTGATTCTGAGTCAGAGATGGGACCTGAAGAAGCCAGGCAGGCAGAATCCAAGGAAGGCAAACTCACACTTCCTCTTGCAGGAATCATGCAGCGAGATGCTACCAAACAGTTGCCAAGTGTTACAGAGCTCTTCCCAGAATTTCGACCAGGCAAGGTATTGTAAGAGATATGTGGAAGAGATGTATCCTCTAAATATGCGTTGTACAGTGCTTAGGGGTGTCTGCTCAGTAATCACATAGATGTTCTTGCTCACTCAGTACTTTCTTTAGTTTCTGTGTGCTGCTGTTTCCAGATTGATTTTATCTAATAATATTCCTGCCATTTCCAGGAATTTCTTAAAGAAATTTCTGTAAATCAGGGTGTGAATGTTTTGGTGACCATAGCAAAGGCCTGTTGATTTGTTACTTTTGCCAGATGATTAAAAACCAGTGCTAATCTGTCTGCTTCCTGGCTTTTCTGGTAAATACTTGCTCCTCCTTTTATGCTGTCCTGAACTTGGTGTGCTTTTCCTGTAACAATTTGTGATCGGTATCTTTACTTAATTCTCTCTTGAAATTGCTCTGAGCATAAATTAGAAATCACCTCAAAGCAAGTTGGTTCAAAGAATGGTTGGGTTTTGCACAAAGCAAATTCATTACAATTCTTTACTAAACGTTCCCAAATAGAAAATGCAGTTTATGTATTTCAGTAATTATTTTGGAAGTTTTAAAGCTGTCAAGAATAGAGGAAAAGCAGACTTTTGTGTCCATTTAACCTGTTAGCAGTTTAACTATGGCTGAGACTTTTGGTCTTCATGACAAGTCATTGAAACTGGATAAAGGGTTTGTAAATAATCTGTGGGAGTTTTGGAAAGAAGGTTTACATGGATAAGCAGAGGTGGACAGAATGGTGTCATATAAACATTTCCTTGGGAAAAGAAATGTAACAGATCAGTGTAACAGATTAACAGAGACCATTAATAGGGTATATTTGCAAATCTTTGGTTCTAATTCCTGTTACCTAAATATGTCAGTTAATTTAGAAATAATTTCTTACCTTTTTAAGAGAGTTCTTAGAAGAAAATAATAAATTTAAGTGTTTAAAATCCAGCAATCATACCCATAGAAGGAACAGGAGAGAAAATTTATCATTACTGTGTGTACAGGTTATGGAGATGTGCAGTATAGGGGAACTGCATTATAATGGAAGTAAAAATAGGTGTATTATTTCTCGGCCATATTATCTACCTTTTTGCTTAAGAAATCTCTATATGGCTCTATTTTAGCTTGTCTCTTTTGCTGATAATTTTATCAACTCTTCTTCAACCTCCATCTGTCTTTCTGAAGATTGTGGATTGTTCAGAATGAAAATCAGTTGCTTCCAGGTGGTGTCTAACCACATGTCCAATATGTAAAGGCAGTCTTTCTTCCCTCTGTCTTTCTCTGTGTCTGAAATTAAGAATATATTCTTTTGAAAAGGAGTGATCCATCAAACAGAAGGATCAGAAACTTTTGTTTCAACTATAACAGGAAGCTGTTAATTGCATTGGGAACTGGGGTGGTACCACAGGCCAAGCTTCTGAATTTCAGAGTACTCTCTTGCATTAGTGTTCTTTGGGTGAGGGCAAGCATTCCGCAGTGTCTGTTTTAGTCTGATGCCCTTGTTTTGCCACTGCAGGTGCTGCGTTTCCTGCGTCTCTTTGGCCCTGGGAAGAACGTTCCGTCGGTGTGGCGAAGTGCCCGGAGGAAGCGCAAGAAGAAGCACCGGGAGCTGGCACAGGAAGTGCAGATACAGGAGGGTGAAGTTGTGGTTGAGAGTGGAGTGGAAGGAAAATCTCCTTGGGAGTATGAGTTTGCTGCTCCTCCCCCTCCTGAGCAGTGCCTTTCAGATGATGAGGTGGGATATCTGAGACTTAGAGAGGGTCACCAGCTAGTGCTGGGGGTAGTGGTGGATTGGACAGCAACTTTTAGAGGGAGGAGCTTTTCCCTCAAAAGAAAAGTGGAGAACAGAGTTGGCTTGTATTCCAGCTGGGCAGCAGCTCTTCTCCAAATACTAGTCAGTGACTTCAGGTGATTGCTTTTTACTGAGAAGGCTGCATCCGTGGTTCAGGATCAATAGGAGAGCTTACCCTCTTTGTATCAAGAAGGAATCTCTGTGTTCTTGGAAGTCTAATTGCAGAACATTCTTGAGGCAGCTAGTAAGTATGGAAAAGAACTTCTTAGAAACATTTTTCTTCTATAAGAGTAAGCTGGGAAACTCGGGAGGAAGAGACCTCTTACTGGCACTTAGATAAACCACCAGTGTAACCATTCCCTCCTTGCTGTGCTTCAGATTACCATGATGGCACCTGTGGAGTCGAAATTTTCCCAGTCCACTGGTGACACAGACAAGGTGACAGACACCAAGCCCAAGGTGGCCGAGTGGCGCTACGGCCCCGCCCAGCTCTGGTACGACATGCTGGGCATCCCCGAAGATGGCAGTGGCTTTGATTATGGCTTCAAGCTGAAGGAGAAGAACGAGGAGGAGGAGGCTAAAGGACACACAGAGGAGGGGGTGAGAGGGAAAGTGTGGGGATGGATGTGGGGATTGCTGCACAGTGGGAATCTGGTGGATTGCTGTGCGCTGTGCAAAGTGAGATGTTGAATTTTCCTCCTTTAGTTTGGAAGGATGTCTTTCAAGCCAACAATTATTACTCCCTTCCAGGATGCAGAATCATCGAAGGAGAAGGATGATCTGCTAGCTGATGAGCACTTCCTCATGGTGACACAGCTCCAGTGGGAGGATGATGTCATCTGGAATGGGGAGGATGTCAAGCACAAAGGGACTAAGACGCAGCGTGCCAGCTTGGCAGGCTGGCTGCCATCCAGCATGACCAGAAATGCCACTGCCTACAATGCCCAGCAAGGTGATCAGGGCTCTGACAGCAGCTTTACTTGCTGTAGTGAGCTGACTCATTACGTGCTCAACTGCAGCACTCAGTAAAATTGTACATATACAGTTGCATGTCTCAAATGTAGAACATAATTCCCCCTGTCAGGGGGTGCTTTTTGGCAAAATCACAGCTCCACTGAGAATTCTGAGAGTTGGTTTCTTTCCAAAACCAGAGTAAGTCACTTCTGTTAAAAAACCCCTATCCCAGCTCTGTCTTTCTTCTTCCCATGTGGAATACCAGATGCTGGATCCATCTACATTAATATCAAGGAAAGCTGCCCTTAGGATTTTCTCTTTTTATAAGCTAGTGGAATTTTGTTTGCTTTTGCTTTTAATTTGAAGAATTATGTAGAAGTCTTCAGAAGTTTCGCTCAGCTAAAAATTCTATTGTTTTTTCTAGATAGCAAGTAACAATTCTTACAAGCCTCAGCCTTCTTTTAGACATGGATGCATTTTAAATTGAAATTGTTCATGTGGAATGAATGTTTGTCTTCTGTTTGTCATATCTTATCCTGCTTCTGAAAGGAAAGACTAATGGGGATGCCAGATCTTTATTGGGTACCAGTGTCAATTCTTTAGTGTTCAGCTGTGAGTACAAGACACTGAGGTGTTGGATGGGTGAATTGGAGGTTCTTTGAAGAGGCTGCAGACTCCAGCAGTCAGCTCTGTGTGAAATGTTTTTTTAAGCTTTCCCGCAGTTCTAATGACACATGTCACTCTTTGGGATATGAGCAGTAGGTTTTCAGGCTGAAATTCACTCTCCATGCAACCCCCAGTCCTGGTTTGAGGCACTGCAGTGTCCCTGACCCTCCCACTCAAGCTGACCTTGCTTTTGTTTTCCTTTTCTCTAGGCTTGAACCGCAGTGGCTCTTTGCTCAATTCACCAATTCCTCTAGCACAGAAACCCAATGTGGCAGGAGTCCTGGGCATAGCAAAGTGCAAGGAAAAGGCCCCTGAACAGCAAGGTAATGGCTCATGAATAGGTGCATGTGACACTAATTTTTGTGGTAGAAGGGCTACTTGTTTGCTCTAAAACTTTCTGGAGGCTGTGTTTCAAAAGAGCAAAATCTCTGAGCATTGGTAAAGCTCAAACTTGGGGCTCTACTTCCTCTTTGCTTTCAAGATCAGTTTTCTTTTGCTTTTTAGAGGTCCTCCCTCAAGCAGCCTGAAAGGTGGGGAAGGTAGAGGCAGTAAGATGTGGGAGTGAGTTCTGAAATAGTTTTCTGTGTATAAAATTCTCAAGGGTTCTGCTTTATGATTGTTGCAGTTTCCCTGGATGAAGACAAGCCCTGGTACTCCATTTTCCCAATTGATAATGAAGAGTTAGTGTATGGCCGTTGGGAAGACAATATCATCTGGGATGACCAGGCAATGGAAACCTACTTGGATCCCCCTGTCTTAACACTTGATCCAAATGATGAAAACATAATTCTAGGTATGTTTATGGCATCCAGAAAATTGAATTGACTGTGAAAAGACAAGGGGAAATGAAAGCAAGGGTTTGTAATCACACTGTGGTGGAAATAAATGGACTGGGGCAATACTTAAGGCCTTCCTTTGTTCTGGCTTTTGAAGTTAATTTGCAAGTCAAAGGCCTAAGCAGGAGGTGGCAATGCTAATAACCTTTATTGTTGAGGTGTACACATTCAACTTCTAAGTTAAGTGCACTGAGAGGAAAGCAAAAATTAATGCATTGAAAGTTAAGTCCAATGTGATTAATCTGGCTCTTGATGTGTTTTGGGAGTGACTGTCTTAATCTGACTTGCACGCATGTTGGTTTGAAGAGAAAAGGTAGGGATGTAAACTTGTGCTTTTAGAAATTCCTGATGAAAAGGAAGAGATGACTTTGAACTCTCCATCCAAGGAGAACAAGAAAGAATCTTCTCTAAAGAAGAGTCGGATTCTGTTGGGAAAAACAGGTGTCATCAAGGAAGAGCCACAGCAGGTCAGCAAAAGCTTTAGCATCATCTCCAGGGTTTGGAATGATGAGGAGGGAGTGAGGTTTTGAGATTTTTTTGACACTTCTCTCTCTGTTAAAAATGGAATTAGAACATGTCTCAGCCAGAGGTGAAGGATCCCTGGAACCTCTCCAATGATGAGTTTTACTACCCCAAACAGCAGGGACTTCGAGGAACCTTTGGAGGCAACATCATCCAGGTAGTCACAATAGTCTTCACTGGGAGAGAGCTTGAGTGTCTTGGTAGGAGGTTTCTAGCTGAAGATTTGTAGAAAAACAGAATTTTGCTTACAGCAAGTTAGTTAAGACTTCATGAGAGATATTTTTAATGTTCAATTAAAATGAGGAGTTCGAACAAATTTTTATTGATTGCCCCACAAACTGAGTTTTAATTGCTTGATTTTCCTGTTTCCTACTCGCCATGCTTTTGTTTTGTGTCTTATTATGTAGTATTCTTTGTAAACCAATAGTGGGAGGGGAGAAGGAGGTGCAGTTTGTACTTCTGCTGCTACTGTGTGTCTTAGTCTGAATATTATAAAATTGATTTAGTTACTGATGAACATGAATTACTGCTCACCAGCCCTAGGTGAGGAGATGAAGGTTTTTTTCTTCCTTCTTTGTGGAATTCAGTGACTTCTAAAACCTCATCTGACTCCAGCATCTTCTGTAATGGGAAAACTGTGTAATTCCAAATTACTTTCTCCCCCACTGCTAGAGATAATGGCTTCACATGTAATTCCTGATTAGTAAAAAGATCCCACCATTGGGTACCATTTGAAATAGTAAAATTGAAGTCATCTCTGTATGCAAAGGAAAGATCTTTCGATGGAAGTAAACACTTTTCTGTCAAAAGGCAACATTTATGATGACAAGTGAATTTCAGTGCCCTTGTGTTTCTGCTAGGAGACCTAAAAATATCCACGGGCTCTCTTATTGAAGGTTTAACAGGACAGGACGATGATCTTGCTTTTGAGGTGGTGATGTCCCTCTTAGCACAGCTTTTGTTCTGTACCAGCACTCCATCCCAGCAGTGGAGCTGCGCCAGCCGTTCTTTCCCACCCACATGGGTCCCATGAAGCTCCGCCAATTCCATCGGCCTCCCCTGAAGAAATATTCCTTTGGAGCCTTGTCCCAGCCCGGGCCCCACGCCGTGCAGCCTCTGCTGAAGCACATCAAGAAGAAAGCCAAGGTAGAGCTGCTGCAGTGTGCCTGTGTGTGGCTCGTGGCAGGGGGATGAACTGTTGTGCTGACGCTGTCCCTGTCCCGGCACAGATGAGGGAGCAGGAGCGGCAGGCCTCGGGCGGGGGGGAGATGTTCTTCATGCGCACACCACAGGACCTCACTGGCAAGGATGGAGATCTCATCCTGGCTGAGTACAGTGAGGAGAACGCCCCTCTGATGATGCAGGTTGGCATGGCAACAAAGATTAAAAATTACTACAAGAGGGTGAGTATGCAGATTCTGCTGTCGGACAGTGATTTCCCTCTGCCTCTCACTGAGAGCTAACAGCACTTCCGTTGCACCTTCCAGAAACCTGGCAAAGATCCAGGGGCTCCAGACTGTAAATATGGAGAGACTGTTTATTGTCACACTTCACCCTTCCTGGGTTCTCTGCATCCAGGCCAGTTACTGCAGGTGAGAAATGAGGTTTTGACATTTAAAAGACTGATAAGTTGGATGTGGCATCATAGGCAGAGTACCTTTTACAAGCCCTATTCAATCACAAACAATGCTCAGCTTCCAAAAAAACCACCAGCTTCCTTTTCAGTTCCAGTTTATGTCTCTTTGCTTACTTGTAATAGTAATTACTATTACTAATTCAGTTCCTAGCTTTTTTTTTTTTTTTCCCTGCTACGTGCTTTTTAAAGTTGTTGTAGGAGTTACAAGAATTGCAGGAAGTGAATCTTTGCTGTTTTTCTTAGTAATGGCATTAGAAATAGTGTTAGAGAGGACTGATGGGAAAACCAACGCTGTTTGAATGCTGGGGAGCTCAATAAATAGGTGTTGGAGGGGATAGAAAACATGGATTTCTCACAGTCTAGGATTTGATATGTACCTTCTGAGAGCTGTACTTCTAGTTTTTGGATGCCACTTGCTAGTCAGGTGTACAGGCTTCTGCTTTTATGAGCCTCTCTCTGTTGTTAAAATATATACATTTGAGATGGGGAGAGGAATTAAGAATGTTAAAAGGACCACCTGGCTAATAATCCATTAATGTAAATATAAATGGATTTCAGTTAATGCTAGCTGCTCTTCCTGCAGCAATCATTTTTCCATTGTGTACCACAGGAAAAAGGTAAGGTGAAGGTTCATATCAGAGATTTATTACAGAACTAACAATGCTAATTGTGTGTTGGGTTGGTTTCTGTGTTATTGTGCCCTTTTGCAGATGTGTTCTTTCTGCCTTTTTTTTGAAAGTGCCTCCTTAAAGGACTTGAAGTACCTCTCAATGTCCAAAGAGCCCTTCAACCTCTGCATTTGTTCTAGTGTTTCTTAAGCTTTTGTTCTTCATGCTTGACTATTCCCTGCACATCTACATATGCTATGATTTTAATAATGGTACACCATTGCGATGAACCTTGAGGTGTTGTTTTGTCTTAAGATCCTTTTTGTAGATTGTATGACAGAAGATTTGATCAAAACTTTTGAACTTTGATTTGTTTCTCTTAACAGGCATTTGAAAACAATCTTTTCCGGGCCCCCATCTATTTACATAAGATGCCTGAGACAGATTTCCTGATCATCCGGACACGGCAAGGCTACTACATTCGAGAGCTGGTGGATATTTTTGTAGTTGGACAGGAGTGCCCACTCTATGAAGTACCTGGTCCCAACTCTAAGCGAGCTAACACACATATCAGAGACTTCCTGCAGGTA
Organism: Passer montanus; assembly: GCF_014805655.1. Classification (NCBI taxonomy): domain Eukaryota; kingdom Metazoa; phylum Chordata; class Aves; order Passeriformes; family Passeridae; genus Passer; species Passer montanus. Next base: position 449,690 of record NW_024368596.1, on the reverse strand, counting down.
TGTGATAAGAGATTATTTGGGGGTCTTTGGAGCAAGCCCATGGCACAGGCTTGGGCCTTGGGACAGTCTTGATTTGAGGATCTCATTGTCCTGCTGTGACTCCCTTTTTAAATTTGTTTGTTTTCTTGTGAGGTGAGAGCACTGCAGGAGTTGGATGTTAACCAGACAGGCCATTTTGGTTTTCATGTAACCAAAGATTTATAGCGTGTCTCTTCTGTTTTAATGGCATTCTATCTGATAAGTAAATTATAACGGCTTTTTATTACCAGAATGAAAGGTTAGGAGATTATATACAAATGTACAAAATTGAAGAAGTTAGAGTGGGTTTTGAAGTGGTTGTGCTGTGTAAAATGTCACCTATGGGTTTTACTAACAGTCAGTTAAGGAAACTTACCACTGTGCTATCAAACAGCACAGAATTACAGTTGCCTCATAGGTCTTTCTTAATTTTCTAGATCTTGTGGTGCTTAAGCTTTGGGACAGTCCATGAGCATTCAGTAATTACCCTCAAGTTCATATTTTGGATAAAATTTCTAGTAATTTACTGTCAGTTTATTTCAGAATTATAACTCCAGAGGTATTTGCAGAGCAGGAAAATCCATACTGTTCACAGAATTTCTGTGACAAAGCATGAACGTTTCTAATGTGATAAAACAAATTTTCAAGACAAATATTTTTTCCACATCTCCTTCTCAGACACAGCTGAACCTGAAGCAGACACGCAGCTTGGAAAACTTCACTGAGTAAATTTATGAGAAACAATGTTTTTTAAGTAGCAAGTCTGAAGCAGTCACCAGAATCATCGTGTGTACTGTCTGTGCAAGCTAGTTGATTGTTTCTTTGGACAAATGGGTGTTGTTTTGTAGGTTTTTATCTACCGGCTGTTCTGGAAGAGCAGGGACCGCCCGCGCAGGATCCGCATGGAGGACATCAAGAAGGCCTTTCCCTCCCACTCCGAGAGCAGCATCCGCAAGCGCCTGAAGCTCTGCGCTGACTTCAAACGCACAGGTGCTGAAGGGTTTTCAGCCATCCTGTGCTGCTCTTGGAGCTCCAAACACAGCAGAGGGAGGGAGCACCTCCTGATAAAACGTTCTTGAAAGCTTGTAGAACTGAAATGAATCTGACTGGGTGGTTTTTTTCCAATTTTTAAGAAACTTTCTTATGGCACAAGTGTGCTTGATGGTGAGATGTGACTGCAGTTTAGACATTTTTAATAACCCTTTGGGCAGTGATTTACTCGTTAAAGACACAGCACAAATAGATTCCCTTCCCTCTGTGTGTTTGCAAGCAAATGCATGCGCATGAAAGCTGGGACTATGATAGCATCCAGCACACATGGGAAACCACTCAGTGTTTGACCTGTGCATTTTTCAGGGATGGACTCAAACTGGTGGGTTTTAAAGCCGGATTTCAGGTTGCCAACAGAGGAGGAGATCAGAGCCATGGTGTCCCCAGAGCAGTGCTGTGCCTATTACAGCATGATCGCGGCCGAGCAGCGGCTCAAGGTAAATCCTGCTAAATCCAAGGCAAATTACTGACACCCTGTGAGGGGTGGGCCTAGGTAACACCTTCTCCCTGGAGCTAATTCTGCTATAAAGTAGGCAAGTTAGGTCTCTGACTGTTGTGTCGCTTGCTAAGTTTGCTGCTGCATAAAAGGGAGTTAGGTTTTAAAGAGAGAAACACTGTATTATCTGAGTATTGAATTAGCTGTGCTCAGAAGTACCAAAAGGAAGGTACAAGAAAGGGCTTATGTTTATACCTGGAGTTCTATAGCTGAAAGTAACCAGCAGGTGGCTGTAAGAGACACTGATTGTCTTTTTGAAGTTGAGTGCACTGTTTAGTAATGGAGTTTGTCAAAATACTGGGCAGTTTGACATCTCTGCTACTGTTGGTCACTGTGAATCTTGCAGGCAACTGTCTGTGGAAGTTTGCTTGTCCAGCATGACAAGTCTCCATGACTTCTAGTTCTGTCTCCAGTAAACTTTTTAAGGCTTCAGCTTCTCATTTTTTCCTTAATATTTCTCTGCAGGATGCAGGTTATGGGGAGAAATCCTTCTTTGCTCCAGAAGAGGAGAATGAAGAGGATTTCCAAATGAAGATTGATGATGAGGTATCATCAGAGTTATACATGAGTGTGTACACCATTATATAGATTTGAATTGTGGGAGAAAAATGAGGTCCTTATATTTAAAGGACATATTTAAAGTCCAATTCAGTGTTTCCAATGTTCACACAGCTTTCCTGGGAGCTTCTGCTGGCAGCTCATACCTGTCTTTGGTGATTGTTCTTGCAGGTCCTTTCAGGGCTAAGCTTTTTTTACCTCAAATGACTTTTTGTGAGTTCCTTAGCACTTTAGTTATTCATTGAAGTGTTATCAGGGCAGCTGAAGGATCAAGAAGAGGAATTCACCCTCATTGTGTCAGTTGAAAAGTTCTCAGTATGACTGGAAGAATTGCAAAATAAAAGCTTGTAACAGGGTTATGATTGTTTATTTTCTTACTGGCAGGTGCGCACGGCTCCCTGGAACACCACACGAGCCTTCATTGCTGCTATGAAGGGCAAGTGCCTCCTGGAAGTGACTGGTGTTGCAGATCCTACTGGTTGTGGGGAAGGATTTTCTTATGTCAAGATTCCAAACAAACCAACCCAGCAGAAGGTATAGTTCCCAAGGAGCCAATAGCTGGGAAGTCATGTGGGACTAAATAAGGGACATAAGGAAGAGAAAATACCAGATGAGCCTAGGAGAGACTCCTGTGACATTAATAGGCTGAATCTTCCTCTGAACAGGACGATAAAGAGCCTCAGCCAGTGAAGAAGACAGTGACTGGCACGGACGCGGATCTGCGCCGGCTTTCCCTCAAAAATGCCAAACAGCTTCTGCGGAAATTTGGGGTGCCTGAGGAGGAGGTGAGTGTGAGCCCAGGGCAGGCTGCACACTTCACTCAGGCTTTAGCAGCTGATGGTGGAAGGGACTTAAAATTTCTGCTTTGACCTCATGTGGAGAGGATTGAGATCCACAGCCAGGTACCTCAGCTGTGTCTCTAGGCCACTCCTTCCTTCCTGTTGCAGATCAAGAAGCTGTCCCGGTGGGAGGTGATTGACGTGGTCCGTACCATGTCCACAGAGCAGGCACGCTCAGGGGAAGGGCCTATGAGCAAATTTGCCCGTGGCTCTCGGTTCTCTGTGGCAGAACATCAGGAGAGATACAAAGAAGAGTGTCAGCGCATCTTCGACTTACAAAATAAGTATGTCCTTATCTGATGTTCACAGCCTTGGACCCCACCCTGTCCCCACCTCAAAAGTCCAGCACTGTACATGCCTGGGGCTCACTGATATGTGGTGGTGTAGGTATTCACTCATCTTGTTGGGCTTGTGAAGTACAGCACTAGGAAAGAGACCTTTTGCTATTAGTAGAAACCCTCAAGTTTAGTGTGTTGTTGTCACAGACCTTTTGGAAGGGTAGAATGTGTTGTAGAGTCACAACATGAGATGTTCTGCACTTCCACACATCAGTAGTTCAACACCTTATTTCCTTTCCTTTCCTGTTTTGTTCTGTTATGAACAATTTGCCATCCCTCTCTTGGGTAGTAGGTACCAATTCTATGTCCTGTTCTTAGAACTGCCAGAATTCATGCCGTATTCCTTGTTCTGGCCTGAGACTTGAGAGTGGTGAGGGAATAAGGTACTGTTAATGAAGAAGAGATCAGCTATTTGGAGAAGATTTGCTCAAAACAGTTGATCTTTTAGCAGGGGTTAAAAGGAGGGCTGGGAAGGGAATATATTATGCCTGTTGTAATAGTGATTTGCATCATTTTCACCTTTGTATTTCTGGGAAGGTAACAGACTGACTTTATTCTTTGTTCTGGCCTGAGACTTGAGAGTGGTGAAGGAATAAGGTACTGTTAATGAAGAAGAGATCAGCTATTTGGAGAAGATTTGCTCAAAACAGTTGATCTTTTAGCAGGGGTTAAAAGGAGGGCTGGGAAGGGAATATATTATGCCTGTTGTAGTAGTGATTTGCATAATTTTCACCTTTGTATTTCTGGAAAGGTAACAGACTGATTTTTTTTTTTTTTAATTTGGGAGGGCAACATTCACTGACTTTCAGGATGCCTCCTATTTCAGGGTTCTGGAATCCACTGAGATCCTGTCAACAGACACAGATAGCAGTTCAGCTGAAGACAGTGACTTTGAAGAGATGGGAAAGAATATTGAGAATATGTTACAGAACAAGAAAACTAGTTCTCAGCTCTCTCGGGAAAGAGAAGAGCAGGAACGGAAGGAATTGCAAAGGATGCTCCTGGGAGAAGACAATGACAAAGACAGGGGCAAAAAGGACAGGAGAGACAAAAAGGGGCTGTGTAAGTAACTGCAACCACCAGAATTATGCCTGGGAAGGGATGCAGGACTTTACGTCAGGCTGCAAATTGTGCTGATCTGGCCTCTTAAGAATCCTTGCAGAGAGAATGTATAAACATGCTTATCTGGGGCTTTTCCCTCTCTGGGGGTTCTTCCTTCTCTTGAGCACTTAGTAGCTGAAAGTGCCTCTGAAGTGTATTCTTTCCCTCACAGCTTTTGTTTATTTTGAACTATAAACTTACTCTGGTGTTTCTTTAGATAGTCACTGCTGCTTCCTGCTGAAGTTTCTTTTTTTTAAATTTTTATTTTGAGTGGGGAGCTGCTTTTTCAGTATTTTTCTCTAGATGTCTTCACACATAGTTCCTGCAACCATCTTAGGGTTGTGTAGTTGGATCTTCTGTGTACACACAGCTCTGTGTGTGAAGCAGGCACAGTCTGCAGGCTGATAGCAGTGTCTGTTACACTGTGTGCTGTGGCAGCATGTTTAGAGGTAAATTGGGCAGCTGCCAGATTTGGATCTCCTGGAGATGTGCTTGTTTTAAGTACATTCCAGCAGAGAACTTGACCTGTCCCTGACTGGCTGGTAAAACATTTGGCCTGTGAATGAACTTCATGAAGGTGCCCATGACCACTGTTACTTGTTGAATGTGTGTGAGCAAAGCTGAGCTCTGCATTTGAGTCAATGTTATTGTTGCCATCTATTCTCAAATTGGGAACACATCAGTAATAAATAGTTACTGGAATCATTTATAAGGCAAATGTGGAAGATTTTTGATGATTATTACCTCATGAAAAGATATCCAGTGTTACTTTGTACAAAACCTCTCAACCTGAATTATGAATGGTGCTGGTAAGAATCTGTGCTGACTTGACACACTGGTTGGAACATTCCTTGGAAAACTGGATAATTCTTGACCCTCAGTTTCTGCCAGATAACCATACCTATGATGAAAAGCACTGTAACTAATCCATCAGCAGGACCAGATGCAATTGCATTGCAGGTTGCACCTGTGGCTCCTTGTTGACTATAGCTGTTCTTTCTGGCTTTATAATCTGTGTGGATAATTAGGTAGCTTTGTTTCAGATGGATTTCATGTCATGATAACAGAACATGAACAAGCAAGCGAAAGACTTCTGTTAGGTTTTCCTGAATGTGACTCTTGGAAGATTTTAAGCCAAAACTGTCTGCTGTATTTAAACTATGGTATTTCTACAGTGTGGATAAAAACTAGAAGCAAATAAAGCATTTTCTTGTGACAACAGCTTCAGCAGCCTCAGCAACCTCTCACAAGGATGATGACACTGCCTCTGTGACCAGCCTGAATTCCTCTGCCACCGGCCGGCGCCTGAAGATCTACCGCACGTTCAGGGACGAGGACGGCAAGGAGTACGTGAGGTGTGAGACGGTGCGGAAGCCCGCGGTCATCGACGCCTACTGCCGCATACGCACCACCAAGGACGAGGAGTTCATGTAAGGCCTTCCTGCTCTCCTTCCTCTGTCTCTTAGCTTTGCCTACAGGCTTGTCTCATTCCACTGACAGCATGAAGAAATGGAGAATTGAGCGTAGAAGCCCGGTGTGGTGATGGTGGAGAGAAAGAGGTTTAATGGCTGTCCTTTTGGAGGGTGTCGCAAACTTGGTGCAGTGATTGAGCTGCCAGAAGAGTACCTGGTAAATCATGAACTAGGCTGGAAAATTTCTGTGTTTTTTTTCCCCCACCCAGACGGAAGTTTGCTCTGTTTGATGAGCAGCACCGTGAGGAGATGCGGAAGGAGCGGCGCAGGATCCAGGAGCAGTTACGGCGGCTAAAGCGGAACCAAGAGAAAGAGAAACTCAAGGGGCCTCCAGAAAAGAAGCCCAAGAAAATGAAAGAGCGTCCAGACTTGAAAGTAAGCATTCCATATAGGTTCTGGCTACTAAAGAAATTTCCTGTTCTAATGATGTACTACAGATCTCACAGATGCATTTTAATGATGCTTTACCTCAAAACTAGGAGCGCATATGTGAATTCTGATCCATCACTTTCTATTTTTGCAGCTAAAATGTGGAGCATGTGGTGCAATTGGGCACATGAGGACTAATAAGTTCTGCCCTCTTTACTACCAAACAAATGCCCCACCTTCTAATCCTGTTGCCATGACAGAGGAGCAGGAGGAAGAGCTGGAAAAAACAGTTATTCACAATGACAATGAAGAACTCATCAAAGTTGAAGGAACGAAAATTGTCCTGGGAAAACAACTGATTGAGAGGTAAGGGAAAAAGCAGAGATACTGGTGGGGATAATAAGAATAAACAACATAGAGCTTAATGCAGAATACTCATATGTATATTAGTCACAGGAATAAAGTGACAGAGCTTTACATAAACTGTCATTACAGTATTTTGATTGAGCATTTGGTATTATGGCAGATGGAACCAAAGCCAGTACTGGGGGACAAATGGTCTTGATTCACGTGAGGGCTGGAGGAAGTATTGTGCTTTTTTCTTTGTGCCTAGTGCTGATGAGGTTCGCAGGAAATCCCTGGTCCTGAAGTTTCCTAAGCAGCAGCTTCCTCCAAAGAAGAAGCGTCGCGTGGGGACAACGGTGCACTGTGATTATCTCAACGTGAGTGAAGTGTTACTGAGCTGAGTGCAGCACCTCCATTTCTGTTTGCACCAACTGGCCAGGCCCTTAACTGCTCCTGTGCAACCTCCTTGTGCCTGCCCAGAAAATTAATAAGCTAAATTGTCTAGGATTTCTGTGAGTAAATGTTTTGCATCTTGGAACTGCCTTCATTTTTCTGCCTCTTGTTTTTACAGCGTCCTCATAAATCCATCCACCGGCGGAGAACAGATCCCATGGTGACACTCTCATCCATCTTGGAGGGCATCATCAATGACATCAGGGATCTTCCCAATGTAAGTTTGAGCTATGACACCCAAATCCTGCATCTGAGGCGATATGGGTTGAAGCAGGATATGTAGACACCAGAATGTGGCTAGTTTTGTATGGATATATGCTCAATTTATTTTTTAATTTTTTTTTTCAACATAACCAGCACAAGATGAATGAAATGTAGCAGTGTGTAATGCTTTTATATATGTGGCACTGGAGAAGATCTGTCCTTCACTCTTTTCTGACCAAACTTTGCCAGAAACTTGAAAAATCAAAAGTTTAAATGGAAGATTTGAATTTAAATGAGAATTTCAAAGTTCAGTTTCTCGACTTTTGTGCTGCAATTGAAAATACCACAAATTCTCTGTGAGATTTTCCCTCTTATAGTGGTATTAGAAAATATTGTGTGGAAGAAAGTGTTTGCCATCGTGGTGTTGAGCTTATTCTGTTTTCCCTGGTGCAGTTAAGGACCTGGTGTAAAGGATTTGTACATTAGTGCCTGTTTAACAGTGGAGGTTCAACTGAGATTAGCTGTGCTATTACTGTGCTAATAACCATTTGTTTCTTTTCCTCCTCAGACATACCCCTTTCACACGCCTGTAAATCCAAAAGTTGTCAAAGATTATTACAAGATCATTACACGGCCCATGGATTTACAGACCCTGCGTGAAAACGTCCGGAAGAGGCAGTACCCATCCCGGGAGGAGTTCAGGGAGCACCTGGAGCTCATTGTGAAGAACAGTGCCACCTACAATGGTAACAACACAGGGAAATCCTGCTTCTGCTAATACACTGTGCAGGGATGAGTTGTGCAACTTTTAGAGTCAACAAAGAATGTAAAAGCAGAGCAAATTCACTTCCAGATGGCAATAGCGAACGTATATTTTTCCTGAGGTATCTGGAAGATTATATTAATGTTAATGAACTAATTAATAAATAAGAAAGAAGTGAATTCCAGCATGTACCAACAACTAAATGTTGACTGTGATGTGGTAATTGAAATTCAGTTATGGGTCTGTGTCCTGGGGTGACTCAGTGACTGAAGACTTCTGCATGTTTCAAGTCGTGCCTCCCTCCTTCATAGCTAAGTAAAATATTGTTTTCAGTAGATTGCATTATTATGCTTTATTCAATGAATCTTCCAATGCAAATAGGAATAGTTCACACCCATTGAAGGCAGTGCCTTGGAGCATGCAGCTTTGAGTGGAGTTTGCTGTCATGATTTTGCATATTGGGATTCTCAGTCATAATAAACTTTTTCCCCATTGGGAGGGTCGGGAAACTAGTTGGAAAAAAAAAGGAAAGAAAGCTAGTTTAAAATAAAAGTATAGATTCTGTGATAGAGCATGTATCTGCTGGGGAAAAGTGATGATTCATTGGCTTTATCTGACTGCTGATAGAAACATCTTTGTCCAAAATATATTAATTTGACAGAAAAACCTCCCAGCTGCACTGAGTCTATCTAGGCTGTGCAGCATTGAGGGTGACACTTGACAGTTTGTGTCTTTGCTGCTTCCTTTATTATTTTGACAGTTAAATCTCTGATTTATTCTAATAAGTAAGATCCATGTTTTCATTGTTTTGTTGCAAATGCTTGTTTCCATGTCTGAGGAATCCTGAAATTATTTAAAGCTGTGGGTTTTTGAATATTCCTTAAATGTCCATCTTGCCTTCCTTAGTGAAGGAAACAGAAATGTCATGATTTATACTGTGAATATTTGGCAGAGGTGGAGGGCTTGGAGGCCAATCTGCCACAGGCACAGCTGCTTTCCAAAGGGTTTCCAGACTTTACTAGAATGTATGCCAGAAATGTTATTTACTACTAATAACATTTTCTCATATAAAATGCATGCTGAACTTGAATAACTGTGTGTATTGAAAATATACTTGAGTATATTCTCCTAAATATGCCAGAAATATTATCAATGATGCTGTAGGAGTAAAGATAAATCATAGTGTGACATGGGCCTTTTTAATCAAGCTGCAGTTGCTGGTGTGTGTTTGCAGGGCCAAAGCACTCACTGACACAGATATCCCAGTCCATGCTTGACCTGTGTGATGAAAAGCTAAAAGAGGCAAGTTCTGTGAATATGTTGTGGTCAGAATGGAGGGGAAGGGATGATCAAGGGTGGTTGAAGACTGAGAATAGGGGATGTGCATAGGCAAAACACAGGGGTTTTGCCTGGGAGGGTAGTAGGAAATTAAGGGAGTTCTTCCTCCTACCCAGAAGGTATTTGAATTTTTAACATTTTAAACAGTTCCCATGGGAACCTTTCTGAAAAAATGCTTGTTTCTTATTCTAGTTACTTTATCTTATCTGTAGGCTTATATCTTGACTGTTACCCCCTGTTAGTTACAAGTGTTTTCATAAAAAGGTGCATGGCAGCCTCTCTGGGACAGAATATCATGATAGCTCAGTTATTAGTTTAGGGTCAGCCACTGATTTTCCCTGCTTCTTTTGCAGAAGGAAGATAAACTGGCTCGACTAGAAAAAGCAATTAATCCTCTCCTGGATGATGATGATCAAGTGGCCTTTTCCTTCATTTTGGATAACATTGTGACTCAAAAGATGATGGCAGTTCCAGATGTATGTATCTTGAGTGACTGTGTGATGTGAAAAATGTACTGATCTTGTTGTGGAGAAACCAGTGCTATTAAATACAGAAATCTTCTGTAAAATTATCAATTTGTATTATATGTTTCTACTGTCAAATAGATATCAAAAGGACTAGTTAAAAATCCAGCTGGTAGATCTTTTCTGTGTGTCCCTCCTGAACCTAAATGATTGGATTCAAGAGGTTTTGTTATAAATACCTTAAATACATTTGGAGTGTTAATCAGTTCTGCAGACATGACATTTGTAGAAAATTCTACACAGAAGCTTTCTAAACCAGTCTGTTTTCTTTTTTTTTTCAGTCTTGGCCCTTTCACCATCCAGTTAACAAAAAGTTTGTTCCTGATTATTACAAGGTGATTGCTAATCCGATGGATCTGGAGACCATCCGCAAGGTGTGTAGCTTGGACTGAGCACTCTCTTGAGAGCTGTTGGGGCTTGATCACTCACTGGGTGACAATTCTCTTCCAGAATATCTCCAAACACAAATACCAGAACAGGGAGACTTTCCTGGATGATGTTAACCTCATCCTTGCCAACAGCATTAAGTACAATGGTAGGTGGTGGAAATGAGGCTTCAGCTGCCTTTTTACTTTGATTCATTCATCTGGGCACCTGTACTGCCAAAGTGTGTTGAAGCCTGAGGCTGTGATTCATAAACTTGATGATTGTTTTCCTTTCCTGAGGAAAGGGATGCTTTAACAGTGCTGTTTTCACTGTCACATGGAGCTTTATTACCATCTGGTGCAGGATGGGGCAGTTACATTTGGGGAAGATGTTCTGCTGCTCAGTACATGTCTCTGATCCAATGATTTGTTTCTGGGAATTTCCTTGAGACAGGGTACAACCTTTCTGTGTCCTAAATCACACTTTTAATGCTGGAACAAACTGGTTGTGCTATTTTAGCTCTGCTTTGTATTTCTCCTTACATCAGGAGCTGGGATTTAGGGGTCTGTGTAACCAAAACCTGTCCTGCTGTCTCGGCAGCTGGAATTGAAAAAACATCAGAATGTATAAAGAGATTTGTTTCTTACTACAGGGTCAGACAGCCAGTACACAAAAACAGCCCAGGAGATTGTAAACATCTGTTACCAGACTTTAGCTGAGGTATGTGGACAACTTTACTGGAATATATACAGTTTGAATCTTCTGTTCTGAAACCTTAGCAAGTGTTTTTATTCTTAGTATGATGAGCACCTGACTCAACTCGAGAGAGACATCTCTACTGCTAAGGAAGCAGCACTGGAGGAGGCAGATCTGGAAAGTCTTGATCCTATGACCCCTGGTCCCTACACTCCACAGGCAAGTGACCAAGCAAGGCTTTCACTTTCTTTTAGTTTCAGTCTCCTGAGTGTTTGATCCCAATTTTCCTCTTTGTTTCATGTTCTCCATCTGTCTGCAGTTTGTCTTTTAGTAGAGTATCTTGTTGGATGATGTGCTAACACTTGCTTTTTAAGAATAAATGTAAGAAGCAGTTCTGATGCTTCAGAGAGTGAGATACCTAAGACAGAGAGAGCCATTTCCCAAGCAAGTTGTAAAACTGGCCTGCAGGTGAGCTGTGTACAGTCAGGTACAGCTGAGTGTTGGTTGGAAGGTCAACTGTGCAAGTGTAACATTTGGAAACCCTCAGAAGTCAAGCAGTGGACAGGTAAGGAGAACATGAGGACAAAACATGGATGTAGTGCTGAGAGGAATCCAGGGAGCTGTTTGGTACTGGTATTGTGGGAAAGGCTCATTGCTGTGGGTAAGGAACTCTCTGATAAGGTCAGCAGAGTCCCACTGTAACCTCATTGCTGGGATTCTTTACATCTCTTGGTTCCAGTTCTAGTGGAAAATAATGGTTTTTAACCTTTATCATTGTATTATAGAAGACAATTGTGTGTGTCAGGTATTTCCTATGTGTTACAGAGTGAGTTCGTGCTGGGCTGCTTTTCAGTTTACAGTTTGGCAAAGATTTATAAGCTACTTAGACCTTTTTTAAAAATAATTCTTATTTTGGGTTGTTTGATGTTTTTAAAAGCATCAGTTAAAAACTTCCACCAGGAATGACAAGTTAATTCATGAAAACTATAATTAACTTTGGAATTTGCCTAGGAAAGCAGGGGATGTCATCCTAATGTCTGAGATGTGCCTTTTGTTTATTTGAAAAAGTTCACAGGCCTTGGGAAAGATCTCTGTGTTGATAATTGAATGATAAAATGCAAAAGTTGTGGTATAGGAAGACAAACCAAAGCTTTCTTTGCAGCTGTTCAGCCCAGTTGTAGACCAATAATTTTTTGATTCTGTGCAAGTCTGATGTAATCACATCTGGAAAGTTGCATTTAGTTTTAGCAAAGTCAGAGCAGAAAAGAAGGGCTTGAAGTTCAGGAACAATTTAAGATCTTATGAAGATTATTTTTAAGAGAAAAATTAGTTTAAAAATTGTTTAGGCAAAAAGTATACAAAGACTGTATCCTGAGCCAGGATAGCAGGACACACGTGAGTTTGGGGCAATATTTAACACCCTCCCATCCATCTCTCCCCTCAAAAATACCCAAAATGTAGCATTTTAGGAAGGTAGAAAGCGTTTGTTGGAATTGATCAAATTCAGAAGGCTGGGAATGCTGAAACTGAGTATCATGGAAAAAGACCTTCCTGCCAATAGGAAGTGTTGGGCTGTAGGAGAGTCTTTGGAGATGAGTTGAAAGAGATGAGATATTGAAGATGAGATATTGAAACAATTTGTTGACATATTTCAAGAATTAAGTGACATCAGTGGTGATCCCAGTGCTGCATCAGAGAGTGAGGGACAAAAATGCCATTTTCTTATTTGATGGTTTCCTTCCCAAGAGCAATGTTATTTGGTCTGGTTTTATTTCAAGCTGGTGATCAGAAGAGAGGAAAGGAGGCCTGGGCAGGGAACTGTCCTTGCTAAGAGGAAAGAGCTCTCTGAGCTTCTGTCTTGAACTTGTCACATAAAGGCCACCCTTGCCCTCTGCTTCTTGGCTGGAGCTACAGTCCCACTTCCCACACTCCCAAACTTGCCACAGATGGCAGGTCTGGGGGAGATTGCTTGGATTTAGTTCCCTTTTTTAAATGCAGTTGTGACAGCCAACATTTATCTCCCCATATGGGTCTTCAGAGGTTGGCCTCCAGGATATAAAAAGCAAATACAGTTGAGAGCTGTCTGTGCTTTACGTGTCTGTTTAAATTCTTAGGAAGCCTGTTTTGCCTAATTTAAGAATTATTGCTGTTGGTGTTAAGACTTTCAGTATTGTCATGATCTATGAAGTGTGTATTGTAAGGGAACTTCATTAAAATCCTAATATGTAGTTCCTCATTAACTCTTTAGAGGTCAGTGTGCATGCAAACTGCAGGTTGGCTTTTGGAACACTTTATCCAAATCCCCTTTTTCTTGCTTGTGTCAGCTCTAGGGGTTAGACAGTGACTTACATAGGACTGATTGGAAGCTGAAGCTTTGCTGTTTCATATGTGCTAGGCTTTTCCCAGTTCTGACTGGAGCATTTGGGGTGCAACACCATTCCCATTATGAGGAAGTAAATGAAAAGGGCCATGCTGAGTCAGACCAAAGGTTGATGTAATCAACTCTCCTGTCTCTGGCAGGGAACAGAAGTAGGTGGATGCAAACATGCAGTGATCATTTTTACAGCAAACCCTCTCTGCTTCTGGGAATTGGTTGTTCAGGCACCTTAAACTTGTGTTGGACCTGGACCATTGTATTCATGAGCTGCAGAGAGCTCTGTTCTCTATAAATTTATTGAATCCTTTTGGAGCCCATTTGTGATTTTGGCCTCTGTAGAATAGCACTGTATAGAAGTACTGACTTCTGTTTTAAAATCTGCTATTTGGCAAACTTCGAAGCTGAGGTTTTGAGCCATTGCATTTACCCCATTTGTTCTTTAAGAATAATTAGCTCATTTTGACTAAACAGTGTGTAATAATATGAACACCATGCCAAAAAGATGCATTTAGTCCTGAAATCCCAGTCTTGCCTCTCAAGATACTGCTCCAGTCTCATTCTTAGCCTGAGAATGTTCTGTCTCCTGTTTCCACCTATACTTCAGCCACCAGATTTGTATGATACCAGCACTTCCCTCAGTGTGTCCCATGGTGCTTCATTCTATCAAGATGAAAGCAATTTGTCTGCTATGGACACTCCCATCACTACCACAGGGAAGCGAGGAACTCAGGTCAGAATCCTCCATTTTCTCATCTGGTTGGGGAGTTGTCTTGTATGAGCAAATTACTAAAAGGAGGCAATGACTTTGTAGGAAACAGGTGACAAAGATCAGGTTTTCCTAGTAGAGAAGGGAATATATTCCAAAAGTTATATTTTCTTCATTTTGACTGGTCTGAGGGAAAAATTTAAAAAAAATAAATTAAAGAGCACTGGGAATTGAGACACTGCAAAACAAAGAATAGAGAATCAAAAGCTGCACAAGAATCTGCCTAAGGCCAGGTATTTGTTTGCTTCACTGCTTCTGGAAGTAGAGACCTGGTGACTCATGCTACAGAGGGGTTAATATGCAATCCCTTGTTAATTCTGAGCGGGGAAATGGTGAAGGATTCTCTACAGATTCACAAGATCATAATTAGATTATTATGGTTGCATCCAGTGACAATTAGGAGCTTGGAAGTGATGGTTGCTACTGTAGATACCTTATAGTTGTAAAAGGAAAAGCAGACAGGTTAAAGGGATTAAATAATTAGAAACGAACTTTTTACTGTAACCACAGAATATTTTTCCATAGTCTTTATTCTGTATTAAACAAAACAATAGATGTTGAAGGAGAAGGAATAGCAGAAGGATATGCAGTAATAGGACCATGAAAATAAATTACCAGGAGGATGAAGAAGGTGAGGAGCCACAAGACTGAAGGTGGTATCAGAAAGACTGGTAAGAGCTATTCTGAACAATGCAGGCAAACAGAGATTGGTTATGAATAGTTCTGTGTAGTATTGTAGCCATCTGTAGCTTTGTGAATGTCTTCTAGATTTGGAAGTTTTCAAGCTTTCTGTAGAAATTTATAGTCTTTGGGACAGAATCTGTATGTCCTCTTTATCTTGTACTCATGGGGACTATGGGAAGAATTGGAAGAGAAGGACAGAAAAAGATTTGGGGGAAATGCTGTGTGCTTTTAAAATATATTATGAAAATAAGCACTTTTTTTACGACCTAGTGCTATTTTCCAGAAATAACTAGTTGAACAAGGAATTCTGGTCTGTAAGGCTGGAGATTCCCAATTCAAGGATGAGCACATCAAGTAAAAGTGTATGGAGACTGTGCTCTCTGATCTTGCAATAAAGAGAAAAAGGATCCTTGCTCTGAGAGTGATACACATATATTTTCCTTTCTGTCTTTTCCTTCCTGTACTCTCACACCCACCTTTGTGGCCCAGGTGTCTCTCACACCCCCTGGGTGATGTCCAGCAGCGCCCTCCTGTCCCTGCTGCTCTGGGTGCCCTCCTCAGTGTCCCTGCTGTTCTGGGTGCTCTCCTCAGTGTCCCTGCTGTTCTGGGTGTGTCCAGCAGTGCCCTCCTCAGTGTCCCAGCTGTTCTGGGTGCCCTCCTAGTGTCCCTGCTGTTGTGGGTGATGTCCAGCAGTGCCCTCCTCAGTGTCCCTGCTGTTCTGGGTGTGTCCAGCAGTGCCCTCCTCAGTGTCCCTGCTGTTGTGGGTGATGTCCAGCAGTGCCCTCCTCAGTGTCCCTGCTGCTCTGGGTGCCCTCCTCAGTGTCCCTGCTGCTCTGGGTGCCCTCCTCAGTGTCCCAGCTGTTCTGGGTGTGTCCAGCAGTGCCCTCCTCAGTGTCCCTGCTCTTTGTGTTCCCATCCAGATGCGCCAGGGGCGAGGTCGGCTGGGCGAGGAAGACTCTGATGTGGATATTGAAGGATTTGATGAGGATGATGATGGCAAGCCCAAGACTCCAGCCCCAGTGAGTACCTTTACAGAAATCCCAGCCACAGTGTGGGGGCTGACTCGCAGGGCTGTCAGTTGTGCCTGCTGCCCTGAGGCAGGCTCTGAAATGCAGTTGGGAAAAGTTAGCACGGTGAACTGAGGGAGTGCTTCAGAGTGGGCAGAGTGGGAAATCTGTGATAGAAAGGCAGCATGCTGCTGGAGCTTCAGCATCCTTTTTGTGTGACCCAGGAGGTTGAAGATGCAGATGGGGACCTTGCTGATGAAGAAGAAGGATCGGCCCAGCAGCCCCAGGCCAGTGTCCTCTATGAAGACTTGCTCATGTCTGATGGAGAGGATGATGATGATGGGAGTGATGAAGAGGGAGATAATCCTTTCTCGTGTAAGTGTCCTTCTCTGATTGTTCATTAACCCAGCTGATCTCATGCTTCCATCACAAAAACATGCAGAGACTAAAGGGGCAAGATGAGGAAACTGGGTGAACACAAATGGGACTGAAAACAAAAGTGCAATAGGAATGCTGTAAGTGCAGAGACACAGGAAAGCAGAGTTAAGACAAGGTCTTGTTGATTGTATTTCATAAAGTGAAACTGCAAATGGTTCTGAAAACACTGCAAGTATGATTTGGTATGCAGAGCCAGGAATGGGTAGTCTGGTAAAAGTACATTTATTTTGATATGAAATAGGGTTATCAATGTTAAATGTTAAAATAATGTTATAATGAAAAGTAGTGTTATCACAAACAGAAAGAGGTGTACAGAGGTCATTCAGACTGTTTCTATGTTTTAATACAAACTTATGCAGAAAAGCATATAGTGGTATTTACCAATGACTTCTGAAAATTTTTAGGGGGGAAGAAGGGGGGATTTTTCAGAGTAGGCAAGATATAAGGCCTTTTTGAGTAATGGTGGCAATGAGATTGCTTTGGAATAACATCAGAATTGGGCATTCAGCAGGTGGTGTCACCTCCCAGGTACCTTTTCTGCCTTGTGGAGACAGGATTTGTAAACATTCCTTACAGTCAATACTGCAGCCTTGAAACATAGACAGTGCATATGTGACAGAACAAACCTGCAGCTCCTGACCACACTTTGGTTCCTTACACAGCTATCCAGCTGAGTGAGAGTGGCAGTGACTCAGATGTGGAGCCCAATGCAGTGAGACCCAAACAGCCTCATGTTCTCCAGGAGAACACACGGATGGGCATGGACAATGAAGAAAGCATGATGTCCTATGAAGGGGATGGTGGGGAGACATCTCATGTTATGGAGGACAGCAATATCAGGTAATTAGAGCTGGTTGAAATCCCATCTCTTAAAGATTTTTGAAGTGTTCATCATAAAAACCTGAAGAATATCTCATATGTTTCTTAAAGTTATCTTGTGACTGTTCTTACTGTTAACCATAATTACCATTTATTCTTACTGACAGAAATTTGGGGTTGCTGTTAGATTTTCACTAATAAAAATATGAGTTAAATTGGAAAAAAAAAACCCCACCCAGGTTTTTCTTTTAAATTAGATGATTTCTTGCACATATATAGTGGTTTCTGATGGCAGGACAAATAAAGGTTTTTACAAGCTATCTCAAACTATAAGATGCCTTTGAAATTAAAAAGTTATTTAGCAGATCATCTTTTTTTTCCCCCCTCTAAGAACAAGCATGTCCTGACTTGAAATTCAACTATTCAACTGCTTCGTTGAAGTCCAGAAGTACAGGAATATGCATATTCTGCATTTTGGAAGGTGTCCAGTTATTAGAAAATTAAAAGTACAACAATATCAGCTTTATTTTTTGCATTCAAGAGAACAGCAACCTACTCTCCCTTCTCTGGGCATTCTGTAGAGTATAAGTATTTGATTCTCTGTTCTTCTTCTACTTGTGGAATTCAGTTCCTTAATGCCATTATCACAGGCATCAGAGCTGATAGGTAGCTGGGCTGGCAGGCAATGGTCATTCCAGCCCAGGACCTTGACAAGAGTCAGCAGGAAGTTCTAGAAAAGATGAGAATGGGTTGAAAACACTCCTGCACTTTCTGTCTGCAGTGAAGGTGACAGAAGCTGTTGGGGCAATCAGTTTTTCCTGCGTGGAGTGAACATACTGGAATTGTTTCATTGGAGTACTGTTTTTTCTTTAGTTTATGTTTTAAAAAGCTGGCCAGTGACAGAATTGAAATGCACAGTGGTTCCCTCGTGTTCACAGGACTTCAAGCCAACTCTTACAGCAGTTAAATACAGAATTGCTGGCATCAGCAGCTCATTTGAAATTATTTTCTTCTTTCTTCTAGTTATGGCAGCTATGAAGAACCAGACCCAAAGTCCAACACAAGAGACACGAGTTTCAGCAGCATTGGAGGCTATGAGATCTCAGAAGAGGAGGAGGAGGAGGAGCAGCAGCGCTCTGGGCCAAGTGTGCTAAGTCAGGTCCATCTGTCTGAGGACGAGGAGGACAGTGAGGACTTTCACTCCATCGCAGGAGACAGTGACCTGGACTCAGATGAATGAACTCCCTTCCCTGAGAGGATGGTCACCCTGGGCCACTCCTGGCTCCTGAATTTCTCTTGTCCCAGTTTGGTGTAAGGAACAGTGTAGTTCCTTCCTAGAGTGTGAGCTGTGTTGAAAAGATTTTTTCTTTTTTAGATATAATATTTTAATTGATTCTAAAACATGTTATATGAATGAGCAAACGGTGGAAAATAAGCTTTAGACAAGCGTGTCCTGCTGAAGCCTTGGCTTCTTGTAGCCTGTACTGGTTCAAGATTCCAGATACAGATTTGTATGGTTTGTTCTTCAGTCTTTATAGATGTAAAGTAATTCCTCAGAAATACTGGCCTGTTGGATACGTGCATGTCTGTCAGGAAAAAATGCTTGCTCAGAATGAAATACTTCTGTCAATGAACAACTGTAATGCAATTTTCATTTCATAAAGGGGAGCTTTTTCTCTGGGACCACAAATGCAGTGTCTGATGTCTGACCCCTGAGTGCTTATGGAACTGCCTAACCACTACCACTGCTTCAGAAACAGCTGCCCTGCTTTTTCTGTAAATTGCAATTACTTCCAGACTTGGGTAATTTGAGCCTTTGGAAAGGCTCAGGCTTCACCGGAGACTGCAAATTGTCAGTGCCCCGGGGAAGCTGCTGCAGACCCCGGATACGGAGTCCTGGCGTGCGGCTGAGGAGCTCACGGAAATACAGCAGGAACGGGGATAGCGGGCTTTGCTGCTGTTCGTGTGCGCGGGCACCCGCGGAGCTCCGCCGGCCCGGTGACCGAGCTGCACTGGCTCGGGGGGCTGTGGTGTCCCGCTGACCGAGCTCTGATGCTCCAGTGAGCTCCGCTGTCCCGCTCTCTGAGCTCCGCTGTTTAAGCTCCACTGTCCCGCTGTCTGAGCTCCGCTCTCTGAGCTCCGCTGCTCGAGCTCTACTGTCCCGCCTCTCTGAGCTCCGCTGTTTAAGCTCCGCTGTCCCGCTCTCTGAGCTCCGCTGCTCGAGTTCTGCTGTCCCGCTCTCTGAGCTCCGCTGCTCGACCTTCGCTGTCCCGCTGTTTAAGCTCCGCTCTCAGCTCCGCCGCTCGAGCTCCGCCGTCCCGCTGAGCGCCGGTTCCACGCAGCCACGTGCGGGGGTACCGGGAGGTGGCGGCGCATGCGCAGTCCCGCCGCCTTTGGCGCAGCGCTGCGCGCGGAAGGATAACTTCATTCGATAATGCGCTGATTCCAGCGGGTCCTTCCGCCCGCCGTGTGGGAGCGCTGCCCGGCGCCGCCCGGACTCTTTTCCGCGGGGATAGTTCCGGCCGCGGCCATTCGGTACCGCCGCCGCCGCCATTTCGGGAGCGCCGCCTCAGCGCGCCGCGACCGCGGGCAGCTCGGCCCGGCCCGGCCCGAGCGCACCTTCTGCCGTCGCCGCCACAGCCTCCCCGGCCCCTGTCCCGATGGCGACCTCCGTTGGGAACGTGGCGGACAGCACAGGTACCGTGCGCTGCGGCGCCGCCGGGGACGGGCTGGCCGGGGACAGCGGGGGCCGGGCCGTGCCCTCGCCCCCGGGGCCGCTCTCCGGGCCCGTGCCCGGCGGAAGTTTCCAGATTTCCAGACGCGGCAGGGCGGCGGTGCCCCCGCCGCCCCGGGGGCTCTGCGCCCCCAGGGCCCGGTGCCGGGCGCGCTCCGGTGGGCGCTGCCCGTGGGCAGCCCCCGGGCCGCCGCCGGGGAGGCGCGGGGAGCTGCGGGTGCGGCGGGCTCGCTGCTATATTTATCGGGCTATCAGGTGACTGCGTTAGACGGCGAAGTAGGGTAAAAGCCTGACCCAAAATGTGTGTTGGTTTGCCCGGAATCGCTCGCCGCACTTAGGCAGGAGTTTTTTTTCAGCAGCCTGGTGGAATGGAAGGTGTCCCTGCCCATGGCGGTGGAATCGGAACGAGATTGTGTTTGAGGTCCCTTCCAGCCCAAACCGTTCTGTGATTCTGTAGCACAGCCGGATACTAAAGCGCTTTTCTGAACAGTAAGATAGCGTGTTGTGTCGGGGAAAGATCCGGCCCTACATTTAGTTCGCAGATCCAGAACTTGAGGAATGGAGGAGAAATCTGACTTTCTCTGTAGAGCAAGAGAAAGAAGCATCGTGCTGACTGGAAGGATGGAAGGACAGCACAGCTTTATCCCCCAGATTTTGGGGATTTCTGTAACCAGAGGGGCAGAAAGAGCTGAAATGATGCTTGGGAAAAGCAGAAGGAAAAGGACGATTTTTGGAGAAAGAGACGGGATAGCAGTGCGGAGATAGGGATCTGAAGAGAAACGGTATCGATACAGAAAGGTGCTGCAGTACGGTGTTCGGTACTTCTCAGCTAGAGCTGTGTGTGGTCAGCCAGGCTGCAGCATCCTCTTGTAGCCTGGATCCCTGCGGGAAAAAGAGCCACGTGCACGCCGGGAGGGAGTCCTGTGCTACCCAGCACCTCCCAGCTGGAGGTGACCACTGCTTCTGTCTGGAGCTGGATGGTGTCTGAACGCAGGCTTGAGCAGGAGTCTATTGCAAGTGCTTAGGATGGTGTTTGTAGGGGGAAAATGGCCTTGGGCGCCTTTCTGATGGTTCTATGCAGCTTTTTGTTTCGCTTGTATTGTCTGGAAGCCTCAGGGAAGGTCATTGTCACAGCACTGTACTAGACTTTTCCAAGGTCGTAGGCGAAGCATGCAGCACAAATTAGCCGAGGTACAGAAATTAATTTATGCGAGACACGAAAAGGGATTTTCCTGGCTGTGACTCCTCACTGCAGTTATTTTCTTTACAAATTGATTCAGTGCGCATCCATTCACGGGCTGTCCTACGGGTATTTTGCACTGCACAACTTCCAGCCAACTTTGTATTAAAAAGTTTCACTCGTTCTGGACTTTGTGGCTGTCCACTTCCTACTTCTCAGTGAACTTCTTCCCAGTCGTTTATAAAATAAATGCTTGGAGGAAGATAACTGGCAATTTTACACTGTTTGCCCTGTCTCTGGAGACAAAGGGTGGGTTGTTTTGTAAACAGAGACACTGGATAAATGAAAGAAAGTGTCAGTGTTTCTTCTTTTGTTGCTTTTGTTGGTAGTTCCCATTCTCAGGTGTTAAATCTGCACCGCCTGCTCTCTTGGCCTAGAAGTTGCAACTTCAGTTTTTCTTGCTTTAAGTAGGCAAAATGTAGCATTGAGATCGTGACTGAAAGCTTCTTTCCCTGCAGTCATAAGCCTTGAAGTGTAAACTTCTGGGTTGTTATGTTTTGGGGTGCTTTCTGGTTGTTTTTTGTTTTACTTTGAAATTTACTGAAGCAATTGAAAGGTATTGGAAGAGGAAATTGAGTTCATGAGACATGCTCTTCCTCTCTGGTTCCTCTGTGCCATCAGCGGAAGTTGAAAATGCAGTGACTGCCGGAAGGGCAAACAAAACCTGTTAGCAGCAAGGGAGCAAGAGAGGAGCAGGGTGCTGGTGCTCCAGCATTGCTGTCAGCACCATTTATAGCTGCCACCGTTCAACATTCTCATGTTGAATAAAGGTTGTACCTTTTTATCTTTGCCAGTCGCTTTAATGAGATCCTGAAGTCCACTTTGCCCTTAGTCAGGGTTTGAAAAACAGGAATCTAATCTGGATAAGGATCCTTGGTTACTAATTTGTCAATTATCTAAAGAGAGAGTGGTAGTGGTAGTTCCAATTTAACGTGAAAGAGTTTATAGCACTGACAGACACAGTATGCTATTTGAAAAACAACTGTACTTATACAGGACTTGCAGTCTTATATTAAAACCTGCTGGTCCTAAAACCCCAAATTTGAAAGTAATTTATATAAATTGCATCAATCCCAATTTCATAAAATAAACACTAGGTAGTAAATCTGTACCTAATCTCTTTGTGATCATTTTGGCTGTCTTTAAAGTTCTCATAAAAGCATGAGAGTCTCTGGACTTCTGTACTACCTCACTACAAAAATGTGGGCTCAGCTATTGAGGTGCTTTCTTGTATTAGGAAAGGTTTATCTGTTTCATTTAGATTCCAAAATTTAAAACGGTAGGATGAGGTGGAAATTGTTTAATGAATGGAATTATGAGGCTGCAGAGTACAGGAGGAAAAATGAGAGATACTTGAATTAATCAAACATTGTAATAGTTAGAGTTGTTGGTATAAAGGCAGAATTTGCAGCCTAGCACTTCTTTCTAGGATGAATGATTGTGGGTTTTTCCAATTTGCACTTGCTTATTACTTTGTAAGAAATTTTACTTACTTCTCTCACTTATGGTTGTTTTGCCTAAAACAGGTTGTGTTTCATATAAGTATTTCATTCTCCACAGTTGGGTATTAAATACTGAAACTGTTTTGTCACTCCTGTTCCAGCTAAGCCTCCAGGAGCAGTAACTCCTTTCCTGTACCTTGTCTGTTTAATGGTTCCTCCTGTAGGCCAGTTGCATAATCATTGAAGTGTGTGTTTGTCTTTCATCAGATATCATTGTTCCAATACCATTTTTTTTTCTGTGAAGGGGTTTTGACTCCTCAGAGGAAATACAGAGTATGCAGAATTTAATGAATGTTACCCATTGTGCTTTTTTTGCCTTTTTTTTTAAAGAGCTTTCACTACTTGCACAGTAAAACTTTCTTTTGTTCAAGTCCTTTATTAAAGTCTTTGTCTCCTGTCCTTCATTTCCCTATTAAATTGTTAGAACTATTTTTTTTAGCATAGCAAAGCATAGGATTTTCAGTCGTGGGGAGGAGTGAGGAGAGTCATTGTTCTGTTAGCAGCACTTCCACTGTTAGGAACCAAAATATATCATGACAAGAGTCTTTCAGAATAATGGAAAATGATTGACTTGCAAATATTCACAATGTTTACAGTCTGCATTTTTGCTATTATTAGCTGATGGAGTCAAGGACTGGTACAGATAAGATCTTAGAACCCCAACTGTCACCTGCTGTAGTGTTTCATATCATTTCAAACATTTTCATCTGTTAGTTGTGTACATTTTTTTCATTGTTTTGTTTTGTTTTTGTTTTGTTCCCATCATCTAACTTTTTGTTTTCCCCCTTTAAATGTTTTGGTGATTCTCCAGAACCAACGAAACGTATGCTTTCCTTCCAAGGGTTAGCGGAGTTGGCTCATCGTGAGTATCAGGCAGGAGACTTTGAAGCAGCAGAGAGGCACTGCATGCAGCTCTGGAGACAGGAGCCTGATAACACTGGTGTGCTTTTGTTACTGTCATCCATTCACTTCCAGTGTCGCCGACTGGACAGGTAGGCTTCTTCCCTCTGGAATTTTGCTTGGGCTCACCAGCTTTACAATAAACAGGAGGCCTTGCCATTATTGTTGTGTTATTTTAATATTGTGCATATTAACATTGGAACATCAGCCACATTGGTGTGTACTGGCAGGATTTACATGTGTAATGTTCATTCCACCTACAGTCTAAGGGTTTGTGGTTTGGGGTTTTTTTCTGTAAGTTGTAAGAGTGTTTCCTGCACAACAACATGTTTAGTTAAAGGAGTTTTGTGATCTGAAAGTTGTTTCTTTGTTCTTTCTGCTTGCCTGTTCCTGATCTTGCTCTCTGTGCCTCTAGCATTTTGAATTCCACTTGTTCTAGCTGTAAATTCATGTTTGCTGGTGAAGGAAGTAAGAACTTTTGACTTAGATTTGTTTTATATAGTGTTCTGATTGGAGTTGTAGTAGTTCAGGTCTGGGAAAATAGAATGAGTGAGGATACAACAGAATTGTACATGTAAGTCATGTCCTGCTTCTTGAGAAGAATATCAGGTGGAACATTGCTTAACACAGATGTTGGAAGAGGGATTCCTGTAGTGTTTTTTCCAAGTGTATTGAGCTCAGGTTTGGTGAGGCAACTTGAACCCTTCTGTCTGTCAATGAGAGCTGTCTTTGTTCAGTACAGCCTAAAATGGGAACCAGGGTGATTGGAGTTTAAAGTGGGAAGACAAAGATACAGGACAGCTCTGTACCTCCAGATTTGTTTGCTGTATGTCTGCTCACCTAAGCATGAATGTTCACTAGAGTGACTAGATAAAAAGACAAACATTGAATATCGAGGGTGGGTTTGTTTGGGTTTTTTTGGTTTGTTTTTGGGTCGTGTTTCTTATTTGCTAACTGGTCTGTTTTCTCCAGGTCTGCTCACTTCAGCACTTTGGCAATCAAACAGAATCCACTGTTGGCTGAAGCCTATTCAAACCTAGGCAATGTGTACAAGGAGCGTGGACAGCTGCAGGAAGCCATTGAACATTACAGACACGCACTGCGCCTCAAACCAGATTTCATTGATGGATATATTAATTTGGCTGCTGCACTCGTAGCTGCAGGTGATATGGAAGGAGCAGTACAGGCATATGTGTCTGCCCTTCAGTACAATCCTGTAAGTAATGCTTTATTTTATAAAAGTCCTTTATTACTGCTTTAGGACACAAAACTAGCAGCTTTCAAAGCATGAACAATACATAACCCTTCCAAGTTGTATACCATAAACTTAATTAAGCAGTTAATACTATTTTTGAGGATCTTAGAGAGGCTTTTGTCTCTAAAAGTTGTGTATTACAGTAAGGGCTACTGGTTGTCTGCTTTTCTGTGTAAGTAACATACTTAACTTTTTAGATAAAAGATAACCAAGGCTTGGTTTTTCTTTTCTGAAGGTAGAAGCTTCAGTGAATGGCCCCATATTTAGCTTTGTGTGCTTTAAGATAGTACTATAGTGAGAGAATTGATTCTTAGACTTGAATGTGAGATCTCGGAAAATCACCAGGTATTACTTTTTCATGAAGTCAGGAATTTGATGGTGATGAGCGTTGCCTTGGTAAGGTTTCTGCTGTAGACTGTTAGATTTCCATTGTGGGCTGGTTTACAGGAGCATCAGTTTAGGTTTTGTAGGCTGAAACTGACTGTCTGTAAGTGACTCCTATAAGACTGATTGATCTGGTGTATGGATTTTTGGTTGTAACTGTTTCAAATTGACATTTTTAGTAAACAGACTGCTGTCCTCTGTTTATTTTGCATCATGCTCATTAAATTTGTATAGTATTGCTCAGCATTATAACGGTATTTGCTTGCTCTTTGGTCAAACATTTTGATAAAAAATACTTCAAGTGCAGCATTGGTCCCATGGGCATAAATCCTTTTTCTGTAGGAAAAGCAAAAGCAAACCCAGTCCAACAAGAGACTTCCTGAACCTTACTTCTCTGTGTTCTTAAGCTGGTGTGAACTTGTCTAACTTAATGTGCCAAGTGGTGTGACTAGTGCATGCACTGGTTAGAATAATGTGAGATGGTGGGTTTTTTTGCAGGAGTTGAGTTTTGTTTAGGTTAGTAGATCCTTTCATTAGTGTTGACAAAATGTCTACATTCTCTCTGGTCTTTACTGCTGGATAATGCTGTTGTAGATCGTGCTTTCATTTCAAACAAATGAAAGAACAAGAATATGTGGTAAAACTGTTGGAAATGGATGGATTAGTGGGCCAAACAGGGAGAAAAACTTTAGGGATACAGGCAGCAAAATCACTTCATGTATTATTTAAAAGCCATAATGGCAGTGGTGTATCTTAAGAGTATGGGTTTGGCATTGTGGTTGAAAAAAAAGTGTGGGGGGGCTTGAAATGCTTACATGTGGCAAAAGGACTTAAGCTGCTGGGGGGGGGCATTTATTTTCAGTTTTTTATTTCTGTATAATAGGAATTGTATGAAATACTACTTCTTTTTAATTCTTTACGGATGTACTTTTACAGTATTAAATTTGCTCAGATTATCTATTGTATGTAATCTTAAGTCAAAAAAATAATTTACATATGTGATGTATCTATTGAGAATCTAAAATAAGCTTTAGAGGACTGGGTTGTTCCTTGCAAATTCTCTGTGAAGACCTGTGGGGAATCTGAAGTCCTGAAGCTGATGGTGTGCTTTTGATTTTTCAGGACTTGTACTGTGTTCGTAGTGACCTGGGGAACCTGCTCAAAGCCCTGGGTCGCTTGGAAGAAGCCAAGGTAGGTGTTGGGTAGAATACATGTAAACATCAGTGTTTTGAAAACTTGAACTTTGCACCAAGTCTTCAAATCTGCGTTGATCAACAGACAGTCCAAGAAACTTCTGAAAACTGAAGGCACTGAAACACCCCAGAGTAGTTGCAGGGCAAGATATGGCATGTCCATGTTTAAAAAGTTGGTTTAAGTCAAGAAATGGAAAGTTACCAAGCCTTGCTGCTGAACTAGACTATCTGATACCATTCTGAAGTATTGGGCAGGGGCTCCATCATGCTTTCATCTGGAAATAAGTAACAATCCTTCAGATCTGAGGCTTGCCTGCTGGTGCCAAGCAGAGAGCCTGTGGTTAGCTCGAGATCCCTGTACGATGCAGGTGCTATTGAAAAGGCTGCTCTTCTAAAGTCCTTTGTGGCTTGTAAGTGGAGAAGAAACTTATCCAAATGTTACCTTGTAATATTGGCTTTTAAAGATTTTTATTCTTTTAACTTTTCCCTTCCCTTGATAGTGGAAGAAAGGCTAGTAAATAATAGCTGCAGTATGCGACACACACCACCCCCCCACCCCCATCCCCCAATATCTTTTCTTCATGTCTTCCCTCTCCCCTCCCCCAAAATAAAGAAATCGGAAGGACAAAGCTGGTTTGTTTGGTAAATGAACTGATCAAAAGAAAACTTGCTGTAGTGGAAAGGTGGCTTCTAGCAGTCGCGCGTTTCCTAAACCGAGAATTCGAACACCAAGATGAGTTGAAAATTCTTGGCACGTTAAAATTCGGATTGCAGAAAGAAATTGTCTTGTTACAAGCCACCTTACGCGTCCGCGCTGCAGGGGTGAGGAGTGTGGAGAAACCAGAGCCACTCTGGGCTCCAGGGCTGTCGCTCCAAGCCCCACGCGCATGCTCAGAAGTGGAGTGTATGAACAGCGTAGCTGTCTGTTTGGCTGCAGCACCATTTGGGGAGGGTGGGCATCTCTGCGGGCTAACGGGGACTGCAGGTTCCAAATTCAATATTGCTTTGTTTCTCATTAACAACCTGGATGCGTTACCCTAGGGCAGCCTGATTGATTCGGTCGGATCCAGGTTGAAAACATTGTGTAGCAGCATTCAGAATTGAACAGTCTTTGAGACACTTGGTTCTCAGCCCACCAAGCGGACAGCTAACACGAATTGCACTTCACTGCAGCTTTAGTGTGACTGGTTTAGGCCAAGACACTGCGCCTGCCTTAGGTTGCTGACTTCTTTGTTTCAGAGCTCTGGAGACACCTAGTTTGAAAGTGTTGTTCCGTTTTGTGAGAACTTAATAAACGAGGAAAAACATCTTGAGTAAATTGCAATGTGTTTCTTTGGTTATCAGTCCATTTGAAAGATCAAGCCAGCAGATTCCTTACAGTTTGAACTAAAATTTAATTTCTTTGTAGATGTTTCAGAGCCTTTCTTCCAAAAAAAAAAAGTCCCTGCTGTATGCAATTGCCCGATTAACCCTCTCCCTTCTGCATGTCTCCCTTGTTACAGACAGATTATCCTCATTCCCATGTGTTAAGACATATCCAAAAAAATGCAATTGCTTTGTTGAACTCTTACTAATGATCTTGTTTTATTTTCTCTCTTGTTTTTGGTTTTTCACCACTGATATTGTATTTAGAAGGTTTCAGGTGGGTGAAACCTCCTATTCCATGCGTAAGGTGCCTCGCTGAAGGGAGCTCGAGGCCTGGATCTAGGGCAGACACACACCTCCTCCTCCTCTTCCAGCAAGGAACGCACCGAAAAGTCACATGATGAGAAATATGGTAACGGGTTTGTAACTGCCACAGCAAAACCATTTGCCTCCATGCCTGAATCTTCTGTCTTGTGGCTTCAGAAACAGCTTAAAATATTTAATTACAAGCAAGTAATGTAAGAATATTTTATACTATTAGCCACAAATTCTTTCAAAGAAATAAAGTAAAAGTAAATTAAAATATTTTTTAAAGAAATAATTGGAGATAGTTAATAGTAAAAGCTTCTAACTCTTCCGGTTGTTCATTTTTTTCCTTTTTTCTTCTTTGTTTGGATTGCAGCGTTCTGCTCTTCTGATGATGCGCTGTGATCCTGCAGTAGCGCAAAGGCTGCGCAGCGGTAACGCGCATTGCGTGCGATTAAAGCCCCCGTGAACGGCTGACTCGATGATTAATCTCTGATCGGGCGACTGCCCGAGCTCCAGGCTGCAGCCTTTTGGACCAAATTGGCTTGTAACTCATTTACAGAGTCCAGACGTCAAATTTAACATGCGAGTTTTGTGTGGGCCTGTCTGGCAGATTAATGATTCTGGTTGGCTGTTCACTGCACCTTGGGGCGATCACTAGAGCCAAGCAGTTCGCAGCGATAGCGTGGCGCCGTGCTGGGTAGGATGCGCAGCGATTTCTTGCGCTTGCATTACAGGGACCTAAACCTTCATGCAATCCTGTCATTTGAGGTTTTGAAGCTGCAGGAGAGGTTCAATTGGATTTGAAGAAACAAGATGCGGATGGGGGGGTGTGTCATCGCATTTGACAAGCACATTTTATACTGAGGAATGGCTTTATCTTTTTCAGCAGATTTTTTTTTTTCTTTTTTGTTGTCTTTTTTTTTTAATTAATTTCTATCTGATTTAGAATGTTTGAAAATTTTGTTTCAGAGTAAAGTTGTTTTTACACAGCCTTTTTATATTTTTACGCACTTCAAGGCGGCAGATGTTCTGATGAACTCCTGGAATTGTTTCTAAGATGATTTTTGGTGGCAATCTGGTGTCTGAAGGAATGTTACTCTATTACCAGCATAACTGAAAAATGGTGGGCTTGCACCTGGGTTTTGGTTTGCGCTGGCGCAGGATCAACAACAGTTTGCAGCGCATTAGTTTTGGCGCAAGCTAGCCTATACTGCAGGGTCACTTTTGGCTGGTTAGAGAATGCATACTAACAATTATTTTTTCTCATTTTTTTCTTTTTACAAATATTCCCCTTCCCTTGTATCTCTCTTCTTTAACTATTCCAAGGCCTGTTACTTAAAAGCAATTGAGACTCAACCAAACTTTGCAGTGGCTTGGAGTAATCTTGGCTGTGTTTTCAATGCCCAAGGAGAAATTTGGCTTGCAATTCATCACTTTGAAAAGGTAACTACCTAAGGGAGTCAGCTTCACTGCTAGATTTAAATGTACATGCACTTGTGTGCTTGCAGGTGATAAATATTTTGGTAGTGGAGAACTTTATATGATCCTGTTAGTTGGCAGCTCATGTTAATTGGTTTTTTTTTAAACTTGCTGATGTTTCAAACCGTCTGTATGGTACTAGAGAGAGACACTTAGAACACCCCTAGGACTTCACACAGGTCAGATGTGAGAAAATTAATTAAATTGTTCTTCAGCCCTTTCCCGGACTAAATTTTTTAAAAATCTGATTTGATGATAATATTTTGCATATTTTGTGTGAGAGAAAGAATCAACTTGGTGCCTAAATAATTCTGCATTGTGATTTTTGTTTCAAGTATTACTGTCCTTCGAGTAATTGAGAAGAACAGTTTTAAGTGACACATTAATTTCTCCGGGGTTATTTTTCACTGCTGTTCAGATTTCTCTAGAGTAGTGTTATTAAGTAGTTGTCTGAGACCTTCCACTTAGAATTACAATACCAATTTTTGTCCTCTGAACAAACCTCTGAAGTTTCTAGAGTGCCCTAAAGGTGAATTCTTTTCACTGCTGTTCAGATTTCTCTAGAGTAGTGTTATTAAGTAGTTGTCTGAGACCTTCCACTTAGTGTCTAATTGGCATCGTAATTCTTTTTGTCTTCACCTCTGAAGTTTCTAGAGTGTCCTAAAGGTGAATTTAAGATGTGGCAACAGTTTCTTGCTGAAATTCGTGGCTTTAAATCTACAGAAAAAAGTCTAGCTGCTCAAGATTTATTTTTTTTGGCATCTTGTTCATGATAGGTGAAGTATTTTAATTTGGAATTAATAGTTCTCATGAGACTGTAAGAGTGGGGCTTGTCAGATACTCATGCGTAGCTTTGTACTGCAGCTTCTGTGACTTCAGCAGTTTAAGTGATTTTTTGCATTTTATTAATTTTGAAGAGAGCAAAGATGTTTTAATTAAACGGCTGCTCAGTTTTCCCTGCACATGTGATGTATTTGCTGTTTCCTTGTTGTGGACAGCCTGTTTTCATGCACTGGTAAAGCTTTAAAATTCTGTCTTACTTTGCAGTAGATAAAGGATACAGATGTGGTTTTTTATGGCTTCTTCTTTAATAAAAGCTAGAGACAATGTAGCATCAGTAGACAGGAGTGTTAAGTATGATCACCCTCATGTGAAATGGTTAACATTTTGTTCTCCAGTAGTTGCAACTCTATTGGTGGGCAAACCAATAAATTTGAAGGTAGTACATGCTGTCATTTCTGTAGATAAATAACTGTGCTTTGTGCTTGGTTTGTATGCTTTCCTTCTTTACTGATAAAATCTTAAAAGCTTACAGATTATGTTTAGAAAAATTTTAAAAAGCAGCAAACAACTCAGTTTCATAGCAGATATGTTTGTGTTGAATGCTCAAAACTCTTACTTCAAAAATATTTTCAGGCTGTAACACTTGACCCAAATTTTTTGGATGCTTATATCAATCTGGGAAATGTTCTGAAGGAGGCAAGGATATTTGACAGGTAAGGAGATCAATACTGTTGCTCTCTGTGGCTTGTCAGATATATCAAGATACAGATTATGTTCCTTCTGTAAAGTGTCTATGGGCAGGAGTAGCAAAGACTTGAACTCTAAGCTTAGCAAGCAGATGGCTTTGAAGTGCAGACAGACCAGGCTACCTATCTATTTAAATAAAAATAAAAAATTCCAGTGATACATATTCTTTCATGTTGCTTTCTTGTACATAATACATTGTTAAAACCAAGAGTTTCTGATGAAAACAGATTTGAAATTAAGGCTGGGGAGGGTGAAAATAAGATGCACAAGAAAGACCTGAATGCTAGATTTCTCTGTTTTCATTTTGAGATTCAGAACACAATTTGCAAGTGTGTCTCTTCTAAAATTTCCCTTCTCTTTGAGACAAACTGGAATGCTGGAATTCAGCTGAACATCTGATTGAATATTCTGTGTTTCTGACACGTCTGCCTCATGTTATTGCCTTGGGTTGCAGTAGTGTTGGTGTGTTGTTGAACTAACCTGTTCTGAGACCTCTGATCTGATACATGAAGCTTCTGTTTCTGGGAAAAGATCCAGGCTGTGTTGTTTATATGCAGTGTAGCATATTGCATCTGTTAATTGGTTTTTAATTTCTGACAGCTGTGGTTTGTGGCCCCAAATTTAATAAAAGTTTGCAGAGAACAGGTTAATTATCTGCACTGCACACAGTCTAAATGATTCAGTGATGTCTGGTTTAACCATGAATTAGTGGACCAAACAGGCATGTTTTTCCATAATTTCAGATTTTGCATCACCTTTTAATTATTTACTTACGGATATTGTTACAGTTTTCCTAGAAATTGATTTAAATACATCAGCCATTTATGTAGTGCTATAGGAGCATATATAATTAAAGATTTCACTTTTGAACGAAGTGATGCTTTAAGTCTAAGTAAATAATGGTAGGTTAATGGAGAGAATAAAGATGTGATGTGAATTGTTAAAATTGAATAATAAACTGGCAAAAAATGGGGGTAAGGAAAAAAAGGGATTTTTCCTAGTAATGACAATGTTAAAAAAAAAGTAGCTGAAAGCTTTCCTTGTTTTCCAGAAGACTTAATGTTATTCACTCTACACTGTACCAAGGTAAATAATTCCTGCTCTCTGGATGATTGTTCACCTTTGTTTTTCCTTCCTTTTGTTGCAGAGCTGTGGCAGCTTACCTGCGAGCCCTGAGCCTGAGCCCGAATCACGCGGTTGTGCACGGCAACCTTGCCTGTGTGTACTACGAGCAGGGCCTGATAGACCTGGCCATAGACACCTACAGGAGGGCCATTGAGCTCCAGCCCCACTTCCCTGACGCCTACTGCAACTTGGCCAATGCCTTGAAGGAGAAAGGCAGTGTAAGGAGCACTTCTTTCTTCTTAAAATTGCAGTGAAGGCTTTTGTAATAGACACCAGCTGTCACAAATTTGTTAAGTTGTTGGGCAGGTTGTTAAGATGGATGCTAACCTCACTTAAAAGGAGGAATCATTCAGGAAATCTCCATCTTGAACCTTTTAAAAGTGATTATATCATGACTTTTCATAAACAGTGCTTTTACAATAAATGTTACAATATTAACACTGCCTCTTTTTTTGAAGGTGGTAGAAGCAGAAGAATGCTACAACACAGCCCTTCGACTTTGTCCCACTCATGCAGACTCACTCAACAATCTGGCAAACATCAAGCGGGAGCAGGGCAATATTGAGGAAGCTGTGCGTCTTTATCGGAAGGCTCTTGAGGTACAGTTGAGTGTGGGGGAACAGGTGGGTGTTTCAGCTTCAGGACAGGTTTTTCCCCACCTCTCTAAAAAAAAAATAAGAAAAGACATAATAAATCTATAACTGTTTTTGCTGTGGTCAGCTTGTGATGTTTGAGACTAAGTCAGTTTCTTTTTCTTCCAGGTGTTTCCAGAGTTTGCTGCAGCGCATTCGAACTTAGCAAGTGTTCTGCAACAGCAGGGAAAGTTACAGGAAGCTCTGATGCATTACAAAGAGGCTATTAGGTAAATGGATACTCCCTGTAAGAGTCCCAGCCTTTCCTAATGTTAAAATGCCTAGATTTGTACAGAAGGTGACTTAGTCATGTGTTGTAATTTCTATAGTTGCTATTCAAATGGAGAAGTCTGGGTATGAGCATGTTTTCTCGTTGGGGGAGGAGCTTTTCTTGTTCATGACATATTATGTTTATTTTTCAGAATCAGCCCCACGTTTGCAGATGCTTATTCTAATATGGGAAACACTTTGAAGGAGATGCAGGATGTTCAAGGAGCTCTGCAGTGCTACACCCGTGCCATTCAGATAAACCCAGCTTTTGCTGATGCCCACAGCAACCTGGCCTCGATTCACAAGGTAGCACATGCCAGTGATTCACTCTTAGAACAGTGTGGTGGGGCACTGTGAGTAGTTATGCTGAGGATATTTTTACCTGCTGACTCATTTCTGTATCTTCACAGGATTCAGGGAATATACCAGAAGCCATTGCCTCTTACCGTACTGCTCTGAAACTGAAACCTGATTTCCCAGATGCCTATTGCAACTTGGCCCACTGTTTGCAGGTGAGGAAGATGGGGCTTTGATTGTGGTTCTTAGGATTCCTCTGCAGAAGATTACTAATTCAAATGTAAAGAGTTAGAAGTTCTCACTTCCATTTTTGGAAGAAACATTAATCTCAACCTCTGAAATAACTGATACAGGCTGGTGGAAGCTGTTGTCATAATCTTTGTTTTTCCTCCTTTTATAGATTGTCTGTGACTGGACAGACTATGATGAAAGAATGAAGAAGCTGGTTAGCATCGTAGCTGATCAGCTGGACAAAAACAGACTGCCTTCTGTACACCCACATCATAGCATGCTGTATCCCCTTTCTCACAGTTTTAGGAAGGCAATTGCTGAGAGACATGGAAATCTCTGTTTGGACAAGGTAGGAAGTTCTGTACAGGCCAGTTGTTGACTGTTGGTTGAAGTCCTTTGGGGCTTTGCTTGTTCCTACTCAAAATCTAATATTCAGATTTGTCAGTATTAGCCTTTGTAAGCTTTCTGAGTCACTGACATGTGAAGAGGTGGGAGGTAATGTTCATAGCTATTAGTGCTTGTGATTTTTGAGGCAGACTACTTGTGCAGGTTGCCATTTATAATTGAAAATGTGCTGTCAGCTGGTGGGGGGGTCCAGTTAACTAATGGAAGATAACACTTTGTCAGAGTGACTTGTCTGAGTAGCCTAATAATCCTGTCAGAGGTAGTGGTTGCAAGCTGATGCCTGGGCAAGATGGAGAGCAAAGAACAGAACAAATGCTCTGATGCTTTACAGCAATGCTGTTCTGGTTACCAGTGTCTTGTGGTTTGAGAACTTCCTGAGGATCTTGTGTGGTATCAGGATATTTAATAATCAGGATGGAATACTTAAAGTGTTAGAAAAGCAGAAATGTGGTAGTGATGTCTGTATTTGTCTGAGAGCAGAGACATCCCATCTTGTGACACAGTGTGTGGGCACTGCACTTGGCTCCAGGGGAACACGTAGAGCACAGGTTTGGAACAGCAGATGTCCATGACTGCTTGAATGTGGGATAAGGTTAATTCTGCAGCCTCCTAGGGGGGTTTGTCCCTTTGTTTAGATTTTAGTTCCTATGTTGTTAAACACTTGTGTGTTTTCTTGGCAGATTAATGTTCTTCACAAGCCACCATATGAGCATCCCAAGGATTTGAAGGCCAGTGAAGGTCGACTTCGTATTGGCTACGTGAGCTCTGATTTTGGAAACCATCCAACCTCACACCTAATGCAGTCAATTCCAGGCATGCATAACCCAGACAAATTCGAGGTAAAAATAAAAATGGCATGCTTAAAGCTTTAAATATGCCAATAAGTGGCATTTTTTTTCCATGGTGCAAGCAATTAAACAAGGAAAGAGCAACTTTTTGTTTCTTGGGTTTGTTTTTTGATGGGCTGAAGAGTTCTTCAGCCTGAGTCATCCTCCTTTACCAATATGAAGTGCTGTTTTCAGATACACTTGTGGTTTCCTACTTGGGAGAACCAGTCACTGTTAAAAAGCTTCCCTGAGGCTTAGCTTGTCTATTGAACCTGATTCATAGTTATGATTCTCACTAATTACAAAGTCAGAGGTGACTTGAAGGCATTCTTAGAGATCTCATTCTTATGCAGATCTGTCTGTTAAGGTTATTTTGCCTTGCACTGATGAGAGCAGTGGATATATGTCTGTGCAGGATACAGTGCCATTCTCTGGCACAGAACTAGGCCTGGTTCAAGTGTGTCAAAAAATGGCCGTGCCTCTTTCTTGACTTCTTTCTCAGTTGGTAAATGCCATGTAAATTAACTATGATTTGTGTGAAACTAGTTGTAATTTAAAGTTGCACAGTTATTTTATGGACAAGTTGTCATAGACAGTCATTTTTGGTGCCTCATATTTTAGGTATTCTGTTATGCCCTGAGTCCTGATGATGGGACAAACTTCCGTGTAAAAGTGATGGCTGAAGCAAATCATTTCATTGACTTATCTCAGGTGAGCTTGTTTTATGCATTGACCTTCTAGCAGACCTGAATTTTTCTAAATGAAGAAAGAGATGAATCTGTAGTTTGAGATTCTTAGTTGCAATTATTTCTTGAATTAGACTGATGTTAGTCTTGAGAATTTGAAATTTGTAGATTTATTGGCATTATGCCCTACCTGGGTTGAGGTGGTTATCTTGTGACCTGATTATTAAAAAGTAACATCAGTATTTAATAGCTCTAACATTAAGGCTCAAGATAAGTCATATTTAAATGTCACGGAGAAGTCAAGATGTCACAACTGAAAATACATTTAAGCTTGCCTTAGGTTCAGTGTGAAAACTGACCAGGATTTCAGTATACACAGAAGTCAAGGCAAAACCCTGTAGTGTAGTTAACTGGCTTAGTCTTGATCTTCATTTTGATCTTCTGTACCTTAGTTTGTGAACGTGCCACTTGCCCTATGTGAGCTTTAACTACTAATTAGCCTTAGAGGAGTGGGTGTGGGGGAGGGTGTTCTGGTTTGTATAGCCTCAGTTTCTAGCCTTTAGCTTTTGTTTTACTGCTACTCAGCTCTACTCCTGCATTGAGGATTTATGCTTCTGTAAAACCAGGATTAACAAGATTTAAGTCTCACTTAAATCGAATTATGCAGTTGGCATCTGTCCAGTGTTACACTGATGACTAACCACATTTATTACTGGAAGACTGAAAACAAACAGAGCATGTATTTATGTGTTTATTTCTTTATTCTTAGATACCATGTAATGGAAAAGCAGCAGACCGCATCCATCAGGACGGGATTCACATTCTCATTAACATGAATGGCTACACCAAAGGAGCCCGAAATGAATTGTTTGCCCTGAGACCAGCACCTATCCAGGTAGCTTAAGTTACAGGGCTCTTAGTAAACCAGAATCAATGTCAGAGTTTTTTGGGAAGATTTTTTAACTAAGGATTTTCTAAAATTCCTGTGGAAAGAGAATGAGAGGAAGCTTAGTCAGAGTCATTCTAGATTACAGGAGTTGTCTCAGGTGAGAGAAGCTGTAATCACTGATAGTTGACTTCAAGCTGCTCATTGTGGGGAAAATTTGCTTGAGAGATCAATTTTAGAGCATATTTGAGCTGTTCACTGTCTTGGTATAGAAAGTTTGGAGTTAGAGATTGATCTTCAATTGGTAAAGCAGAAAAGCAACTTGAACCTGTATGTAACAAATATAAGTTAAAATTGATTTTAACTCTTTGTTTTTGCAATGCACATGGAACTGAAGCCTTGCTTTCTTGTTTTTTAGGCAATGTGGCTAGGGTATCCTGGAACCAGTGGGGCATTGTTCATGGATTATATCATCACAGATAAAGAAACTTCACCAGTTGAGGTGGCTGAGCAGTATTCAGAGAAATTAGCTTACATGCCAAACACTTTCTTTATTGGAGACCATGCCAACATGTTCCCCCATCTGAAGGTACGTTGGAAGATAGGGCAAGAAAAGTAGGTGTTTTCCATAGGTGTCTTTATGAAATGGCACTTGGTATAGTATTGGTGAGGGATCTTGTAACCTCTTGATATCTTTTCTTTTGACAGAAAAAAGCAGTCATTGATTTCAAGTCCAATGGTCATATTTATGATAACAGGATTGTTTTGAATGGCATTGACTTGAAGGCATTCCTGGACAGCCTTCCTGATGTCAAGATCGTTAAGGTGAGAGCTGCTCTTGCCTGTGTACAGTCCTGGGGACTGCAGGTGGAGCTCCCTCTGATCCCTGTGTGATTTGTCTCAGATGAAGTGTCCTGACAGTTGTGACAACGCCGATGGCAACGCCGCCCTCAGCATGCCAGTGATCCCAATGAACACCATTGCAGAGGCTGTGATTGAGATGATAAATCGTGGGCAAATTCAGATTACCATCAATGGCTTCAACATCAGTAATGGATTAGCAACTACTCAGGTGAGGCACTTCAGGACACTGTTCTCTTGGTGTTTGTGTTATATATGTATGTTTTCATATAAAACAATGAAGAAAAATCTCCAAGCAAATGTATTTTCTGTCATGTTGATTCCTTTAGTTGTCATACTGAAGGAAGCTCATTATAAGCCACAGATGTACTGGAAGATGATCTTCCCCCCAAAGATAGAGGAATTGTATCTAGAGGTATCTAAAGTCCAAACAAATTCTTTCTTGTTGCATTCAGAAGATATTTGCTTGTTGTGAATTTGAAGGCAAGATTTTCTTATTGCCTGCAGCCTACCAAGATTTGTGACCTGTTACTCAGTGTCAGTTGTATTTTTCTGTTGGAAAAAAATTGCTGAGTAGAGGTGAAGTTATTCCACTGTATTTCAACAACATTTATTCATTTCCTTACACCTTTCAGAGTTTTGCACTGTATTAGCACCTCTCAGTGCTTAACAGTTCATGGGATTTTAGTGACAGTTACTGGTGTTGTTTAACTTTCCTTCCTCTGCAGAACAGTTTTTTCCTTTCAGAAACGCCATATACTGACGTTAGCATAACTCGTTATCTTGTGAATTTTACTCAGTTTACAGTCGCTCAGGAACCTCTTTTACATCATTATGATACCTTTTATTACCACTGCTCTGTTCATAACCTCATAGTTTGGTTTATTTTTGAGTTCTTTTCTTCACAACTGAGACTCTTCTTTGAGTTAGTAATAGTTTGTCTTAGTTTGATCAGTAATGCTGTTAGCAATTTCTCTGAAGTTGTCATCTCAGAATCGTAGAGAATTCTTGTCTTAACATTCCACCACTGAGATGAAGCACTCTCAGCTCTGTCTATGCACTACTAAAACAGGATTACTAAAACAGGATTTTTTGAGGTCTCAGTGATCTGAATGAGTAGCATATTTACCAGCTTCTGTTGAGCTGTTGTGCATCTTCTAACAGGCAGTGACAGTGAGTCATTGTCATTCACATCAAGTGTGCCATCAGTGGCTGGCTGCAGTGCCACTGTCTACATTTTTAATGAATATGTATATAAAAATACACATATATAAGGAAAAAGGCTCTAAGTAGCTGTGTTGCCCTCTCTGTTTATCTGGTTCTGATCCCATCATGACATGTCATTTAAAAAAAATTAAAATTCCTGCTTCCATTTTACTAATCCTCAAGACTTGCATGGTAACTTGATTATTCTGACTTCATCCTCTGCTCTTTTTTATTAGCATTTTCCTATTCTTTGTGAAGGCTTTTTAAACGTTTGTCATTAACTCTTCTTGTTTTCAGCATTTTCTTTGTCAATTGGTTCCTTACAGTCTTATCAGTTACATACAAGTCTGCTTCTATTGATTATCTGTTCTGTGCCTACTGTGTTCTATCTTAAAAAAGAAAAACACACACAGAAAACCCACCCAAAAATAAACCACGAAAATCCAAACAAACCAAACCCCAGCTTTGCTTTCTAAATACCTTTTCATTCTGTCTTTCAGTTTTAATTTCATTTTTGGTCTCAAGGAAGTTACATGACCTTAAGGAGGATAGGATTCTGTGTGTAATGCCTCTTTATATGATTCTTCTTTCCAATTATTCCAGTTACTTGGAATTTCGGGGAGATATAGGAAGGGCATGAAAGTGCCCAGTGTTTTTTGCCTTGGTGGTTGCAACATTGTGGCATCCACAAGCGTGTACACATACCAGTTAAATTCTTGCTGTGGGTAAGTAGACAACTTTGTTTCGTATCATAAAACCAAAGATATGTTTACAGTAATTTATTACGCTAACAAATGTGTCTCAAGACAATTCCACAGGGCATGGTCTTGTTTCCTGCAGTTTCAGTGTTTCAATAGCTTTTTTTTTCTTTTTCTTTTAGATAAACAACAAAGCAGCAACTGGTGAAGAAGTTCCACGGACTATAATTGTTACTACCCGTTCTCAGTACGGCTTACCAGAGGATGCTGTTGTGTACTGCAACTTCAATCAGCTCTACAAGATTGATCCTTCCACCTTGCAGATGTGGGCTAATGTGAGTATCTGTATCCAGTAGGAAATCCTGGCAAAGCTGTTCAGGTTAGCAGAAACTTCATGCAGGTTAACTTCTCTCTGGAAAACATTGACTTTGGGCCATTTGAATCCTTACAGTGCTCAAGTTGCAGGCCTTAGTGTTAGTAGCATATAGAGGGTGTTAGATGCATTTCAAATTATATCTGTGTATCTAGCCAGTGAAATTTATGTTTGGGACAGCTTAAGTGTGCTGGTTCTCCATTGTGAAATAAATTTGGATTTCCTTAGTTCATGCAATTGAGTTATAACTGGCCTTGGCAGCTGGTACATTGATAAATCTGAGTGAGGAGCATTTGTATCAGATTCCAACTTACAGTGTATTGTATAAATGAGATCATAAAGTTGAGTGCTTACTCTCTTAAGGAACTGCTCTGTACACTGTTGCTCAGAGTTGCTGTCTCTTTATGTGGGATCAGAAATGCAATCCCAGTGATTTCCTTCATAATGGTGATCTCTTTAATTTCTGCTCTATATCTCAAAGAATGATGATGCCTTCCACTTCATTTTAGTATGTGGCAATTTCTTGCTCAGAAAAGTAAATGTTCCTGTATGAACTTCCTGTATTTTCTTCTTATTTTTGTTGCAGATCCTAAAAAGAGTTCCCAACAGTGTGCTGTGGCTGCTACGTTTCCCAGCTGTAGGAGAGCCCAACATCCAGCAGTATGCACAAAACTTGGGCCTTGCCCAAAACCGAATCATCTTTTCACCTGTTGCCCCCAAAGAAGAGCATGTGAGGAGAGGGCAGTTGGCTGATGTTTGTCTGGACACTCCCCTCTGCAATGGGCACACAACTGGCATGGATGTGCTCTGGGCTGGGACTCCAATGGTCACTATGCCAGGTAATGCAGAGGGGAGCCCACATTGAATACAGGGGTTGGAGCATCAGTAGCTTTTTAGTAACAGCAAACACATCAAACTGTGCCTTTTGTAGAGGCAGAAGGAAAGTAGCTCCTAACTCCTGTGTCCTAAGTTACTTGGTAAACTCATTCCTGGTTGTTTTTGTTGGTTTTGATTTGTCTCTTGTCTTCTTTTCTTCAGGGGAGACTCTTGCCTCACGAGTTGCTGCCTCACAGCTCACTTGCCTGGGTTGTCTTGAGCTCATTGCAAAAAGCAGACAGGAGTATGAGGATATTGCTGTGAAACTGGGAACTGACCTGGAATAGTAAGCAAACTTGGATTCTGTAATGTGGGAACATTTAGAATGCAGAGTACTGTATTTGGGCACAATGCTGAGACATCAGTAGTTTTAATCCTGCAGATATTTTATATGTCAAATAGCTGGGCAGTCCTCTTCTGGAGGTGTCTTGTGTTGCAGTTGAGTCAGCTTCTGCTTTTATGGTAACTTAACAGCACTCCCAATTGAGTAACAATTCTGAAAAAAATGCTTATGTGTGAAAGTGCAACACAGATCACATTTTGGTCTTTTTAAATGGAAGATTAAGCAGTTTGTCACTTCAAATTAAAATAATGCTGTGAAGTGTTACTGCACTGCAGACAATGCAGCGAGTTAATGTTGCAGCTCTTCTGATTTGAAGTGGTCATGCTGGTCTGTATCAGAAATGAGAGGAGATGGAAGAGGAATTTGGTGGAGGTGGGGGAGCAGGTGTTTTTGAAACAGTTGTACAGGCAGTTCTGGGTTAGCTGAAAACAGCAGGTTTCAGAGGTAAACACGATGTGTTGTTTGGAACATCTCATGACTGCTTTAACTCTCCTTTGTAGCCTGAAAAAAATCCGTGGCAAAGTGTGGAAGCAGAGGATATCCAGCCCTCTGTTCAACACGAAGCAGTACA
This sequence comes from Passer montanus, assembly GCF_014805655.1. Taxonomy (NCBI): domain Eukaryota; kingdom Metazoa; phylum Chordata; class Aves; order Passeriformes; family Passeridae; genus Passer; species Passer montanus. The sequence continues at coordinate 408,491 of NW_024368596.1, read as the reverse complement.
CGATGGACCTGGAGAGGCTGTACCTGCAGATGTGGGATCACTGTGCTGCAGGCAACAAGCCCGACCACATGATCAAACCTGCTGAGGCCAGCGAGTCTGCATGAGGAGACACTGCCCTGCCCGCCAGGAACTCGCCAGGAACTGAGCCTCTCCAACACTTGTGCAGAGATGATGAGCTAAAAACTGTGCATTTCTACTTAATCTGCCTGGTACTCTGTGGCTGAAGTAATACATGATGGTGATTAAAGCACAGCCAGACTTATTTCTTGCATGATAGGGAAAGACTCAATAGAGCCTGGGATCCTTTTATTCCATGAGGAATTTGAATGGGATTGAGCCGTGTACATGTGAGCCTGTGTGTGTGAGTGACAAAGTGGTTGCTGGGGGAAGTTTGAACTGCCCGACCAGTTTATGATATCATGGATTGATTTAATCTTCCTACAAACCTCTCTCCTTTTATGTGGATTGGGAATTGGAGCGTTTTAACATTTGATTTGGGTACTCCTGTTGGTATATGTGTGGTTCTCCCATGACAAGATTTCCAGCTAGCGAGTTGCTCCCTGTGTTAATTTCTAAACTGCGTGGACTGAAAGGGCGTATGTGCTGGTGTAGTCTTTTTTTATAGGTTTTATAAACCACTTGAGCCTATATCAGCCTTTTAATGTTTGACCTCTGTTTTGGAGCTCTCTCTGTAATGTGTTGGTTAAGATAAGGACTTTTTTGGTTTTTGTTTTGTTTTGTTTTTTTAAGCTTCTCCAATAATTCAGCTAATTGGCTTCATGATGGCAGCTCCTCTTCTGTTAAAAAACCAAATTTGATTTGAAATTAATCCTTCCCACAAGTGTTTGAGGTGAACACAAACTGGTGCCAAATACAGATCTTTCAGGAATGATTGTTAATTATGTATAGGGGTGCAGTCCTAGGTACTGTAGCAAAGACTTAAAAAAAAAATAAAAAATAAAGCTTTGGTTTGCCAGTTTGACCGATTTGACCGCTGTGTCACGTTTTGTGCTGCTGTCAGCAAGAGCACCGTGCTGGCCGTGACTGTTCCCGTGTGTGAGGAGCGCGCAGCTCTGCGGGCAGCAGCGCCCGTTTTGGGTTGGAAACGGCGCAATTTCCGCGGGCGGCGCGGCGCTGTGCGCATGCGCGCGGCGCCGGAAGCGCGGGCCGTTCGAGCGCCATGGCGGGAGCGGCGGGGCCCGGCCCGGCCCCCCCGGGGCCCCGGCACCGGCCTGGGGGGCTCCGGCTGGGCCGCGGGGCCGGGGCAGCGGCCTCGGGCGGGACGAGCCCCGAGAGAGCCGCCGCGGGGAGCCAGGGCTGGCGGAGCGGCAGGTGAGGGGGCACGGGGGAGCAGCGCCGCGGCCCGTGTGTCCTGACGTGGTTTTGTTAGATTATTTACATAGAGAGCTCTTAAATGTATACCTGTATTTATAGATATATATACATATACATACACATGTATACAGCTGTATGTGTTTTTACATATATGCGTGCATGTATGTACATGTATGTACATGTATGTGCATATGTGTTCATGTATGTACATATGTATGCATGTATGTGCATATATATATACACATATAATGTGTGTGTATATATATAAATACGACATACTACATTGCATGTAGTACATGTTCTGTGTATTGATTTATAATTCCAGATTATGCCCTGGGTTGTTTCATGGTGATTGGTAGGTATTGGCGTGTCTCAGAATTGCAATCTTTAGGGTTTAAGGAATGTCCATTTTAAAAAGCTGTCTTCCTGGTTTTTTCAGCAGCTGCATCACGTATTTTTTTGACGGTTTTAATGTGTGGTTCATGTTCTCCTAAAATGAAATAAATGACTTGGTAAGGGTGCTGTGGGCTGCCTCTACATTTGCATGGCCATAGCAGTCCAGGTGGAAATGCTTCCATTCTGCCTCTTGGAATGGCTGTGTGACAGCTGCTGCATGCTGCTAAATATTCATGGCAGCTCTGTTAAAGTGCACTTTATGCAAAAGCAGCTTCTTACTCATCAGTGCCTGGGCTGGGGTTTCAGGTTTACTATAACACACTTCTCTGACAGATCACAGACCACGTGTCAGGCAAAAAACCAGCTTTCTATAAAGAGTTAAAATCATTCAGCCTGTCTGTTTCACACCAGTGGAGGTGCAGATCCTGCTGTGACCTAAAGTTGTGCATTTCATTTTTGCAGCAGTGCCCTGTACTTCTCTTCCAGCAGCGATGACGAATTTGAAATGTGTAAGTAATGGCACAGTTTGTGTTACGCAGGAGTTTGACAAGAACATTTCTGTCTAATTAATTCTGTCTAATGTGAAGCATTTTTACACGTTGCTTTCTCTCATTGCTTGTGCTGCACAGTAATTCTCTCCCTGCAGAGCAGTCGTGGTGTCAGTGCCACAGGGAGTGTTCTTGAATTGCCTCAAGTTTCACTCTTTTTGCCTTGCATTATAATTTCTTACTGCCTCAGTTTTGTCTGTTCCCTGTCACTCACTTGATTCCTTTTTAGTCTCCAGAGACTGGAAAGAGGTCTTCTAGTCTCCTCTAAGAGATTTAGATCCTCTAAGACTTTTAGTCTCCTCTAGAGACTAGAAAGCTGCTGCTAGCTTTGAGGAATTGAGAGCTTGAATTATATGTAAATATAATTAGTTTGTTTTTTGAAAATACTTTAGACCAAATTTTTACTAGTTGCAAACTTTAAAAATGCATAACAAGAGACACAGAACCTTGTTCTTAATTAATCTTCTTTTGTTTCAGTTTTAGCTAGACTGAAAACTCCCAAGTCTGTTTCTAAAAAGGCAGATACAAGGTGGGTGCTGTCATTAATGAATTTTCTGTGTTCACATTTTAGTATTCTGTATAATATTTACATTTTACATATTTAATCTGAATAGAGGAAAACAATCTGAAGGTGTATTGATTTATATGCCAGTCTAGGAGAGAGTGCAGACAGACCTGTTATATCTTCAGTCACGTTCAGGGCAAATGTAAAATGGGATATTTGAATGTTCTTGTCATTCCTATTCATGGATGCAGTGGGTGACATTTGCTGGGAGCAGCTGATGATGTTATATTGGGTGGCTTTTTTTGGATTGCTGTTTTAGTAAGGCAAAGTTGCTGCTCTATTTTTCTGCTTACTCCTACCTTTATTCCACACAATTTGCCTTTTTTTCTTTACAGTTTGAAAGACTTCATTGATGACTCGGATGATTTCTTCTTGGACTTGAAGGTGAAAAAGAGTACAACCAAGAGTGGTAAGCAATCATCTATAACAAAGAAAATGATAAAATGTTTTACTGCTCTTTGTGTTTTCCTATCTTTCAAGGGATTCCCTCTGTGTTAAGACAGAGGCAGGTGTCCTGAATGCATCTCCCAAAACTTCAAGCTCTTTCTTTTGAATTGCAGCACAGAAAGATCTTCAGACCCCAAGAAAGCTGACGACTCCTGGAAACAGAAACACCTGCTGCCAAGAATTGCAGTATCCAGACACTTCAAGTGACATTGAAGATTCTGTCTTTGCAGACAGTCCCTGGCTGAACCACCAAAAAGAGGGAGTGAAAGACTTGAGAGAGAGTCAGAAGTGCAGAAATCTTTCACCTCCACAAAATCGGAAAGAGTCAGATTTCAGAGGCAGTCCAGATTGGCTTGTTAGAAGGAAAGAAAGAAGCTGTGAAGATACAGAAAATAAATTGCCAGCTGTGGCACTAGGGCATGGTGCAGGGGTGGAGTCAGATAGCTCAGATGAGAGTTTTGGATCTTTAATGGAACGGATAAAGAAGCGAAGTCTGCCCCGCAAACCAGCCCTAAGCACGAGTAAAACTGTCTTTCAGCCCAGCACCACAGGTGAGCAGTTCTGAGCTAACTTGCAGTGCTAATTGCCTGGTTCTTTCCATTTGTGTGGCATCAGCCCCTGAGGTGCAGCCCAGCACCTTGAAAAGGATTTTGGTGCAATCAAAAATGACTCCTCTGGGCATTCAGAAAAGCCATCTTGTGCTGTCAAGATGTCAGTTTTTCACTACTGCTTGTTTTTATCATTATAGGCACTTTTTGTTTTTAAAATTATTCTGAAAGCAAAGCTGGTGGATCCTCCTGGTGGTTTCTGATGATTCTGTGATTTCTTTTTTTAATGTATGCTGTGTAATCCTGTGATTCCTCCTGTTGAACTAGAAAACAGCAAGCCACCCTGCAAAGATGCTCAGCCTGTGAAAGGGGAGGGAGTCAAGACACCAAAGCCAAAATCCATTTCACTTCAAGAAACACCTTCCATGATAACGACTCCTGCAAGAATTCCTGGGAATGAATCAGTCAGCTGCTCACAGTCAGCAAAGACAGAGAAAAGGTGAGTGTTTCTCCATTGTTCCTGTGTTCTAGGACAATTCCAGAGGCACAAAGAGATGCTAAGCATTTTGCATAGGATGATGTGATTCCTCTGCTACCTAGAAACTTCTACTAATTCAGCATTTGTTAATGGTTGAATAGCTGGAAAACAGAGTTTTCAGGTTTTCAGTCTCCAGTAACAGGGAGAATACAAACTGATCTCTGCCTGGGGGAATTGATGACAAATAGATCTGGCAAATGTCAAATCTTCTTTGTAAATGTTATCTCCTTTGCTATTCCTTGTCTTGTACAGCATGTGGTGGCTCTACAGGTTGTATATATCCAACTGCTTACCTCTGAAAAGATGCCAAAACTGATTCTGTTAGTAATTCATACCTTTTAAACAAGACCATATTGGTTTTTTTAAATCTGTATCCTTAGAACTTGGAGAATTTGCGTTTCTTTTTCTATATGTGGATGCAGCTTAGGCTTTTCAAAATAATGCATTTTTCATTTCTAACAGCTGCCCTTGTTATGCCTCCTAGCCATGTGCTGTTTCTTTTAATCATTTTATAGTGGTGTATTCAATACCAACCCTTTAAATGATATCTTTAAAAGGTCAGAATGCTGCAGCATTGGAGTTAGTAATCCTGGTGGAGTATCTGCTTCCCCTGAAATAATTCCTGAGCATTCCTGGACTATCTTTGTCTGTTTCTGAAAACACACCTTTATTGTGATGATCATGGTAGGGCTGTTCATATATTGATTACATTTTGGTATAGTTGTGGCTCACTGTGTCACAAAATCTGAGTCTCTTTTCCTACTTAGGAGTCCTCATAATCTAACTTTGTGAATTAATGAAGTAACTGCAGGACTGTTGCAACAGCTCTGCCCCTTTCATGCCCTCAGAGGGGTAAGAGGACAGCCATGGCCTCATGAGGGCAAAGCTGGTGGAAAGAGGCAGGAGAGGTTTATGCCACTTGAAGCATCCCTGAGATCTTTATTGGCTTTCAAGTGGCCATTATTATTTCCTGTGTTTTTCCATATCTCTGTACTTCAGCAAACTGCTTAATGGCTTTTCTTGCAGGCTCAGGGTATGTACAGTGCCTGGTTGTTTCTTGCAAGATCTTTCAAATCCAGCCTCCCACTATGTGAAGTATTTCAAGAAAAATAAAGAGGAGCTGGCCCAGAAGCTCTACAGGCTGTTTAATAGTACTATCTTTGAGCAGAAGGTTGGTTTCAAAACAAGAACTACCATTCTAAAATGCTGGTTAATATGTTGCTCCTCACCTTTTGATGTGATTGCTCTTTATCCTCTTCAGATTGTAGAAGTTAAGCTTTATAGCAGTGGGTTGTTTGAATCAGTCCAGGCAAGTACTTCAAAAAGGGTTTGTCCCCACTGTGGTGCAGCAGTTTTCAGCCTGGTTTTGCTTTCCCAGCTGTAATGGAAATGCTGCCCATAATCTGTGTTCCTTCCTATTGGATGTTCATGTCTCCCTTTCTGGAACAGATTGGAAAGGTCATCCTTCAAATAACAGTTTAGGGTGAGCATAAAGCTACAAGCTGTGTTTCAAAGTTAGGGTTCAGTATCAGAGAACTCCTGTCTTGACCTGGGATCATCATCTGGGATATTTGGGACCCTCCTCTGGTGAGAAATGTCCTTGAAAGGAAGGGTACTGCCCTCAGTAATTCCAATGGGATTTCCCCCAGGAAGGAAAGTGGTTTTTATGCAGATGAGAAAATAGTGTTGAGCTGACAGGCTGAGGTCATGATTTCACAGAAAACTGAGCTGAACAGACTCGCTGTTGCTGGAGCAGATTATCTTACTGCCCAGTGCTTCAGCCCTGTACCTGGAGGTACTTGGAGGTAGAGTAGAGGAACTAAGGACTTCTGTCTCACCCTGCATTGGGAAACTCTCATTGCTGGTTACAGAAGAACTGATGGTGGGAATAAGAGGCCATGGAGGGGATTGGCATCTTGAGTGTTAGGGGCACCAACAGAGACATCCTGGACTGGCTTGCACTAAATACAAGGGGAAGCCAGAAGGAAAGAGAAGAGGTAGGAGAGGGCAGACTACATGCACTGCTTTGTTTTTCAGTTACCAGAGGACATGGTAATCACCTGGAATAAGAAAATGAGGAAGACAGCAGGGTATTGTGTAACAGGGCAGAGGGGAGGCCCTGAAGGGAAGCGTTACGCTCGCATTGAACTCTCTGAGAAAGTCTGTGACTCTGCAGGTAGGTCAAAGAAAGGGTGTGTTGATTCTTCTTTGAGGAAGCAAGTTTTAGTGATAAAAACATAAATCTGATGCTTAAGAGATCTGGAACTGGAACCTGCTTTGAAATTTTATCTTGTATAAATAAATAAATACATGTATGGTTTTATCCACATTCCACAGCCCTTCTGAGAGGCTGGGCAAATGTACAAAATGTGGTGAGAACAGGGATGTAGTCACACTAACTGCAGTATTGTTTATATTTCTTAATGATTTGAAGACCTACAGGCTAGGTGTTAGACTCTAATTCTGTGTTATAATGGCAGTCTAAAATCTGACTTCTTCCATCACAGCAAGACACCTTGTTGGTAGTGTTTAAAGCTGGAATAAAGACAGGTCAGTGCCAAATTAAGTTCTGTTGTGCGGTACTGTGATTGTTATTTCTCCCTCATTCCCTCTGGATATGGGAAAATGAATCATAAAATGGTTTGGATTGAAAGGGATCTTAAAAACCATCTTGTACCAAACTCCCTGCCATGGGCAGGGACACCTTCCACTAGAACAGGTTTCTCCAAGCCCTGCCCAACCTGGCCTTAAACACTTGCATGGCTTTACCAGCCAAACAAAAAGCCTCAAACAGGTGAGGTGTGTGGGGGAGTAACTAGGATGCAGAATTGGGGCTGACCAAAAACTGGAAATGCTTTAACTAAAACCTTGTTTTGGAGCATTTTATCTTAGCAAGACATTGGCAGTTTTAACCTTCAGAATAATACTTGTATCTTAACACAGAGTGAGTGTCAGAGGCCTAAAGCAGTGACCAGAGGTGAGCTTGTTCTTCCCCCCAGCTGATTGATGTTTGTCTTTGTTTGGTGTCCCCAAGATCGCCTTCGGGACACGCTGATCCACGAGGTTTGCCATGCAGCCACCTGGCTCATCAACGGCATCCGCGACGGGCACGGCCGCTTCTGGAGGTTCTACGCCAGCAAATCAGCTGCCATCCACCCAGAGCTGCCAGTGGTGACACGGTGCCACAGCTACGAGATTAATTACAAGTACACCTATGAGTGTGTTCGCTGCAAAGCTGCGTGAGTCATGTTTTCTAACTTGTCACTCGTGTGTCTGTCAGGGTGCTCTGAAATACTAAAGCAGTTTGGATAGCCTGGTGTTTTCCAGAGCCCACAGAACCTCAGTGTGTGATTCCACATTTGTTTCCACATAGTTCTAGTTCAGAGGTCAGGACAGGAAGGAACATCATCTGAGGATCAGTGGTGATGAGAGAACGTCTTTGGAAAGCAGTAAGAGATACATACCTAAGCTTTGAAGGAAAAAATCCCCATAAAAGCTGGGCACAGAATATTTGACAGTGATTAGATACTAGATAAAACTACCAGAGGAAGCTTCCAGCTTAAAGTCCTGATGACTTTAAATTACAGCTGCAACCTCACAGATGTGAGCTGCACTGTGATGGGAAGGATTGACACTAGGACACAACCTGTAATAATGACACTATTTGTGACATTTTTTTTACCTCAGGATTGTATGTGTGACTCCCAGAAGTACTGGAAGGAGACGCCTCACATACCCCAAAGTGTGTATTAGGACTATGCAATGCAGTAGTTGCTTAGATGCAACAGAACATTGAGAAGAGTTTTTTTTTAGTGATGTCTTTGAGGAGAAACTCCAAGAGGCAGTTGAAACATGGGTTGTGGAGGTAGTTGAAAATGAGTATGAAGTGCTACAACACAGTCTGAGAGTAGAAGAGACAGCGGAAGGAGCCAGGCTGAAAAACAGTGGAAAAAATACGAGGGTAGAGAAGTGTAGCACAGATTGATTGTACCACTGTGTAATGTCCTGTTCCCTATTCTAAAATACTGCCTGAGCAGCAGAGAAGGGGCCCTTTGCCACGAGCCCTGTGGAGTCCAGTGCTGGTTCTTGCCTTCCAGGATCGGGCGGCACTCGCGGTCCCTGGACACGGCGCGGTTCGTGTGCGCCTTCTGCGGGGGGCAGCTGGCCCTCAGGCAGCCCCCGGCCCGGGGGGGCACCCCTGCCAGGGCACAGCTCACACCCTTCGCCAGGTATGTGAAGGAGAACTACGCGCTTGCTAAGAGAGAGCAGCACGGGCTGAGTCATGCTCAGGTCATGAAGAAACTCAGTGCTGATTTTGCTGCGAAAACCAAGCTGGAAGATTCCTTCTGATATCTCAATCCACCTCCTTTCTTGGTGCTACTTAAATTGTTTATAGAGAGTAGTAAAAGTTCTGAGCAGCACTAACACATAGCATGTCTTCAGTGACTCCAGTAAGGGGTTTAGTTTCATCTGGGCAGCTGATACGCTGTGGACTCTGTGTGTGTGCAGAAGAACTGCTCCCTGTGCATCTGGCTGCAATTGCCAGAGGCAAGAAAGTCCAGGCCCACCACTAAGTCCTCTGACACTGAATGACTCCAAGGCAGGAAAAGGGGCATACCTGAGTTGGGCTTCAATATGGGTTCAGATATTCTCCCATGTAGACTTTCCTGAGAAGTCCTTGGCTGATTTTGTTAAAATTAAGTGGTAGGTAGAAAGCCCTTTTACCCTCAGTAAGTAGTGTACCTCTATTATTGAGATTTCATGGAAACTAAAATAGATGCAGAAGGTCACGTTGGGGAAAGCAGATTGAAACACTTTCCTCAAGAATGAGAAGGTCTTGTCATGGCTTAAGTCTTTCATATAAAATGCAACTGGGATGTGTGTTGTAGTGTTTGTGTCTTCTGTAAGCAAATTGCTCAGGGCCTTAATAATTTTGATAATAAATGCCAGTTTGATACAAACTCTTGGAATAAACAAGGCTGCTTTGTTTCAATTTAATCATGGCTGTGTAGGAATAAAGAACCCTGGTACCAGCCCAGCTCTTCTGGCTGGGGGTCAGCACAGTCATTAACATCCTTTGGTCACTGGGATTACAATCCAAGGATCCCCATTCCAGGAGTCCCAGGGCTGCTGGCTCATCTCCCAGGAGCCCTCAAGAAGCCTGGGGTCACTGAGGCACCACCCTCCCTTCTCCAGCATCATGAAGGTAAGGAGCACTGGAACTAGAAACCAACAGAAAAACAACAGCACAAAACCACTGACCATTCAAAAACTGATTAATTAGTATTCACAGCACTTCTAAGGAAAAAGAAAACAGTAGTGAGCAGTATACTTCAAGGAAGTTCTACTCTTAGGGGGTTTGCCAGTAGAAATGTAGCAAGATTGAAAAGTCAAGTCTGACAAAGCCGTGGGGTTATGGGGTTCCACATCTGCCAGCACTTTAGAGCTGCTCATCACTACTGGCTGTCACTGGCAGGGAGTGCCTGTGCCTCAGCTCTGTCACTGTAACTGTCCCATCCTCTGCTCGCGTGAGACAGATTGACATGACAGAACACAGATGAGGATGTACATGATGGGGGATACTGTGAAATGCAACAGCAAGTACATTTAAAGGGATTAGTTCAACAGCTATTTCATTGCAGCCTTAGGAAATTTCTGCAGTTGAAGTTCAGCATGGAAGAATGTCAGACTGGTATATCCATGAGTTCTCTGCCCAGCATCTTACCCTCCTTCCCTCTGAGAAGGAACCACAGTCCCCTGGCTGAGCCAGCAGAAACAGTTCATTTTCTAGAGAACCTCAGTGCTGGGCAAACACCAGCATTACATGGAGTAAGAGAATACAGACTGACCAAAAAATGCAGGCACTGGCACTTGGTAGCATTAATTTCATTTTTACTCCCAACAGTTCTAGCTTTGGAATTGTTTATTTGGTTTGACATATGCTGAACACAGATCCTATGTCAAAGATCTTCCAGGTCTGTTCCCAAGCTTCCCTCCCACCTCCTGCCTGCCTGGGGGAATGACCAGTGATCCAGAACATTACTAGATATAAGATCATGGTCAACTGAAGCTACTAAGAGAAGGCAGAAGTTGGCAGCATGAGATATGACACCAGGGACACACTCTTCCCCTCTAACCCTCCTGTTCCAGGCTCCTGGAATACATGTAAAGCAGCAGGATTTCTGTCAAAACATAGAGGGAGAAACAACAGGTTCCCTAGGTGTGTGCTCTCCAGAACAGGAGTCTTCAGGTGCTGCCCAGCCCCACCACTGAGCCAGAAGTGCAGCAACTGCAGACACAGCATTGCTTTGCACCAGGCTGGGGCAGGTAAAGTCCTGATCCTGGAGCTGTGCTCTTTGCTGCAAGACAGGAGGCACAGCCAGTACCTCCACTGAGGCAATGTGGGGCCACCCTTCAGCCTGGAGTAGTTCTTGAAGATTTTTTTGTGTCACTTTCCTGAAGGGTCTGCATTTCCTCCTCACTCTAAAGCAGCAAGTTCCTCCAGCAGCTGCTCCTTCTCCTGCTGCAGCTCCTGCATGCGCTGCTTGTTCTGCTCCAGTCTGTCCTCGAGCCACTGCAGCAGGGGCCCACTGATGGCTGACATTTGGCTGCAGAGGTTCTTTGTGAACACTGCAAAGAGCAACAAGACATCCTGCAGGACAGCACACAAAAGACTCAAGTGTGCTACAACCTCCCCAAAGCCCAGAGACAGCCAAGGAAACCTCCAGCATCCTGGGCAACCACACATCTGCACAGGAAGGTCAGAACCAGCAGCTTCTACCAGGGAAACAGCATTTCAGTGTGACCCAGGCAGGCATGACAGATCCACAATGAAAATCTGCACACAGCTAATCACTGATGCTAATTAATTTCTAAATTTAGAAGCATCACAGAATGCCTCATTTCCTAAATGTGTGAGAATGGACAGTGGTGTGATAAACTTGGAACAGAAGTGGGATTAGGATTCACCCCATCACAGTGGCAAAAGGGAAGATGTCACATCCATGTAACACCTATAAAGTGCCAGGAGATGGAAGTGTGCATACAGGTCAGACAGGCACTATTTTAACACTCAACAAATCCCAAATCCCCTTTCCTGTTCCAACAGAAAAAATAACCTGAACAAGCCAAGCCCCAAAACCCCAAAAAATCCCAAAGTCTTCTATAATTTTAACCAATTCCACAAGGCCCGAAGGGTACAACATTCATGATTCACCCAGGATGAGGGTGTTCTACAGCCTTTGAAGTTTTTAAGTTTCTAGTTATAATTCTGTTCCTCCGTAACAAGATTCCACCATTTTGACCCTGGGAGCAGCACCCTGGATTGTCATGTGCAAGAAAGGAATCCTTACCTGAGCCATTATGGATCTTGGTTACAGAGTCCAGATGGGTGAGGCTAAGGGAAGGAAAAGAAAGCAGGTTAGAGAGAAGACAGCAGAGAACTGTGTATTAAACCCAGCTGCCCAGGAATCCCTACCCAGACCACAGGTACACCTAAACCTCTTCACCTGCTGAAGCCCTGCACGTTCACAAGGACAACAACCCCTGATCACAAAACCCCAAAATTCTGCTGCTAACCCCAGGCTCAGTACTGCAGACTTCAGTAACTTCTAGAGGCACAGGAGCTGCTAATCCTCAATTTCTACAGCTTTGCTAAGGCTTTGGTAGTTTTAAGTACAGTAGAACATGTCAGCACAGACAGCCTTGGAGAGGGGCAGAGCCCGGGCTGTTACCTGTGGATTCTCCTGTAGGCATCCTGCTCTTCCTGGCAAAGGATCTTGGGCAGCTCCACAGCTGACTCCAGACACACCTTCCCAATGGTTTCATGGGGGACAACATGAATGGGGATTTCAATCCTGTCATATCTACAAGGGTATGAGATATAATTAAAAGCAGCAAACGAAAACCTGACTTCTACAACCTTGCCACAGTCTGTCCAAGGCCTGGCAGTGCTGCAGATCCACCTTTGGGAACACAGGCCTGAGCTGACAGGCAAAGGGAAGCATTTTATATCCACATACTTGTCTTGAATTTTATTTTAAGGTGCAAACCTGAGGGCTTGACCTCTAGAGCTGGAAGCAAAAAGGTGGTGCTGCTACACACCAAACTGCAGCACAAATCCACACCCTGACCTCAAATCTTAAGAGAATAAATATCTAGGCTAAAAGAATCACTCCTAATCTTTAGATTCTCTTCCAGCAGTCTGCAGGAGCAGAAGTCAGGAGACCCTGTGTAGGCATCTCTGTATGTTTGCTCTTCACACAGGCTGAGAAGTCACTTATTAGAGATAAGCCAGAGAAAGGAGAGACAAGACAAAATACAATCAGATAGAATATTCTTCTGTACTCACTCTGAGCTCTTCTGGGCCTGAACAGACTGGAAACAAGTATAGAGAATTCTACCTGTCTAAGAGACACAGCAGAAAGTCAGATTCCAAAGGCAAAAAACATCTAAAAGGCAAAGACACATTCCTGTAGGAAGCTTTTAATATAATTCCAGAGGTTTTGCTGTGATTTGCTTGCTGGAGATGCTTAAAGCATACATTGATAAACCTTTAATGATAAAAAACTCAAGCAGCAGCTGCCTGGACAGCCTAGACCTGACTGTCAGCTTATCTCACACCTCCTGCAGAGGCTGGAAGAGGGGCAGAGCTGTGTGTGCTGGGCTGGACACCCGAGGGAAGAGCCCTGGCCCATTCCAGGCACACTCTGCAGCTGCTGCTGAGCCCCCGGGGCAGCTCAGAGCAATCATCACTTCTTCTCCTGCCCTTGGGATCACAATCCAAACCACTCCCACTGTGCTTCCCACGTGCTCCCAGCACAGCTCTGCCCTTCCTGCAGGCTGACCCAAGGACCTCAGCTCTGCCCTGCTGCTTCTCATGAGCCCCTGGAGGGTTTGTTGCCATTTTTCAGTTGCCTACCTTGGTGTTCTTGTCCTCAATGAAGCAGGAAAAGATGAGCCCTACAAAGCCTTGGTCCATCATCTGGTACATGGCCTGTGTGCGGACATCTGCAGGGACAGGATGAGAGTGAGAGCTGCCCTGGCTCCTGCAGGGCTGGGAAATGATCTGTCTGCCCCTTCTGAAGGCTGATCTGCAGCTTGGTAACAAAGGTCTCAAACTTTATGTTTACATCCTCACTCTGGGTGACTTGAGTTCAAATACAGAACTTGATCCAATTTAAAGCGCAAATAGAAAATCTTAAAAATAGAAAATGAGCTCACAAAACCAAGAAATTTTCTCAGAGCCAGCCTGCTGCCACAGGTCCCCATGAAGTCCAACACATATAAGGTGCTCCAGGTACTTCTTTTATGAGAGTTTTTAGCTATGCATTAACACACACAGGTATCAGAACTCATCGTGGCAGGCCCAGGATCCCCACAGCTTTTTTTTGTGTTCCCCACACCCAAGGTCTGGTTTTTCCCTCTGGAGGAACAGCAGTGCCAGCAGCAGCTGATCTGTGACTCCTGGGCCACGTCTGAGTCCTTGGAGAGCACAAAAAGGACTGGGGCTGCTGCAGGGCCCTGCAGCCCAGCCAGGCAAGCAGGGAACGTTCCAGACCCTGGGCTGCAGGGACAGTGCAGGCTCAGCTCCTGCAGGGACAGTGCAGGCTCAGCTCCTGCAGGGACAGTGCAGGCTCAGCTGCAGGGACAGTGCAGGCTCAGGGCTGCAGTTTGCCAGGGAGAGCCCAGGGCTGCTCTTACCCACGTGTGAGGGCCACACGGTGATGTGGGGGTGGGAGTGGTACCAGCCCACCACCCTCATGGGGCGTCCTGTCATCTCTGCCAACCTGTGTGGGGGTCAAGGAGCTTTTGCAACAACAGACAGAGGGAAGGGCTGCATGCACAAGGGAAAACAGCACACTTTTAAAGGGTTTGCTGTGAGGCAACAGAATTCCAGATCCCTTTGGAGGAGAGAAGAGAAACAGAGCAGGGAGGGGTGCCTGATGGGAGCCCCTTCCCCAGCACCACCAGCAGTCACTGCTGCAGAAGCAAACTGGATTTTGGTTGCATGTGGCAACAAACAACATTTCAGCAGCATCCCTGAGTGTGTGCACAGCAGAGGCTCCCCAGTGCAGCCCCTGGAGCCCTGCTGCCCTTTCCTCTTCCTCTCAGCCTCCCTGCTGAACTGCCCCCCCTCCACAAACACACTGCAGCTTTACCTGTGACCAAATTCAAAACAATAACAAATTTATAACACAGTGCCACTGCAGAGCTGGAACCCACAGAGACTCCAGGGACAGGCAACAGCCAGCACAGCCTCCCAGCAGAGCAGCTGCAGGAGGGAGCAGCTGGCAGCTTCAAGGCCACTGCAGGCCTGAAACCCAGCCCATGGAAGAGCTCTGAGCTACAGCCCTTCACTGGGAGCCTCTGCTCAAGGATATCTCTGCTTCGGTGGAAGCAGCTGAGAGCTGCTCGGGCGAGATCTCCACACGGTCCTTCCTCTTGTCAGAGCGGCGCAGGATTATCACGGAGTGGATGTGCACGATCCGGCTGGTGTCCACCTACCGACACAGAGGGGCAATCAGCGACTGCTGCTCCGCAGGGCACGGGCAGGGCCGGCTCCCCCGGCTCTGGCTCTCACGGGAGCGGAGCCGGGCGCCGGCGGCTGCAGGGCCGCACGCCCGGGGGGAGCCGGGGCCGCTCGGTGCGCGGCGCCACAGCCCGCACGGGCAGCGCCGCCGCCCGCCCATCGCGGGGCCGGCCCTCGGCGGGCGGTACCTCTCCGATGCAGAGCCCCATGACCTCCTCCTTCTCGGTGCTCAGCGCGTGGTTCAGGCACACCAGGAACGCGTCCGCCTCCAGGTGCACCGCCTGCACCGCCATCTTGCCTGCCCGCCCCTGGCCCCGCCCCCTGGCCGCACGCACCAATGGCAGCGGCGCTCGCGGGCCCTCCCAGCCAATCGGCGCGGCCCCCGGCCAGGCGAGCGGTGCGGCGCGCCGGAAGGGCCGTGCGGCCGCTGCGGTGCCGCGGCCGCGCCACACCCCCTCCCTGCCCGCTCGGCCCCGCCGCCCGGCCCGGCCCCTGCATCCCCTCCCTCGCCGCCCTCGGCCTGCCTCCCCCCGCGTTATGTCCATCTTCTTGTCTTCCTGTTTTTTTTAGATCCCACCAAAGCTCGGCCTGCCCTCCCTCGCTGCTGGAC
Source organism: Passer montanus (assembly GCF_014805655.1). Taxonomy (NCBI): domain Eukaryota; kingdom Metazoa; phylum Chordata; class Aves; order Passeriformes; family Passeridae; genus Passer; species Passer montanus. The sequence goes on along the minus strand of NW_024368596.1, from coordinate 392,973 downwards.
AGCCCGGCTGGTCGGTGAGCATCTGCTACCCCTCGTAGGTCGGGCGGAGCGGAGCGTGCAGTCACAGGGGCTTGCTCCAGGCAGAGTAGAGTCCAACCCCCAAGAAGAAGCTTTAGAGTGTCTCCACATGCCCTTCAGCCAGCAGATCCCCGAGCTGCTGCCAGAGCCGGGCTGGGTTTCCCAGGAAGGCTCAGCAGCCTCGCAGCCCCGGGCAGTGAGGCAGCTCTCCTGCCCAGCTCCCCTGCCCAGCTCTCCTGCCCAGCTCTCCTGCCCCAGCAGAAGGCCAGGCTGGCCAGCCTTGCTCTGGGGCTGCAGCTGTGCCATCACAGTGCTTTTCCTGCATGCCTGAATGGCAGCTGAACTCCCAGGTGCTTTTTAGAACAGAGGTGATAAGGGCTGCAGTTTATTCAGCACACTGACCTCCAGCTCTGGGGTGGGCCAAGCAGCATCTGGAGAAATTTCTTTCACTGTTTCCGTAAAATATTTTAATGTACGCAACAAAACCAAATAAATTGTTGTCGCTACAAGCTGCATCCCTCCTCCTGGCCATTCTGACATTTATCCATCCATATATAATGGCTCAGAAATCCATCCAGGTCCCAGAATAGCATTAAACCTCTAAGATTGATGCTAGGATGGACAGAACATCTGCCAGTATTATTCCTGTCTGTGAGCACTGGGTTTGAATCTCCCCACTTTGAACAGCTCAGCCTTCTACAGCTGTGTTGATGGAATGTTAAAGTCTCAAAGGATGATGCTGCAATCCTGCAGATTTAAGCTGTTGGGGGTTTTGTTGGTTGTGGTGGGTTTTTGATAGGTTATGAAGCAAGCAGTGTGAGAGCTCAGGTTTAAAACTTGTTTTAAAACATAGGTAAGCTCTCTTCTCCTTCCACCCATGTCTTCCTTCAGGCTTTGTTTTTGCTTTCCAGTCAAACCTGCAGCAGTAGGACACTGTGCATGTGTTCAGGTGCACTGTCTGAGCGTGTGCTTGTGCAATCTCCAGTTTCTTTGGTGTGTTTGGCTGCTGCAGACACCTGGCCCTGCTCAAACCCTGTCCCACCCCACACCCCACTCCTGTCCCTGCACAAACCCTGTCCCTGTCCCACCCCACACCCCACTCCTGTCCCTGCACAAACCCTGTCCCTGTCCCACCCCACACCCCACTCCTGTCCCTGCACAAACCCTGTTCCTGTCCCACCCAAACCAATCGACGGTTTTGCCTGACTCAGGGTTTTCCATGTGGCACCACGTGGGCAGCCCCACAGGGCAGACTGAGCTCTGCAGTCCTGGGGGCTTGGGGCAGTTCCCTGGGGCCAGGGGTGGCAGCACACAGTGACCTCTGCACCAGACCTTGCTCTGTTGGGGTCTCACCGCTGCCCTCTCCACTCCCCAGGAACACAAACCTGCCTGGTGTGCTCAGCCCTGCTGCCTGTAGTTCAGCCAGGGCAGTGTTTGGACAGGAGACCTCCCAGGAGAGCTTACCTACAGTAGGAACCACAGTTCACTTACTGAGACTTGTTTTCTATTGCTGGAGCCAGTCTTGAGCCTTCTGGTTCTGGAGGTGATGAGCTGTAAGAATTCCAGCTTTGAATGGAATAAAAGCAAGTTCTTGGGCATTTCTGGTCATGATGGAACTTCTTGCAGTTTCCTGCAGGGCAGCAGAGCATCCTGGCCGAATTCCACCTGGGGTGATTGTGTTCAGCTGACTGAAAGTGATCAGAGGCAATTGCTGATTTCACTGTTGGGCAGAGCTCCACTCGGGTTTAAATTCATAATGTGGCTTAGGGTAAAGCAGAAAGGAAAATAATTACAGAAATGTCCCTTTAACCCTAATTCCTGAAGGCCTTGTGAGGCTTGTCAGACTGCAGTCACATTCCTGTAAATGCCAGTGATGCAGCTGGTGGGGCATTCCTTGGGATGCCTGTTCTTCATCACAGGATGGCAGCCAGAGCAGTGGTGCTTTGTGTAGGGCACATGCACATCCCCACACATCCAGCAAGGAGACAAACAGAACGGGTGGAAAAAAGAAGGAATAAAAGAACACTCAAAGTTTTCTTTGTGCTGGTGGTGTTCAGGCTGATCCGTGGTTGGTGTTTTGTTCTCAAAAAGGCTGAGAGACACTAATGTAAGGTGTGGAAGGCATCATGGAAGATCATTTTCTGTTATATATGCACCCCAATGTATAACAGTTTATTTTTTTTCTCTCCCTGACCTTCCCTCCTTTATTTTGTACCCAGATTTTCTTGCTGCTGTTTGAAATATGCCTTATAACCTTACAAGTTTTCAGAAGACCACTGTGTTTCACTGGGATAAGGAATATTGCATCTGCTTCATAGCAGGAGGATGTTGTATGTGTTACAGCTTAACTTTGTTCTACTTTACACCTAGATAAAGGATGAAGACTGTCTGTACCATTTTGATTACCTCTTCTAGGGTTCAAAGAGAATCATTTCCCCTGACCTCCATTTGCTAATGGCTCAGCTTGATCTAACTGGCACACAGATAAACGTGCTGTTAAACAAAAGTTACAGTAGCAGGCACCACCTCAGTGCCCCAGGCTCCTCTGCCGTGGGTGGCTCTCTGTGACAGCCAGAAGCCGAGTGCCGCAGTCCTGAGTGCTGCTCCCGAGGAGTTGGGGTGTGAATGGACAGTGCTGCCACCCCTGAGAGATGAGACAAAGGACCCTGCACCCCAACAGCTCAGCGAGCTCCAAAGATGAGAGTGCTGCACACCGAGCTCTGTGCTGTGTCTCCAGAGTGATCTTCGCTCCTGTGAAGCTCACCTCGCTGCTGGTCACGAGTTTTGCTTTTGGGATTTAGACCACCTCTCTTCCCCCCCGTTTTACACCAAGACTGTTACTAGGACTGTTAGCGGAATGAGCAAAGCCCATCCTCGCAGGGTTTAACTGTGCACCGATAGCACCTTTTGCCCAGAATGCCTTACCAGTGCCACCCAGCACGCGTGTCCCACTGTGCGACCCGGCCTGCCGGTTCCGCCGGCCTGCGCACCGCCCCGGCCTCCCGAGCTGACTTTTAGGGACATTTCCGCACGTAGCATCTGATCCGAGGAGTCGGACACCGCCTGGCCGCGGGCCCGGAGCTCTGCCCCTGGACGTGCGGGCCGATGCCGCCGCGCGGAGCCGCCTGAGCGATGGCGCAGGGCGGGCGGGCGGGCGCTCCTCCCGTGCGCCTCTGGGTGCGCCGCGTGGGGGTTTACTGCGATGAGCACCGCAAAACCTGGCTCGTGGCTGCGGAAGAGGCAAGTGTGCGCTTTGCGCTTCCCCCTGGTTGTAGCCTTGCTGTTTCGGGTGCCTCTGCCAGTAACTGCCTGCTCTGTTTGTTACTCTCCCCCAGGAGGAAGGTATGCTGAGGGCTCGGATCCAAAGAGTTCAGGTTCCCCTGGGTGAGGCGCTGCGACCCAGCCAGCTCCCCCCATCCCGGCTGCCTCACATGTGGCAGCTGTCCCAGGGTGAGCAGTACAGGGATAGTAACTCTCGCGTTTGGGAGATAGAGCACCATCTCATGGTAAGGATGGTGGCGACAATAGAACATAGTCATTCCTGTTTGTGAAGTCATTTGAGATCCTTGAGGGACGGCAAAGGACTGTTACTTTGTTGAAGTCCATTAGCTCAAGCACAGTAACTGTAGACGTATTGAACTTTTCCTTGTCACTTACAGCTTGATGGTGTTGAAGAACTGCTGCTTAAACTCGTGCCTGGGGATTAATCTGGTATGTGCAGACATTACCCCTGCTTTGTACTGTGCACTGTTTACTCCCGGTCTTTCTTTAATATGAATTTTTGTCTTTCAGGAGCAGTGGCTCTAGGAAGATGCCATTGTCTGTTTTGTACAATAAAAGGTTCTCTCTCCACTGAAATGCAGCCACCTTTGAGGTGGAAGCAGTTAAGCAACACACAGCAGCATCACACAAGAGTTTAGGACAGGCAGTGAAGAGGAGTGTTGTGACCAAGTGAAACATCAGGGGGAGTTCTAGGTAGGCAGAATGTAATTGCCCCAAATGGAATTCGGCCAGGATGCTGCAAATAATGCCCTAGTGATACTGGGAACTGCTGTGGGCTGGTGACTTGTCAGAAACTGGAAAGGCAGCAGCTCCCAGCTCTGAGCAGAGGCTGAACGTGGCTCAGAGGGTTCAGTCTCACCACCACCTTCAGAGACACCCCTGCTTTCCTTAGAGGTCTCCCGTTCAACTACTGGTACCACCAGCTTTTGCTTGGCTTTTGATCTTACACTGACACAGTTACAGGTGTCACAGCTGCAGAAATATCAACTCAAGTGTCTGAAATCCTTTTGTGATGGATTTGAACAAGATGGAGCTGTCCTCCAGTCTGGTTGCGGGGTTTTTTGGGCAGAAGGAGAGGATTTCCAAGAGACTTCCTCCTGAAACAGAATGAAAAGAGCCCTTCTTCTTGGCTTTGTGGCATATACACAACTGAGTTGTTTGGTTGATTGTTCTTTTAATGCCATCTTCAGCTGTGGTTCCATGACTTGCCACCAAATCCTTGGTTGTGTAAAGCTCACAGAGGTGGATTTCACATAAATTATGTGTCTCAGTATATGGTCTAGAGATAGAAAACTCTTAAAATTTAGTCAGCCGTGTTAATTTGAATATTTTCTGGAATCTGTGTACATCCAAGTAGAAAAGGACACATTTTAACTAGAGAGAAGAAAAAGGCTTTTAAACTTAATGACATGAAACTTATTCTATTCATTATCCCCATCATCATCTTTCAGCCAGACAGAGTTCTTGTGTATGCTGGCAGGCACCTGGAAGCAGCAGTAGATGTTTTCTGAATTATGACAGTGGGGGAAAGTGGGAGCTCCTGAAAGATGTGGCTGTAGGACGTTGTCTTTCCCCCACCCCCTGAAAAGAACCCTGATCTACAGTAACATTTTCTGTCATTTTAGCTCCTGAACATGTCTCGGAAGGATCCCTGCCAGAAACAAGCCTGTGAAATACAGAAATGCTTGCAAGGTACTAAGTGTCATTTTGTCTTTGGTGTCTTGATTTTTGTTAGAACTTAATTCTTTTAACTTAACCTTGTCCTTTCACCTTGAGAAGGAACAAAGCACATTAGCATTGCCTGGTTGCAAAATGAACAAAATTATAATGTCTGATTTTAATAGAATTGCTTTGTGCTTAATTGTAAATAATGAGACCTCATTAGTATAAAGCAGATCATTAGTAACAGTAATGTGCTTGGAGTGTTCTCCATGCTGGCAGTGAGATCCCAGGTGTATTTTTGGGACTCAGCTGTGGGCAGGAAGAGCTAGACATTATAATAAGCTCTCTTACAGTGTGGTTAGTGAGGGAGTAGGTGGATTGCATGAGAAGACTGCAGAGCTGCTCTAGGGGGGTGTTTCAAGAGCAGGTGAGACAGAATTCTGTCAGGAACAGGTTAGGTGATCTGTCCTCGAGGTGAGATGGTCTTCATGTCCCCAGAAATTGTCTAGAGACTACTTTTAATGTCCTCATGGTTTGGAGCATTCTCCCCACCTTCTCTCCCTGTGTTACTGCACTTAAAAGCTGATGATTGACCCTATTTTGGTCCCATCTGTGGCAATGCTCTTTTTATAACACTTGTAGAAGTTATTCTAAGTGTTTTTCCTGTGTAGGTTTGTGTGCAGTGTTGATGTGAATGGTTGAGTGTTGGCATGTACACGTCACTGCTGTTCATCTGATGTGCTGTGGAGCTGTCTGATGTGCAACATGAAACAGAGAGCAAAGCAATTTTCCCCTGTAAAAATTTAATACAGAGCCTTAACTGAGGAATGCACAGTCACTGCACCCAGCGTGTGAGATGGAGGGTGGGAGCTGCACCTCTGGGAGATGCTGACTTCTCAAAAGTCATTGTTCCAAAGATCTTGCTGCTCCTCTGTGAGACTGAATGCCTGATGTAAATAATTTTTGTGTTTTTCTATCTGTGAGTAACTTTCAGGAATCCATCCTTGACAGATGATGGCGTGCCTGTACATTGCTACAGTTTTAGAAACAAAGCTGGAAAGGCAGAGGGACAGTTGGGAGAGCCTTGGAGCACTCATCAACTGCAGGTTATGGCAGAGACAGGTCAGCTCTCCTCTCCAAGGGCCTGCCATGCCTCCTGGGCTGCCAGCTTGCAGAAATCACCACAACCTTTTTCTCAGGGCTGATCTCTGTGTTTGTATTGCAGCTCACTCACCAACCCACTCAGGGAATTCATAGCCCAGTGATCACAGCAGTGTGGTTTGCTCATTAACCAGAAGGTGTTCACTGCTGCTTTCTGGGCTCTCCACAGGTGCTGTGTGTCTCACATTATGCTGCTGTTGCTTCTTTTAATCTTTTAAAAGTCAGAGTGGGTCTGAGTGCAGTTGTGTAGTGGCTGCAGAGCTCATCCAAGGCAGAGCAGGTGGCTGTGCATGCCCTGTGTTTCTGGGCAGACAGGCAGGAGGTTCTTAACTCAGACCAGACTCAGCCTCTTCCCGCAGGACTCCTCTCTGAGTCACAGAGAGCTTCAGATAGCTGCAGCTAAAGAGAGGTTTTTGTGAGCTAGAAAATGATGGAATGCTTGTAGGCAACTGAAGAGCTGGGCTAGGTGTGCTCCCTCAGGGAACAAAGCCTGTTCCCCTCTGCAGACCTGGTGTCTCCTTGTTTTCCAGCAAACAACTACGTGGAGTCCAAGTGTGAAGCTGCGCTGCAGGAGATGCGGAAATGCTGCGCTCGCTACCCCAAGGGCAGGTCCATCTGCTGCTCAGGGTTTGAGAGAGAAGAAAGGGAGAGAGAAAAGGCTAAGGTGACTTCAGAAGGAATTTCCCCACCACCTCAGTAACACAATGCAGCTCCAGCAGGTGCTGGAGCATGGACTCACTTGAAGAGCTCGTGTGTGTTTTTTCAAGCCTTCTTTAGACTTTCAGAAAAGCCAGATTGCTCCTGGAACACACCGTTCAGCACACCAAAAAGCATTACACAGTACCAACATATGGCCTGGTCAACAGACTTTATTTTCTGTACGAAAACATAATCTATGTTGCCTCTGCATCACACCTGTGAAATGTCAACTTGATGTTTTTAGGATGCTTACCTTACTCTAATCCATCCTTGCTCTAAAAATGGAGAATTGGAACCGAGTTATTCTGGCTTCTGGAGTGAGAGGTACAGGAAATGAGCTCAGAAGAGTGAGTTTAAACATGAAACAAACCCATCTTGATACAACAAAGGTATTGATTGCTGCCACCATGCAGTAGTTCCAGACATTTGCCTGTCCAGTGGTTCAAGCTCAAGAATGGGCATCAGGTCTGATGATTGTTCCTAAGTCTTGTATAGATCATGAGTGACTACAAGTCACTTTGCCTAAGTGCCTCACTTTTCCACTGGACAGAGTTGTTTATTTTATATTTGAATTGCCTACACGCTGCTATTTGCATGATAAAGATGTTACAGGAATATAATTTCAGGGATTGCTACAGGGATAGGATATTTTTTTAAAAAAGCAATATTCATTTGAAAGATTTGACTGTTGATACAAAATTTATAAATTTATGTCTAATTGAACACCTTTAAGCAATATGCTTTGAATCCAAGTCTAGTTAAAACTGCTGATACCCAAAGGCCTGTCACAGAGCCCTGGGCTAGATCCAAGAACTGACTTAGGTGCTGCTTACTGAACAAGCAGTTGTAGGCAGTTATTTTCCACACAACATTCCAGACTCACTCCCAAGCCGGCTGTGTCTGGACCCCAGGAGAGATGGCTTTCCAGAAGCTCTTGGCCACGCAGCAGAATTTCCTGTGACCTGTAGGAAGAGCTCATAGACAGGTTCCTGCACCACCCCTAAGCTGCCTGTCTCGCTGTCCCCTCTAGCAGGAGTCCAGGCACCCAAAGATCAGGCTCCCAGCCCACTAGCCCTAACTCTGTATTAGATCTAGCCGTAAAGGACTTTTGTGCTGTGATCAAGTACAACTTATGAAATAGAGCTTCTATAAACCACTGAGGTCTAGGCACAATAGTTGTGTGTACTGAAGCCTAGAAGAGCAAACCATCTGTATTCACTGCTCTGAAATACCATGGTACAAAATAAACGACTGGAACAACTTGTGGTCTCTGGTTGTTTGTTGAGCTGCACGCCGGGCAGCTTGGCTGCCATTCACAGCCCAGAGCCATGTGAGATCATGTTTAAATAGAAGCTGCTTGATATTTTTGTAACTGGGGCTGAAGATCAGAATAATTTGGGGCTTGTCTTCCCCTCCCACTGCCATCGCCCCCAAGAAAAAAACCCTAAAGACAAAATGGGGTTTAGTGTCTCTGAAAAGTAGGGAAAAGTGATGACAATGCTGTGGATCACCTCAAACACTGACAAGTAGCAAATTCTTCTATTTTGCCTTATCTGAGCAGGAACAGTGGAAAGAAAGTCACTAATAGATAAAATATTTAGGCTTCTGTTGCACCTATGAAAAAGAAATAGCCTTGTCTCCATGCCCATTTGAAGTTGGGTGGAACAAATTTGCTCAGCAGAGGCAACCCAGGCTGGCTACAGACCCACCTCCTGCCCTAGAGCATCCCATATCCTTGGGAATATGGGTGATTGGTGCCAGGATGATCATGGGGAAGGATTTATTAAGGTAGCCCAGGTTACCTGCATGGATGAGGGGAGGCTGGTACCCCCATAAACTCATTTATGTTGGAAAAGACCTTTAAGATGGAGTCAACCATTCCCCCAGCACTGCCAGGCTGACCACTAACCCATGTCCCCAAGTGCTACCTGCCAGTGTGACAGGAATGTGCTGCTTCCCAGGAAGCCAACAGACCTCACACAGAGAAGCATTTAGAGCAAAACTGTTTAATAAAATATCACTTCAACAAGCATTTACATACAATATATAAAACCACTTTAAAAGCCTAATGTGTTTGAAATCTTCTCAGAGTGTAACAGATGTCAGAAGTTGTTGAAACAACACTAAAAGGAGCAGGAGTGGGGAGGGGGACACCTCATCTTGGCACCTGCAGCAATGAAAATGCATCCCCACAGAGACTGATCCAGCATCAAAGCTTCCAGTGTTGCCCCACAGCATCAAACAGTGCCAGCCACGAGCCCAACACCAGCACAGCAGAAAGATTTGCCACAGCCTGATGTCCTTGTCCATTCCCTGCCTACATTCACATCAAACTCAGCTTAGATCTGTTAATTGTTTCCCTTTTCAGCAGCATTTTAGCTCCCTCTTTGGGCCATTTCTCTCTGTAGCAAACAGGGACTTGAGCAGAACTCGTCCCACGTAGGGCTGGGCAGAAGTAGTGACTTGAGCCTGAAAAACATCCCTAAGGTTTTGCTTTGAGCTTTGTCGTTGGAGACAGCTTTGTGGAGATCAGTGCATCTCAGAAAAAGTTGTGTTCTGCAGCCCACCCAGCCAAAGAGCAGCAGTGCTGTTGCCTACAGGAACAAGAGATACCCTGCAAGACCAATCTATCTATTTATGCATGTTCACATCTGCAGATCCTACAGAAAAACAAACCAAATACCCAGAAAAACCCCCACCACTGTCTGTAACTCCACTGCTAAACACCAATTTATTGAAGACCTGTTTGCTGCATCCCATCACTCCTGCAGTCCAGGATGGCCTTTAGGAAGGCCATGGTTAAAGGGTGTGAGCCCAGCTGCTCCTGCCTTCTCCTTGGCCATGTATGGCAGGACAGGAGCAAAGACAGCAGCTTCTACCTCCTGATTACCTGCAGCCTCTTTTCAGATCCTGAAGGTGAGGAGAACCTCAGCTTCATCAATGTGGTGCTATATGGACACTTCAACCAGCAGAGCTGAAACAAAATTACAAACTGCAAGTGCTCATTGCAAACCCCCTGGTGAAGAACCCACCATTTCAGCTCTGCCAGCAGCTCCCAGGGGAAGATCCCCTTTCCAGCCACTGAGAGCAGCAGATCACAGAGCCTTTGCACAGCACTGGAAATGGGGTGCTCTGCTGAGCCAGGTGCTGCAAACCACCCACCCATGAGTGTCACTGCTCCCTACCATGTTTCCCACTGAAGGATGAGTTTTCACATAAAATCCCACGTTCTGGGCAAGAACTCCTACCTGTACCTGCTGGAGGACATCACCACGTTGTCAGACAAGTCTCTGTGCTTGCAGAATACCCTGGGGGATGTTTGTTTGTACTGCATACAACTGCACTGAGTCAGACTGTCCAAAAACAGCTGAGCTCTACACCTGGGTTGCCTCAACTCCTGCAGGAGAAGGGCTACAGCTGATGGAATTAAGCAAACAGCTTTTCTTGTGGAAATGGCAAACACAAAGAAGGAAGGAACATAACTGAGGCAGAAATATGCAAATGAACTCTCTCACAAGAGCACGGTCTGGTTTTCACTAGTTTTGTCATTTCAGTTGCTTGCAGAGACCAGGGAGAAGGAATTTGTGCTCTTCAGAGGCAAGTAAAGGACTGCACTCCAGATTTCACAGCATCCCCCTTTCTCCAGTACAGCTGGCAACAGGGACCTGGACCAGTATAGTGCACTCTAAGCACGGATGCATTTCCTGTCTACAATCCTGTCCCACAAGGTTACAGCTCTAGGAGCATCACCAATGCCAAAGTGACCAGAGAAGTTTGTGGTAGACATGGAAACCCCAGTGAGAGGCCCAGAGTGATTTACAGTAAATGGCACAGCTGAAATGCCCCCATCTGACACAGCCAGGCTGGGCCTGCTGGAAGCAGGAAAGCCTCAAAGGCTGAGCAATCAGGTGGCTCTACAGCACAGAACTTGGTGACTTTCAGAACACATGATGAGGAAAGGGCCTGGAGAGTCAGCCTCAGTGCTCAGCTTCCATCAGCAGTGCCAGTGCTGCAATTCCTGTATGGGGAAGGATACCAGCAGACACAAAGCCAAATGGCCATCTGTGTGCAGTGAAACAGCAGGGGGAGGGCAGGAAAATCCATACTCCCCTGTCCTGGATACAGCTCAGGCTGTTCTTTGACACTTCTGCATGCACCCCAGGATAGTCAACCACATTTTGGATTGCACAGATCACCTCTGTGCAGAGGGAAGCAGAGGTGTTCCAGGTACCAGGGCAGGAATACTGAAAGCTAATTTGTGGTGAAGAGCTGACACATATAGAGTGGTGAAGAGTTTGACACATATACTGGCAGACAGAGGTACATGTAACAGTCCTGAGCACCTGGAAGAAGCACATTTAAGAGGTTTCTCTGCCACTACATTTTTATGAAGTCAAAACTCATCAGAAAATTTGAGACTGGGCGTATTTGGTGGGAAATCATGATACACTGGGAGTTGTAAGCTTCCAGACCAAGCCCAGCACACTAACAGCCCAGAGAGAAGAAACAGGTGGAAATCAGAAGCAGCGTTGTAAGAAATAAGGGCTGGAACCTGTGAGCAGATGGGACTGAGTCTGTTGGCAACATCCTTTGACTTCTAAGTGAGAGATAACAGCAGTAGAGGAGGGGAGGGGAGGTTGGGCATGAGAGGAGAGCGCAGCTTCTAGGATGCGATTCCAAGCATGAATCCTCCAGCAAACCCTCCAGTCAGGATAGCATTCTTCTTCAGAAATATGACCACCTAAGCAGGGGTGAGAAGAGACAACAGTGTTCAACAACATCGGGCCACCCACTGACCCTCCTGCTAAGAAGAAATCCCTCAGGCTGTTCTTGGGATGCTCACAGAGATGCCACTGCTCAGATTTGGGAAAACTTCCTGCCTAATGACCTCTCTTCCCTAACTGCACCAGCACACAGCCAGATCTTCACCCTGCTCAGCCACGAGCAGCCAGCTCCTCCAGGAGAATGCTGTGGGAAATGATGTCTTCCTAAACTCTAGGCACGCAACATCCACAGCTTTTGCCATCTCTCCCATTTTTCTGTCATGCAAGAATTCCCTCCTTGTATTTGCACAACTGAACATCTGTAACAGCTCAAGAGTCAGTCCTGTTTTCTGCTGTCCCTCCAGAACATGCCCTGGGAGAGCTGTCTCACCTCATCCACTCTGCTTTTCACTTCTGGAGGCATTTCATTGCCACTGGTGTGAAACTTCAGCTGCTGCTTGGCTTTGTTCATGTCCCGTTGTACTAGGTTCCAGTCCACCTTGATGTATCCCGTGTGGTTTGCAATCTACAGTTTTGAGGATTAGAAAAAAGTTCCTGAAGTCCTGTGTGACCACGGCTAAACAGGCCCCTTACTCACCCACGTTCCCTGACCACAGACACCTCCCACTCACTGGTCCAGTGGGCACACTGGCTTACAAATTGGACAGAACACCACCCCTGGAGCACCCCTTCTGCAACATCTGTCTCCCACAGTAAGCCCCCAGCAGCTGGGCACTCATTGCAGCTCAGCCTGCTTCAGCCTCTCTTCCTCAATGTAAAGCTGGGATCACCTCACAACTGCCATGGATATTGCTGGGACTCCCTGCAGTTCTGCTGCTGTGGCTGGACACAGCTATTAATAGCCCATTCCTCTCAAACTATTTTATCTGCTCAGGGTGATTCAGCTGTGGAACTCCTCTGCCCAGAGCAAGCTTTTGACTTTCAGCAGAACAAGCAGAACCAGGAGAGTGAGGGAGAATGAATCACACACAAGACCTGTGTGCCTGAGGAGCAAACAGGTGAGAGCTGAACGAGGCCTCACAGCTGATCTGCCTGCTCCAGGATGCATGAACACATCCCAGCAGCTTCCCTCAATGCCAGGGCTCTTGGAAACCAGCAGAAGTTGCAGAGGATAGAGGTCCCCTTTCTCTCCTCTTTCTACCCCAGGGCTTTACAGTGAGCCCCACCTGTGCTGGCTGACTCCTTGGGAAGCCAGGCTGGCAGGAAGCATGTCACAGATATGGGTAAATCCTCCTTGACATGCAGGGACACCACGTCCACAGCCGCAGGACCCAGCATGCGAGGCTGTCCTGCAGCAGCAGCATGGCTCAGTGCAGCTCCAGGCTGTCTCCTGCTCCCCTCAGGTGCCCCTGCAGCAGCAGCTCTCCTGTGCCTTTGGTAGCAGGTCCCCAGTGGATGTGCACTGGCAATCCTGCTCTGGTTTATGCACACTGACCCTGCTCTGCTGCTGCATCCATGTGCCCTGGAGCACACACACCTCTGACATTCACAGCCACAGCAAGCCCCTGGCAGAGGGGGACTGATCCCACATGTCCCAACAGTGGCTCCTAGAGAGATTTTGTCCCCAGCAGCACAGCTCTCAGAAAGCCTGGGCTGCTGTTCATACACACCTGAAGCAGGAAAAAGCCTCCTCCCACTGCTGTCGCTGCCAGCTTTCCAACCTTCTGGAAGATGAATCCAGTACACCTACAAACCAAGCAGCATTCAGTCAGGAGAATGAAACCACACACACTCACTGTGCTTCCCTCAGGCAAGGCTGCCTTTGGCAGCAGCTGCCCAGGACTGGATTCTGACAAACTGCACAAGAAACCCCTGTGCAACCAGAGAGAAGGATTTGCATCCAGACAAAATTGATGCTTTATAGCTTTTCACTTTGTAATGTCACATCCCAGCCTTTGTCAGTTTGATTCTTATCTCTTCAACCTCATCTTTCTCCCAAAAGAGTAACCAGAAACCTGTGATTTCACCAAAATCAACAAGTGGTTTTACATTTTGATGTTTTGTTTTTTTTTTAAACTGGTATAATCTCTGAGGGGAAATTAGGGAGCACATGTGCTGCTCCATGACAGAACACAGGGAGCAAATCACAAGCCTCTTTCTTACTTATGTATAAAGTAAGCAGCAAACAACTACTTACTTTACCTTTTCATTTCTTAGAAGAGAAAAATGATGGAACAAGCACACAGCAGTGATCTAAGGCTATCCTGGTGTCCAAAGCAGGTTACCTGCTTTCAACATGAAAACATCCCTGCAGCCAGCACCACCCCAGTGCCCAGTGGTTGGTGTGCTGTGCCACCCAAAGCTGGTGTGCTGTGCCACCCAAAGCACACTTCCCTTGGAGCACTGCTCCCCGTGAGCACTGCAAACAGCACAGCCACCTGCCTGCACCCATCTCTGAACACACTCTGAAGATACCAGAGAGGGTGGCCAGGTCACACTTGTGTGAGAGGACAAAGCCCTGTCATACACTGTTTAATAATTACCCATTGCCAGGTGAAGATGAGGGTCATGGTAAGAGGCAAAGCACTGATCACATAAAATTTTCAACTCAAACCATGCTGTGGGATGAAGTTACAAACAGAGCCACACTCAGTCCCAGCTACAAGTGACAGGGAACCCTGGGAACCGTGAGCCCAGCAGGTTTTTAATGCAGATGCCTGAAGCACATCCACCTCCAGTGGAGACAGCATCCTTGTTTCAAGGGGTTCATATTTGCCTGTCCTAATTCAACAGCACCACTTTTTGCAAGAAGTTAAAAATAATTACAGACTGGTGCCATTTTCTTCTCTTAGAGACAGCGTCAGTTCTTCAAGTCACAGACAGCACTGAAGGCGTCCCCGAGCTCAGCAGAGCACGCCAGGGGACAGCCGGCTGAGCGCCCGCCTCCTCTGCATGACTGACACGGGATCACCGGCACCGGTCGGCGTGACCCGAGACCCAGGCAGGAGCGGCAGGAGCAGCCGGGGCCGCCCGGCCCACTTACCATCCCGTGACCCCTCCGATCACCAGCTGCGTGGCCACGTTGTATTTCTCAGCGCTCGACCCCGAGTTGGGGGCGAACACCTTGCGCCACCAGGGCCGGTTCTTGGTGTACTCCGCCAGGTCCAGCACGTTGAACGTGTCGTCCTTCGCACCTGCAGGCACCTGGAGAGGCTCAGTGGCGGGGCCACCGTGCCGCAGCCCCCTGCCGCTGCCCGGGGCACGGGAGCCTGCCCGGGCACCGGCACTGCCCCAGCCCGCCGGGAGCTCCCCCGGGGGAGAGGGGTGGGGGGACCCGCGCCCCGAGCCATCCCGGCCAGCCCAGCCCGGCCCGGCCCGGCCCGGCCCACCTCCACCCGGCACCGCCATGACGCCGCTGCGCTCCGCGCAGGCGCGGCACGGCGCGCGTCACCGGGAGCGCGCGACAGCGGGGAGAGGGAGCGGGGAGAGGGACCAGGGGAGAGAGGGAGTGCAGGGGAGAGAGGGAGTGCAGGGGAGAGAGGGAGTGCAGGGGAGAACACACTCTGAAGATACCAGAGAGGGTGGCCAGGTCACACTTGTGTGAGAGGACAAAGCCCTGTCATACACTGTTTAATAATTACCCATTGCCAGGTGAAGATGAGGGTCATGGTAAGAGGCAAAGCACTGATCACATAAAATTTTCAACTCAAACCATGCTGTGGGATGAAGTTACAAACACAGCCACACTCAGTCCCAGCTACAAGTGACAGGGAACCCTGGGAACCGTGAGCCCAGCAGGTTTTTAATGCAGATGCCTGAAGCACATCCACCTCCAGTGGAGACAGCATCCTTGTTTCAAGGGGTTCATATTTGCCTGTCCTAATTCAACAGCACCACTTTTTGCAAGAAGTTAAAAATAATTACAGACTGGTGCCATTTTCTTCTCTTAGAGACAGCGTCAGTTCTTCAAGTCACAGACAGCACTGAAGGCGTCCCCGAGCTCAGCAGAGCACGCCAGGGGACAGCCGGCTGAGCGCCCGCCTCCTCTGCATGACTGACACGGGATCACCGGCACCGGTCGGCGTGACCCGAGACCCAGGCAGGAGCGGCAGGAGCAGCCGGGGCCGCCCGGCCCACTTACCATCCCGTGACCCCTCCGATCACCAGCTGCGTGGCCACGTTGTATTTCTCAGCGCTCGACCCCGAGTTGGGGGCGAACACCTTGCGCCACCAGGGCCGGTTCTTGGTGTACTCCGCCAGGTCCAGCACGTTGAACGTGTCGTCCTTCGCACCTGCAGGCACCTGGAGAGGCTCAGTGGCGGGGCCACCGTGCCGCAGCCCCCTGCCGCTGCCCGGGGCACGGGAGCCTGCCCGGGCACCGGCACTGCCCCAGCCCGCCGGCAGCTCCCCCGTCCCTCAGCCCCCTCCCAGGGCCTCCGGGCCCCCGTGCCCGGAGCCCCCCTCGGGCCCTCAGCGGGGCCAGGCCCCGGCAGCCGCCGCCGCGCGGTGCAGAGAGAACGACACCGCGGCCTGCGGCGGGGAGGCCGAGCTGGGGGAGCCGGGGACCCGCCGCCAGGGGGAGAGGGGTGGGGGGACCCGCGCCCCGAGCCATCCCGGCCAGCCCAGCCCGGCCCGGCCCGGCCCGGCCCACCTCCACCCGGCACCGCCATGACGCCGCTGCGCTCCGCGCAGGCGCGGCACGGCGCGCGTCACCGGGAGCGCGCGACAGCGGGGAGAGGGAGCGGGGAGAGGGACCAGGGGAGAGAGGGAGTGCAGGGGAGAGAGGGAGCGCAGGGGAGAGAGGGATTGGGAGAGAGGGACTGCGGGGGAGAGGGGTGGGGAAGGAAGAACGAGGGGCCCGAGGGGAGAGGGACAGGAGGGAAGAGGGGTCCGAGGGGAAAGGGGAGGAACGGGAGCGCGCGTGGGTGCAGCGCGGCCGTGGCCGTGCACGGGGGCGCGCCCGGGCCTCGGCTGTGTCCCGGACAGTGTCCCGGTGGTGCCCCGGTGATGTCCCGGGCAGTGTCCCGGTGGTGCCCCGGGCAGTGTCCCGGGTGATGTCCCGGCGGTGCCCCGGGTGGTGCCCCGGCGGTGCTCTCGGTGCTCCCTGTGCCGGTGTCCGGTGCTGCAGCACCATCGCGGCTCCTCGGGCCCCTCGGCGCCGCTGTCCCCGGGCTCGTTGGTGCCTCCGCCGGGCCGGGCCGGCTGTGCAGCAGCAGCGGCACCCAGGGAGGGACACAGGGGCTCCTAAAGCCCTCGGAGCTTCTCTTCCCGTGGGACGGGAGCCCTGGCTCGGCTGGCAGCTGTCACGTTTTGCCGTTCGCTGCAAGGAGCCCCGGCCCTCCCGCGCTGCGGGCACCGAGCTCAGGGGGGCTGGAGGCAGCCGGGGCTCGGCTGCCGTGCGTTCAGCCAGCACACCCAGCTGGGGCTGCGGGCCCTGCCCCAGAGGCGGTCTGGGCAGCTCGGACATGCTGCCTGGCAGGAACACATCTTAGTGTTTCCCCTGAAATAATGACACCTCTGATTGCTGAGCCATTACTCACTCGTGTAGAGCAATGCCACCTACTTCCCAGCTGGGGATGCAGCTGCCCAGGGGGTAGCAAAGATGGAAATCCTGAGACACAACAAGCAAAAAAAAAAAATCATGGAGAGATTGTGACAGAGGACACACGACCCTCATTTGGGGTTCATGGAAAGCAGTGTGTGAGTGGGAGCAGGAGCACAGGCGGCGTGGGACGGGTAGAGGAACACACACTCTTCTAGGAACCAAACACTTCTAGGAACTAACAGCAGCACTCATCTGCCCTGCTGAGGACATCCTGCTAGTAAACATCCCAGCACCTCGTTGCCCCTTGCACGTACCTCGGAGTTCGGGCGTTTTGGGAACTGCCAGAATGTCCCACGTGTTTCCAGGAATGTCACACGTGTTTCCTGATCGGGGGAGCTGTCTGGAGCAGTGTGTGCATTCAGACCAAAGTGACAGGACAGCGCTTCCCTGGGCACGGGGGGGAAAAGACGTGGCTGGGAAGGGGTGGCTGGAGGCAAGGTGGCCTCTAGAAATGCAGTCTGAACTCCAGTGTCAGGTGTGCTGGGGTCTCCGGCGTGTCTGGTACATGACGTGTCCTTGGTTTTGTCTCCCTTGGCCTGAGCAAAGGGATGCCCTCATGCCCTGGGGCCAGGCACGTCTCCTTTGGTACCTCCAGCTGTGGCTCTGCTGCAGGTGATCCCAGGGGCATCTGATGGCCTGGGAATCTGCAGCATGGCCTCATCTTTCCTGCACATGTGCACCTTCATCTGGTGCTCAGGTTCCTCCAGCAGGAGAGAAGGGTCTGGGCTGACAAGGTGGGCTGGGGGCTCCTGTGTGGTGGGGTCAGCACAGCCTGGTGTGGTGGGTGCAAGGACAGAACCCAGAGCCATTGCAGCTCCCTGCCTGGTGCCTCCCAGCTGTTCAGCTTTGGAGGCACAGGCATGAAGCACATTTCCCATCTCAAAGGCTTTCTCTCCCTCCTGGCACCACCACAACCTGCCAGCCCCCATGGCCAGGCTGAGCCCACCAGCCCATGGGAGCTTCCAGGGAGCTGCTGCTGCTGCCTGACTCACCCAGAGACACCTCTGATGTGAGGAACAAGAGAGAAAGCAGAAATGCTCCACTGACCCACTTACTGCAGGGAAACCCAGCAGAGGAAAGCAGTTTTGGGATCTCCTCCATGGCAGAATTTCTACTCTGATGCTAGGGTAGGTCCGTCAGGGATGGGTTTTCTGGATTTCCAGGGGTGTTGATGGCATCAGCCCTGCACTGCTGTTCCCTGGCGTCCCTGTGGGTTTGCCCATCCAAGAACTGCACTGGGCTGCAGCCCCTCTCTGCTCCCTCACTGCTGGGGTGCAGTAATTTGGAAGTGCTGATATGAGGGGCCCTGCCTGGTCCTCCAGACAGATCTGTGCCATGTGGCACCGCTGTTTCCTGGTGCCAGGAGGGGTGAGTGCCCTGTGCCTGGCTGCTGCTTCTGAGATACTCAGTGTTCCTGAGAAGCTGTCATGAATCACTTGTTCTCTCTCTCACACACACAGAGAAAAAGTCTCAGAAGAGATTAGACATGGTTCAAATGATTCTGAGTAATTTTTATCTGCTCCAGTCCGTTATTGTTCTGAGAACTGGACATTTCAGGGAAACAACAAACGCTTTCTACATGCACGTGGGTCCTTGGCTCTGGCAAAAAACGTTCTCTGGGAGTCTCCATGGCAGGAGCCTGCCGTGGCTTTTCCATCCCATTTGCACAGGAGGACAGTGTCCTTGGGGATGGGCAGATGAGCTCCAGGCAGGACTGGAATGCCAATGCCTCTCTGCAGCTTTCTCAAAGGCACAGCTGCTGCCTGGCCCAGCCCTGGGTGACGCTGGCAGTTTGCAGAGGCTCCCACATGGGTTTGTGTGTTAATGGCACCCACTGGCTGGGACCATGCTTGCTCTTGCTGGAGCATGCGGGGTCCAGCTTGGCGTGCTGGGCCAAGGAGGAGCTGGGCTCCCTCTGGATGTCCAGCTGGCCTTGGCCTGGTTTGCTCCACACTGGCTCTCGTGTGCCTGCACAAAGTGCTGCTGTGTGCAGCTAAGGCCAGGATCTGGGCCCCCTCCCCAAATTGCTTCCAATTTTCACACCTGGATTCCCTTTCCCACAGCCTTGAGTATCTTGATGGTATTTTCTTTCTGGCCTCTTGGGTTAGACCTTGTCTCTCAGGTTTACTCTTATTTCCCTGGGCCAGGAACCTGGAGCTGTCTCCCAGTGGCTGAAAAATGGTTAATTCAGCACTTGTCAGTGTCACAACCATTAATTTCTGTCTGTGTCCAGGCTCCTGCCACTGCAGCCCCAAGGGATGCTTTTCCTGACTGTCCTCTGTGACCTCTAGACGTTGTCATCCCACGGTGCACAGAGCATCCCTGCCAGGGCCAGAGTCAAGAAGTTTCTGTGTTGCCCCATGCAGAGCTCTGCAGAGTTGGAGCACCCCTCCTGGCAGCCTTCCCCACCCTCCCACATGCCCATCCCCTGCTGCCACCCCTCAGCTGCCCTCTTTATGGGCACGTTGTCTGCCTGGCAATGTTCTCCCCACCTGCTCGTTTCAGGAAGCCTTTCCAGATGAGTCCCACAGCACCAGGAGATTCCCAGATGGGATGACTGAAATAAAGTCACATCCATAGCAGGGGACACTGGTGCTGAGGCACAGCCCAGATCTCCCACACCTCTCTTCCCTCCAGTATTGAATATTCTTTTGCTTCACTGCAGTAGGGCAGGATGCAGAGCACCCTGGGCATCCCCAAATGTGACACACCACTTGCTGTGCCCCAAAATACCTGCTGGAAAAAGTGAGATGAGTCGTTGCTCACAAAGAAAAGGAGCCCCAGGCTAGTCATGCAGCCAGCTGTGCATGTACAAGCTGGAGAAAATGTTTCTTACTCACTGCCTCCCCCGGAGCAAGGTGGGTGGTGTGGGGGAATCAGTTCCTGCCCTGTGCTGAGGATTCATGTCAGAGACCCCCAAAAGCCCATCCCTTCACTGTCTCCACTGTGTCCCTCTGTTTCCCAGACACCAAGACCTGTCACATGGATGCTTCTGCACCCACTGGGACTGTCACCAAAGGGGTCACTGCCCCCGTTGCACTCCTGCTGCCCTGTGACATGATTTATGGGACATTTCCCCACCTCACTCATCCAGGGGATGCTGGGACCATGCAGGGCGTTCCTCCTCATCTTCCTGCCTCCGTGAGCCAAGGGACAACCCCGTGGGAGCGTGTGTGCCTGAGCACACGTGTGTGCATTGCTGAGGGGAGGGGCATTTCATGGGCTTTTCAAAAGAGAGATTAAAGTTTGTGACTAAAATGAAAGAAATTTGTAAAAACATTTCAGTGCATCTTCTCTGAGCTTTACTGCAGGACCCTGGGAGAAGAGGAGCAGCTGGTGGGAAGGGGACTCCAGGGATCACCCCAGCCCACTCCCTCCCACGTGGCTTGAGGCAAGGTTGTGTGGCCAAACCATCACTGTTTGGGCATCCCAGAGACAGGGATAAGTCACATCCGCATCCCTGGCAACCTGTTCTGCTTCTCTTCAGAGGTGACAGAGAAGGTGAGACCAGGCAAAGACCACACCTAAATTCTGCTGCCTCTGCAACCCTCCCTTTCCTCATCTTGCTCCCAGACAGGAGCCAGGACACTGAGCCAGCAGAACTTACTGCTGTGCTTGCCCTCCCTTTCCTTTTGTTTTTTCCTCTCCTCCTGCCACTGCCAGAGGAAGAGCAGGAGAGTCCACCAGTCACACGCTGCTCTGCACAAACCTGCTCAAGCCATTCCCCTCCTGACATCTTTGAGAAACTCTTCGGAGCTCTGAGTGAGCCTGTGGGTGCTGGCTTTAATCATCATCTCCGGTGGATAACAACAGCTGGATGAGAAGATAAAGGCTTTTCTCTCCTCTCTTCTTTCTCATTCCTTCCTTTTCACTTTTCCTCCTGAAGTCAGAGCAGTTCCCAGCCAGGAGGCATGGTGCTGGTGGGAGCCCTGTGCAGCCTCCTGCTCCTCTGCCTGGTTGAGGAGGGCATCAGCAAAGTGAGAAGATACTACATTGCTGCAGTGGAAACCACCTGGGACTACACACACAGCGACCTGCTGTCCGTGCTGCAAGCGCCTGCAGGGTAAAGCTCTTCCTTCTGCAATTCTAGAGCCCTGCCCTGGCTGTTCTCCCACCCTGGCATGTGGCACTGTGGGCTTGGCTGCAGGCAGGCAGGTACACGGGGTAACCTGGCAAGGTGGCTGCACTGAGCTGCTGGTACAGCTGGGAAGGGGAGGTGTGCTGGGGAGTCACTACTGCAGCCCCTGCCGAGGGACAGCTGGAATTGAGAGAGAAAGATGCAAACCCGCTCTGCATCACTGTTCTGCACTGTTTTACCTTAATGCCATTTGCCTCGAGCTCTTTAAAGTCTGTGCTAGGAGCCACGAGCTGATTTTCCAGCCTGTGCTTTCTTTTCTGCTCTGCGTCCTGGGGGTTTTGGGGAAGTGTGAGGGGAGATGGGTCGCTGGGCACTGCAGAGGAAAGTTGGCTGTGCCCCCCTGACATAACTCTGAGCAGCAAAGGCTTTCCACTGTGTCTGCCCCTGGTAAAATCCCAGCTTTAGTTAGTTATATATTTATGTACATTACATTGCTGGGACTGAAGTTTTTCCTCAAGGAAATGAAAATGATTTGTAGCGTTTCAGCACAGCATGGTATCCATGCACAGTGGCAAGGAGGAAGGCATGGTGGTTTTGCCTGTGTACTTTGAAGTAGGAAGGAAAAATGGGAGCTGCATTGCTCAGGCAATGGTGTTGTCTGAAGACACAGCTGGCTTGGACATGCATGGTTGTGAATGTTCTGAGGCTGGCATGGAGAATGGGGCTGGATGGCTACAGCCCTGTGGATCAAGGAGTGCCCATTCCCTCTGCCCTCGTTCCATGTCCCCTTCCCCTCCTGAGGCAGTGCCAGCCCATGAGCCCATCTCAGACCCACAGTGGCCTGAGCAGCGAGGAGCTGTGGTCAGGCACTGGAAGCCAGGCTCTGGGGATGACCCAGGTCAGCCTGACTAGCTGCTGCACTCACTGCATCCCAGTTGTGTTGGTTTTTTTTCCCCCTTTTGATTACTTCAGTAGGAAAATTGCATCCAGCATCCCCATTTTTCTAATCTCCCCTGCCCTGCTTTCACTGGTGCTGCCCTCAGACCCATTAGGCTGTGCTAGAGATGATGACTTCCCTCACACTGTTAATTTAGCCCCGTGGCTTTCCATTTCAGCACTGGCTTTATGATGCACTCGGGCACTATTCCTGACCCTGGAGTGACTCAGGGACCTGACCCTGCCTGGGGATGAGTGGGGCATTGGCAGGCAGTGTGAGGTCACTTGTCCTTCTCTAAAAAGGGGGAAGATAACATTGGCTGTCTCAGAGGGACTTGCTGGTGTGCTCAGCCTGGAAAGGCAGAGAACTCCTGGGCAGTGCAGCTCCTGGGAAGCTGATGGGAACCAGGACTTGCTTGTTGTGGCTGTTCCCAGCAGCATGGTGCTGCCTTTTCCCTGGCCCTGCAACATCAGCCCAGTTCCCTGCTACAGAGGAGGGCACAGGAAAATAGCCAGACTGGGTATAAGGGGGTGAGCCAGGACAGCGTGGCAGGCAGAGCTGTCCCCGAGCTCTGTGTGTGCTGCCTTCTGCCCCACATGTCAGTGTACCAGCATCTCATGGCAGCTCCCTCAGGGGCATCTCCAGCCAGGGTCTCCAAACCCCTTGTATGTATCCAGGGGTTTCTCTGGCATGTTTGTAGAAAGCTCTGTCAAATTAATGGGCTACAACACGCCAGGCCAGAGCTGCTCACACCTTCCCCATGATTTCAGTTTCTCTTCCTCCCAAACTCAGCCCCACCACAGGGCCAGAGCCAGGACCAGCACATCCTGCAGTGGCCCCAGGGATCTCAGCTCAGACATGGAGCTGGTGGACACGTAGCAGCAGCCCCTGTCTGAGTGTTCTGGCAGTGCAGGATGTCTTCCAGCTCCAAGAGATGAACAGATAGTGTGGCTAACAATGCTGATCCAAGGTGCCAGAAACTTATCAGCCTGCCTCAGCTCCAGCTGCCACTGGGGAAGGAAGTTCATGGGGACCCCAGTTACAGAGGACTGGCCAGAAGAACTTTGATCAGTCATCCCTGGGCTGAACTCCGCCTGCTTGTCTCCTGTGGCTCTTCTCTGCCAGGACTGGGACCCAGCACAAAGCCCTGCTGTCACTAAGAGCCCTCCCAGCCATGCCCCTGCATGCCAGCTAAATCCCCCTGGCTCCAGAGGATTTCTGCCTTGTTTACTGCAGAATTAGCAGGAGCAGACCATCATATCTCAGAGCTGCATTCTCAAATTTGGGCTTTCTGTGAGCTAGAGATTAAGGCACAGCTTCCTGAGAGTGGACAGCTGAGTGTCAGCAACCCTGCAGCTCAGTGTGGGGACACGCTGGGGAGCAAAGCTGGGGCAGGACCCACTGCCATAAAGCCAGGAATGATCATGGTTCACGGGCAAAGTCAGCTGAATGCAGTGGCACTGCTCCCTGGGGCCGTGCCTGCCTCCTGGGGGCTCCCTGCCAGCCTGGACCTGGGGTTACAGGAGCTGGGTCCCTGTGGGTTCCAGGAGCTGGGTGCCTGTCTGTGGGGTTACAGGAGCTGGGTGTCTGTGGGTCACAGGAGCTGGGTGTCTGTGGGTTACAGGAGCTGGGTACCTGTGGGGTTCCAGGAGCTGGGTGTTTGTCTGTGGGTTACAGGAGCTGGGTGTCTGTGGGTTACAGGAGCTGGGTGTCTGTGGGTTACAGGAGCTGGGTGCTTGTCTGTGGGGTTACAGGAGCTGGGTGTCTGTCTGTGGGGTTCCAGGAGCTGGGTCCCTGTGGGTTACAGGAGCTGGGTCCCTGTGGGTTACAGGAGCTGGGTGTCTGTGGGGTTACAGGAGCTGGGTCCCTGTGGGTTACAGGAGCTGGGTGTCTGTGGGTTTTTCGTGGGCGCCCATCCTGCTCTGCCCCTGAGGAGAGGGGACCCTGCTCTCCCCACAGCACCCTCCAGCTGCAGGTGGCTTCCAGCCAGTGTTGTGGGGGTGAGTGTGCATTGCCTTTCCTAAATTTGAGTCACTCTGTCTCCTTCCTCTTCCGCTTGAGGAAGAGTTGCAAAGGGAAACTCTGCTCCAATGAAGGCTTAGTCAGAGCAGGACAGCAAACCTTCCCTGCTTCTTAAGTGGGAAGAAAATACCACCTGGCTTTTGCTCCAAACAAAACAAGGCTGGAAAGGTCTGTCTGGTTACTGGAAATGGTCTTAGTCCTGGCTGATAAGTCAGCCTCTAAAATCCTTGAAGAAATTAATGCCTTTGTTATCCTGATAAACAGGCTGGATTCCTTCTGGAAAATGAATTTGTTAAGCTTCTTACAGATAGAAAGTGGCCAGCAGAGATAAGTGAGGTGTGAAATACATTAAAGGCTCCTTTATCTTCCTGCTGTGAAGTGTAAATCCCATTTTGGGCAGAAAAGAAACAAATGTGGGGACATTGCTCAGACACAAAGCAAACTGCCACTACCTGCCAGCAGCCTGACAGTCTCTTTCCTGGGGGGAGCTGGGGAGGATGTGAGTTACATGTGATGTGATCTGTTTGCCACACCTGAAGGTGCTGGGGTTTGGGCGGGGGTGGCTGCAGGGCAGGGGTCACCATGGCACTGCCAGTGCTCTGTGCCTGCTGGACAAGGCATGAGGCAGGAGACTGGCAGCAATGCCTGCTGCTGTGCCCTGCCCCAGCTGCATCTGGGCATGGCCTTGTGTCTGGTTCCATCATGACTAACACCACAACACTAATCACTGCCCTGCTGTCATCTGCATGCTGAGCAAAACATTCCCAGTCATACCTGGGAGCTGTCAGGAAATCCAAGGGACTCAGCAGGGTGGGCAATCCCTGGGGCTCCAGCAAGCAAGCTGGTGGGAGGGAAGGAAGAGGATGGCTGCTGCCCATGCATGGGTCTGTGCAATCAGCCTTGGCTTTCCTTCCTCCTGCAGCATTTTGGGGCATGCAGGCCCACGTCCCCCCGTGGCTGGTGTCCCTCCCCGGTACAGGAAAGCTGTTTTTGTGGAGTACCCCGATGGCTCCTTCACACAGCCCAAGCTGAAGCCAGCCTGGATGGGTAAGAAGCACCTGCAGTGTGGGGAACTGCAGCAATCCTTGACAGCCACCAAACTCATCCCGGGCTGGGTGCTGGCTGCTCTTCAGCCAGGAGCAGGAGAGCAGCGGGGTGGATCTGGGTATGGCAGGGCTCCTGGGGGTGCAGAGGGCCTTGCTGGAGCTGATGCAGCTGATGCTGCTGTGCTGCACCAGGGACAAACACTAACTGGGCTTGTGGGAAGTCGGGACCCTTTGGGGCTCCTGGCAGGGTGTGAGCTGCCTGATTCCAGCTGCCTGACCTTACTGTCTTATCCCCTCCAGGCCTTCTAGGCCCCACCATCCGAGCAGAAGTCCATGACACAGTGGTGATCACGTTCAAAAACCTGGCCTCCCGCCCCTACAGCCTCCACGCTGTTGGTGTGTCCTACTGGAAGGCCTCGGAAGGTGAGCTGGAACATCAGGTGTGCAAGTCCTTGTGTGGCACCTCCTGCTCTGCCACCTGCCTGCCAGTGTGCATCCCTCCTCACCTGCATGTCCCTCTGCAAGGACAGAGGGTCACAGAGATGGCCTAGCTTGGGGGAGCAACCATGCCCAGCCCAGAAATGAGCTGAGCAAAGAGTGCAGAGCAAACCTGGATCAGGTACAGAGGTAATACAGCTTAAACCTAAGGCTGGATGCTTAGGGCAAGGAAGACTGTGCTGTCCAGCCTCAGGGCAGGTGCACAGCCCAACATGTGAGTCTGGCACAGCTCTGCTACTGCCCTGAGACCTGTCACTGTCCGTGGGACTCACTCCCCTGGGATGGGGAATGTGTTCTGGGTGGGAGGAATGGGCATTTCTGTAGCCATGGTGTGCTGGGGAGGAACCTTCAGTGACATCTGGCCATTTCTTTGGTTTCAGGAGCAGGGTATGAGGATGAGACCAGCCAGCCAGAGAAGGAGGGGGACAGGGTGGATCCTGGGAAGACACACACATATGTCTGGGAAATCCAGGAAAACCAGGGCCCGACGGACGACGACTCGGCGTGCCTGACCCACTCCTACTCCTCCAACACCAACAGCGTGAAGGACATCAACTCTGGTTTGATTGGAGCCCTGCTCGTGTGCCGACCTGGTAAGGACAG
The DNA here is from genome assembly GCF_014805655.1 of Passer montanus. Lineage (NCBI taxonomy): Eukaryota > Metazoa > Chordata > Aves > Passeriformes > Passeridae > Passer > Passer montanus. The sequence continues at coordinate 366,638 of NW_024368596.1, read as the reverse complement.
CACAGGGTGGGGACAGACCACGTGCAGCCATTGCTAAAAGCAGAATAACCACAGATGCCTTCCTGAGGGTGAGCGTGGCAGTGGAGTCAGTGAGCTGTGCTCAACCAAAGTGCTCCTGGGGTTCAGTCTTGAAATCCTGACAGCACAAGGTACAAGAAGATGTGGCTGGAGTAAGATTTGTCATCTCTGGCTGAGACATATCCTGGAGGTGTTTGTCCAGACCTGGAAATGACTGGGCACTGTCTGCAGGCTCCAGTGACTCAGCAGGAGCAGCTTCTCCACTGAGCAAAGGTCTAAGAGGAGGCACTACAAACTGACCTTTTGGTGCCTTCTGGGGGCAGCTGCCTCTCAACCATGGACTTTTGGGGACTGCAAGACTGGAAGCAGGGCTGTTGCAATTTGAGACATGACAAAAGCAAACCACAGCCTGGCCTTGGTTTACCAGTTCTTGAAGAGCACAAAGGGAATTCCCTGGGTGGTGCTTGCTGACCTTTAAAGAAATCCATCTCATTGCATCTTGCAGGGACCCTGGCGAGTGATGGGCATGAGGGCCTGCAGAAAGAGTTTGTGCTGCTCTTCGCAGTGTTTGATGAAGGTAATTGCTGACTGAGTGGTGTCAGACCCTGCAGTGTTCAGTTAATGTGAGCACAGCTTCTCAGCACCCACACCCCCTCCCAAGGGTTTAAGCCTGTGCAATCCCCCAGCCAGTGTGTTCCTGGTGCAGTAGTGCCCCTCCTTCTCTTCCCCAGGTGCAGGGAGCTTGCAGCCCTCTCCTCCAGCTCTGCCATGCCATGCCCTGGCCCTGTTCCCATCACACAGGTTAAGAGGGAGGGGAGTCATTACTGTCACCTGTAGTGGTCAACCCCACACCCATGGCCAGGTGTGCTGTGGATTTCCACAGCCACCACACATCTGCCCTCCCTGAGAAGGTTTACTTTGCTTTGAAATGCTCTCAAGTGAAAGCTGACTGCACCCTCCTCTCTCCCCAGGGAAAAGCTGGTACTCTGAGCAGGGTTCCCCAGCAGCTGCTCAGCCCCAGGCTCCCAACAGGACAGAGCTGCACACCATCAATGGCTACGTCAATGGCTCACTGCCTGGTGAGTCTGCTGGGACAGGGACAGGGAGCTGGGGTGGAGCCAGGTCTCAAACCTGAGGTAGCTTGGGAAAGGATGTAAGAAAAGAGATCAAGAGGAGTTTCCAGGTGGTGGATCTGTTAGGCTGTGTCCACCTCAGAGGGGGTCTTGTCTTTCAGCTCCTTGATGTGCCTTTCCATTTACAGCAGGGCAGGAGCTGTTTGCAGCTGTCTCTGTTGCCAAGTGCAGCTGATTTCCTTGGAGCTCTCCAGGAATAATGCTGGTAGCAGAGTTTTATCTTTTCTAGCCCCATGAACAAGGCTGGAGGTAGCATTTAGCTCTCATTAAATCACCATCATAGGATTCTGGAGTTTACTTTGCTTTGAAATGCTCTCAAGTGAAAGCTGACTGCACCCTCCTCTCTCCCCAGGGAAAAGCTGGTACTCTGAGCAGGGTTCCCCAGCAGCTGCTCAGCCCCAGGCTCCCAACAGGACAGAGCTGCACACCATCAATGGCTACGTCAATGGCTCACTGCCTGGTGAGTCTGCTGGGACAGGGACATGGGAGCTGGGGTGGAGCCAGGTCTGTAAACCTGAGGTAGCTTGGGAAAGGATGTAAGAAAAGAGATCAAGAGGAGTTTCCAGGTGGTGGATCTGTTAGGCTGTGTCCACCTCAGAGGGGGTCTTGTCTTTCAGCTCCTTGATGTGCCTTTCCATTTACAGCAGGGCAGGAGATGTTTGCAGCTGTCTCTGTTGCCAGGTGCAGCTGACTTCCTTGGAGCTCTCCAGGAATAATGCTGGTAGCAGAGTTTTATCTTTTCTAGCCCTGTGAACAAGGCTGGAGGTAGCATTTAGCTGTCATTAAATCACCATCATAGGATTCTGGGCATAGAACCATGGAATCATTTAGGTTGGAAAAGACCCTTAAGATCAGCAAGTCCAACTGTAAACTTAATACTGCCAAGTCTACCACTAAACCATGTCACTGAATGTCCCATGTACAAGTCTTTTAAATACCTGGGCAGCCTCTTCCTGTGTTTGACAACCCTTTCAGTTAAGAAATTTTTCCCAATATCTGACATCAACTTCCCTGGTGCAGCTAGAGTGATAAGGTCATCTCTCAAACTCCTCTTCTTCAGAAGAGCAAAAGAAACTGGGTTTGATCTCAGTGGACACAAAAGTTGCTGTTTTCTGGTGTTCTCTGGGGAAAAGATCCAGAGCTGTCCGAGAGTGAGGAATCTCCAAGGCAAACTGGGAAACACGGTCAGGAGAGTCATTACCACCAGCAGCTTTGGTGAACCACATCCTAAAACATCCCACTTGGGCCTGGTCATTCTCCAGTAAAAAAAAAAGTGAAAGTGCCCTAAATTCCCTGTCCTGATGGGTTCATAGAGGTTAAGAGCTGAGGAAGCCTCATGCTCAACCACCATCTCTGCACAGTGGGTTTTCCCTGCAGAAGTTATGCACCTCCACTCAGCATCCCCCTCCCTGGACGCAGCACCTGGCCTGAGAGGTGTCTGATGGAGAGCTGGAAATGGAGAGCTGAGGGCCTCAGGATGGAACCTCCACCCAGTTTCCTCCAGGCCCTTGGGATCTGTTCCAGTCACCTCTGCACTCTGCCAAAAGCGAGCGCTTGATGCTGTATCTGACTTTGTTTGGCTTGAGCTTCCATGAACTTGTTATTCACTTCCCTGCTAGATTACAGAGCCTTCAGCACACACCAGTTTCTCCCCAGGAAAGTATTTTTACAATGCAGTCAAGTTTTTTCCCATTTCCTAAGCACACTGAGCTCTTTGAGTGTCTCTGTGGACGGAATTTTCTCCAGCACTCAAATAATCCTGGTGACCCCTCTCTGCCCTTTGTGGTATTTCAGCTACTGCTGAGATGTGCTGGTGCCCTGCTCCAAATGCAGTGTTTTAGTATCAGGCTTGCCAGTGTTGTGATCAGACAAATGACTCTCCTGTCCAGTGCCCAATTTCCCTATTTATAGTCAAGGAGCACAAATCTCTTTTTTGCCACTGCATCCCACTGTGAGCTCCTAGCAGCAACCCTCCCAAAGTCCCGCAGCCTGTAAATCTAACCTTGTCTCAGGGGGATGGCGTGATCTGTGCCTCTGTTTTGCTCAGTTCACATTCATGTGTGATTTCTCCAGCCTGAAGCCAGCACAGGAGCAGGGGACTCTACCAGCATGGGTCTGAGTCTATGGCACCAAGAGTGGGGACAAGGGCTGGGCACAGTGCTGACTCCTGGCTGCCTTCCCTGTCCCCTGGCAGGTCTCACACTGTGCCTCAAGAAGCAGGTCCACTGGCATGTGATCGGGCTGGGCTCTGGGCCAGAAGTCCACTCCATCTTCTTTGAAGGCCACACATTCCTGGTGAGAAGCCACCGTCTCAGCAGCCTAGAAATCTCCCCTGCCACATATCTCACAGCCCAGACCATGCCAGGAACAGCTGGCTGGTTTCGGATGTTCTGCCAGATACTGTCCCATCATCAAGGTAACCTTATTTCCACGAGCTCGGGGGAAGAGCAGGTCAGGGGATGGCCTGGGCTCAGGGTTCTGTGCAGTGCTGCAGCTCCAAGGCCCCTCCTGCTCCCTAGTGTCACATCCACCTGCAGTCTGGCCATACCAGGTGGCGTGGGTTGGTCCAGGTTGGCCCATTTGATGGGAACAGTAGTGGAGAAGATTTCTCCCAGGCAGGGCTTGGGTGAGTGCCTGCCTTGGCACATCAGTGTGACCCTTTCTGCCTGGCTTGTCTGAACCCAGCTGGCATGGAGGCCTTTGTGAAGGTGGAGGAGTGTCCTGAGGAGCACCTGCTGAAGATGGGCGAGCAGTTAAATGAGCCAGAGGACCTGGATTACCCTGAGGAAGATGAGGAGACTTATCACGTGATCCAAGTGCGCTCTTTTGCCAAAGACAGGCCCATGACCTGGACTTACTACATTGCAGCTGAGGAGATGGACTGGGACTATGCCCCTGTGAAGCCAGAGTCTCTGGACAGGTGAGGGTGGGCATGTGTGCTCATGAGGCAATCCTGACAGCTCTTCCTCTTCTCCCCAGAAATTGCTTTTCATTCTGCCCAACCTGGACAGTTTTGTTCTTCTTTATTAGCATTAACAGTATGCATGCAGGACAAGAATGGTTTTGGAGAGGCCATGGGAAGGCAGGACCTGGCTTTGCTCCATTTCACCAAATCCCTGCTGAGATATTTGTCCCCAGGGCATTTGTCTCTCTGTCACCAATGCCTCTGGAATCAGTCCCTTCTGAGCAGACAACTCCTGGTGACCTTCTCAGCCATCTGCAGGGTCCTTGGACGATGGAAGGTCTTGCTCTGTTCCTGACTGTGTCCTGCACGTGGCCATTTGCTCTTTCTCTGCCTTTGCTCTGCAGAAACACGGCGAGCCTGTACCTGGAGGCTGGCCCACAGCGGGTGGGTTCAAAGTACAAGAAAGTGGTGTTTGTGGAGTATGAGGATGCAAGCTTCAAGAAGCGCAAGGTGTCCAGCCAGCAGGACAAGGGAATTCTGGGGCCTGTCATCAAGGGGGAGGTGGGAGATCAGTTTAAGGTAAGAGAAACAGCTTTCCACTGTAAGGGAAATTTCAGAGCATGATGCTGTTCCTACTAATAGTTCTTGGCTTGTGGCAGAGGTCTGACTTAAGTCATTCAGGTGCTTCTCATGTTTGGCAATGTTCAAAGTTCACTGAAAGCAGATGGTACTGGCAGCTTAAGGTAAATACTCTCAGAAAGATGCACAGGATATGCCCAGTCCCTCTGATTTGACTTCATTGCAGGTGTCTTAGGAACTGTGTGAGTTCACACATGACACATCACATCCAGCACCCTCCTGTGAGGCAGGAGTGTCCTCTCATCCTCTGCTCCTCTCCATCTGCTTGCTGTTACCTCACAGCACTGGGGACTGTCACTTTTGTCTCCCCAAGTGCCTCTCCTGACCACTTGACTTGTTTGCAGCTGGGAGGAATGGGATGGTTTCCAGCAGCTTCACATTTCTGCTCCCTCCCTGGGGTTCCCTGCGCTGTTGTGGGCATGTGACAGAGCTATTTAGAGAAATAAAGGAAGGGCTTCATGCAGTGAAGTGGGGAGCACTTTAAAGCTCTTGATTGCTGTGCATACTTAATGTCCTGATCCTCTGGGGCCTGGATTGATGGCCCTCTTCTGACTCACGTGTAAAGTAAGACTAAAGACAGCAACTTTCTCTTTAATAAATCTGATATTTTCGTGCCCTCCTTAAAACAGACACCTCCCAGAACAATGGACAGTATAGGCTCATCACAGAGAAATTGTGGTTTCTTGTACTCTGACTCTGTGATCCCAGACATGTCTGGGTCCCTCCTGTTGATCACTGGCAGGTAGCTAACCCCGGGGCAGTGCTGTCCAGTGTTTCCCTCTCTGCAAGGACACTGAGAGCAGCTTCAAGGGCTTACAGCGATCAGAAAACACCAAACATTCCTGCTGCCTGTCCTCGTTTCAGATCGTGTTCAGGAATCTAGCCAGCCGACCCTACAACATCTACCCTCACGGCCTCACCAGCGTCAGGCCCTACTATGCCATGAGACCCTCACAAGGTAAGGCAGGCCATGGCAACTTGGGATTTCACCTGGCCACTGCCGTTTTTCTGGGCCAGGAGAGTTTCCTGAAGCTTGTGGTAAGACTGGTTGTCCGTTCAGCCAAGCCAGTCCCAGGGATTATGATGATCCTAGGTTCATGTTCCCATTGGTGCCACGTAACCCTGTCTTTAAGGAGAGCTTTGATAATGAGTGGGAGAAGGGGCATTTTCAACCAGGGAGCTGGGACCATGTTAATTGTCCATCCTGGAGGCCTCTACCTTCTGAGGAGGCAGGAACCATCCTGGTATTCCTGCCTGTGTTTGCAGTTTATTTACAGCCCTCATTCCCTGGGCTCCCTCTGATCTGCATTTGTGTGGGGGTTCACCATGATGTAGACTCTCCCTCTTGCAGCTTTGTAGTTTTTGCTCTGGGGTTGTTTTTTCCCTCCAGGTTTCATTCCCAGAACTGCTTTCACCCTTTGTTATTGTGCTTCCAGGACCATGACTTGTGCAGGGCCATCCCACATCCCACCAGGATCCTGGGATGGGCGTGGGTGGTTCCCTCTGCAGCTTGTGTGGTCAGGAAACCTTCCTGAGCTCTTTTCAAAAGTGGGATCACCCATTTCAGGAGCAGCCCAGACATAACTGGTCTGCTCTGGGCTGTGTGTTGCCAGAGAAAGACGTGAAGGACATTGCCATTGGCCCTGGGAAGTCGTTCACCTACAGCTGGAGCCTCACCAGTGAGGACGGCCCGACGGAGGCAGATCCTCGCTGCCTCACCCGTTTCTACTACAGCTCCATCGACCCCGTCCGAGACACGGCCTCGGGCCTCATCGGGCCCCTCCTCATCTGCTCCAAGAAGTCCATGGACCAGAGGGGGAATCAGGTGGGTCTTTCCTTTGTTGCCTCAACTTCCAGGCTGAAAGGCTGGAATAACTGTAGTGGGTGAAAATTCAAGTAAACCGAAATTTGTTTGTCCTGTTTTTTTCAAACCTGCCAGCAGTCCTAATGCCTTTGCCTTCCCCATGCTCCCTTGCATGCTCTCTTTTCCCCAAATCTGCACCCTAACTCCCGTGAAATAGTAATAAACTTCTCCATACACCCAGACTGAGACCTGACAGCTACACTGGGCACCACTGGTGCTCTGATCGGACCGGGAATAATTTCTTCCCTTTCTTTTCCAGATAATGTCAGACAACATGAAGCTGGTGCTGTTTTCAGTCTTCGATGAGAACCACAGCTGGTACCTGGAGGAGAACATCAAGAGGTTCTGCTCTGATGCAGCCCATGTGGATACCCAGGACCCCCAGTTTTATGCCTCCAACGTGATGCACAGTGAGTACTCAGCCAGGGGGTCCCTGCAAAGCCCCCACAGACACAGGCTCCTGCCTGCCCCAGGGAGTGAGCAGGGGATGCACAGCAGCTCAGCAGCCATGGAGGGAATTTGGTCTTGAAATGTTTCACCCCTGCCCTCTTCCAGCTATTAATGGCTTTGTGTTTGACAACCTGCAAACAAAACTCTGCCTGAACGACGTTGTGTACTGGTATGTCCTGAGTGTTGGGGCCCAAACAGATTTCCTCTCCATCTTCTTCTCTGGAAACACCTTCAAGCACAACATGGTCTTTGAGGACGTGCTTACTCTGTTCCCATTTTCTGGAGAAACAGTCGTCATGAGCTTGGAAAAGCCAGGTTAGTAACATGGGTTATTCTGTCAACCATGGGCTTGGCATCCCAGCAGAGATTAGTGACACTTCCAGCCAGTTCTCTGATTGGTGCCCAATTCCTTTTGACAGCTCTGAGAGCAAAGGGATCCACAGCCAGCTAGAACTGCAAAATGAGAGAAAGTGGTTAAACCTTTCAAAGCTTAAGTAAAATAAATTGATTTATGGTACTTTACTTAAAGGGTGTGTTAGGGTCACACATGCTGCCAAACCAGTAAGCTGGCTGCAGTAACATGAGCCTGGTGGACATTTGCAATCTTGGCTCCAAGCTTGGAGGTCAAGGGGAGTGGCAGTACTCTCCTTGCTGTGGGTTCAGCTGCTGGTCATGCCATTTATCTCCACGCTTTTGCAAGGACAGAAACTACAGCCGTGGAGAAGTCTGGGAAAATATTTGCTTCAGAGTTCAGTTATATTTCCCCCCATTCAGCACTTTTCCCTTAGAGCTGTCAAACCATTTCCTTCTCACAGAGAAGACAGAGGATTTACCATGTGGTTGTAACACTGATATGAAGGTCATGAACACTGAGCCAAGCTGTCAGGGTTTGTAGACACCCCAGGAAGCTTTCTACAACCCAGCCAAGCCTCACATCCGTTTGAGCTCAGATTCCTGTGCTTCCTCAGAAGCAGAGCAGCAGCTCAGCCGGCAGCAGGTGGCAGCTCTCTCCAGCAGCAGAGCCCAGAAATCACACATCTCACCCTCTGCTGGGAGCAAACACACTGGCTGGGGATGTGAGAAGCAGCCTTTCATTTCTTTCTCCTTCAGTGGGAGAGCTGTGGTGACTGTCCTTGGGAGAGAGCTGTGTTTGACAGCACCAGGATGTCTTTGGGGATGGGTTGTGGTGACTGCTGCTGCTGGAGGCTCTGTGGGTTCTCACTGCAGGAACTGCTCTCACCAAGCTGTGCTTGGGCCCTCACAGGTGTGTGTAGCTCACTAAACTCTGCCAGGAAACACCAGCCCTGCTGATGGTGCTTGTAAGGCTCTGATGTTGCCAGTAACACTGTGGGTCTGGCTGTAAGACACTCTAGGGACTATGAAAGGATGGAATCACTACCATGAGCCAGAGGCTGCCTGAAAATACAGGTTGCACTAGCAAAGGAACAGCATGGAATGGCATCTCTTCCAATTTCCCACTGAAGTGGGCTGATGGTGTCCTTTTGGCCTCTCTTGAGACAGGTGTCTGGACACTGGGGTGCCTAAATCCTGATTTCAGAGACCGAGGGATGCATGCCAAGTTCACGGTCTCGCAGTGCCAGTATGAGCAAGACACTGATGGGGAAGATTATGTGTATCCTGATGAGGAGGAGGCTGCCTTTGAATTCCAGCCCAGGGGCTTCTCTAAAAGAAAGAAGTCGTGTGTGAATGAGCACCTGAACAACATCACCTCTTCCAGAAATGAGATAGAGAAGACAAGACTGTGCCTGACAGAACATGGGGCCCTCCTGAGCAATGGTAAGACTTCTGATGCCTCTTCCAATGGCACATCAACATTTTTAGGAACAATGCCAAATCCACATGATATTTCCATGTCTTCTCTGCCAGAGACGAACTATGACCCAGTGTCCTATGAGTCCTTCCTGGAAGATGAAGAATTGTCAAAAATCACCAGCCAGGATGAAGGGCTTGGAGCAGTCCCACCTGGAGAGCCCTTGGTGAGTGTCAGTGGAAGGGTCCATGATACTGTGAGCTCAGATGAAGATCAGCAATGGCTGCACCAAGCCACAGCAGCTCCAGGAGATGCTCTGGCAGGAACAAAAGTGATAAACATCCCAGAGCTGCAGGAGGCAGTAAAAGGAATGACAGTCCAGTCTGGTGGTAGGATAGAGAACCTGGAAGCAGAGCCTCAAAAGACAGCTACTCATGCAACAAGCTTGTGGGACTCCCTTGCTTATGCTGCTGGCAAAGCCCCTCTTCAGGAGAACAGGAGCTCAACTCACCAGAATGATCTGGAGCACAACCTGGCACTTCAAGATGTGTCTTTGCAGGGTGATGAGACCAAGCTGCTAAAAGGGGCTGATAAAATGTCCTTTAACCTGAATGACTCAGAGCAGACAATCAGTCCAGCCCTGTCTTTAAGTATTGATCACAACTCTTCCTCCACATTGAACAATCCTTCTGCATCTCCAGATGGGACAGAAGATAATAGGACTTCTCATGCTGTGGTTCACAGTCACGCTATAGAAAGCAATTATTCATCAAATGACCTAGATGCTAGGCTGGAGAAAAGGCCTCACAAAGTGGTTTCACAAGGCTTTCACGAAACTTTTGAAGAGCAAAATGTTTCTTTGTCAGACAAACCTGTACCAGGAGAAACCTTCACAGATGAGAGCAACTCCTTGCCTGTGAAAAGTGGCACAGGAAAAGCCAGTGAACTTGCCAAAGGCCTTCTAGACACCACCTTTGCAGACACCAATGACCTTGAGCCATCCAGCTATGTAATGACAGAAGAGAGGGATGAAGTAATTTTGAAAGAAGTGTTTCAGGATGCTAAGGAATTAGCAGAGCTGGACAAGATTGCCTTTTCTGAATCAAATGTTGTGACCAATGACACCAGGCCACTCCCAAATGGCTTATTAAAGAGCTCTGAGGAGTTTCTGAGACACAGAGTTACAGCCAGAAGCCTTGACTGGAGACCTAGACAAGCCAGGTCACTGGGGAGCAGAGGTTTGGCTCTTCCCAACACCAGCAGCAGAAGGTCCCTCTCTGGTGGTAAGACAGCAAAGCAGGGTGCAGCCAGCCAGCCCCCTGAGACAGCAGTGAAAAAGGAAGCCCCAAAGGCATGTGGACCTCATTCCCCATTTTGCATCACTCGCTTCAAGAAGAGGTCCTTGGTATCAAGTGACACCTTGCCTGGCATGATGGCAGCCCCACAAAGCCTGGAAGAAAGATCCAACGTGGTTGAGAGGAGGCTACACCCAGGCAGGGATGCTGTGCAGGCTGGTGGGATGTATCCTGAGGGCAGGCTGAGCACAGACAGGGGCATGCAGGGCAGCAGAGACTCCCTCCCCTCACGGGGAGAACAACCAGCAGTGGCAGAGAGCAGCTCAGAAAGGCAGGTCACTGCTGAGGCTGCAGACCTGGCCTCAAACTGGGACCCAGTCTCCCCAGGGGCTGTGGGGAACACGGGGGACCTGCACAGCCCCGCTCTGGCAGAGCTGCAGCCAGGCAGAGCTGAGGTGTTGGGGGCTCCTGGGAGCGAGCAAGCTCAGGGGAGAAGCTACATGGAGGAGGAGACAAACTCTGTGGAGCAGCTGGGTCAGTCCAGTCCTGAGCCTCGGCAGCTCAAGGCCAATGCCACAGAGGACCATGTGCCTGGGAGAATGTCTGGGCAAAGCCCAGAAGGAGCATCTCTGAAATCAGCCATCAGAGAGAACTGTTCACTGTCTCCAGGCAGTCCCCCTCACAACAACAACAGCACCAAAGAGCCAGCAGAGTATGTGCAGGACACTCCTCGTGGATGTCAGGTGCTCAGCAGGGAAGATGTCCTCAGAGAAACAGGGAGGACAGAGGGCCAGGGCCTAGGAGAGCCCGAGGAGGATGGGGAAAGCAACAGCACAGCTGGGGAGAGGAGCCACATCCCAGGACAAAGGGAGGAACCGGCCCTGAACAATGGGACACATTCCAACCCCTCAAAGACTGCCAGGACTGACTATGATGAGTACAGTGACACAGAGCAGACCATGGAGGACTTTGACATGTATGGGGAAAAGGAGCATGACCCACGCTCCTTCCAGGGGGAGATACGGCAGTACTTCATTGCAGCAGTGGAGGTGATGTGGGAGTATGGGGACCAGAGACCCCAGCACTTCCTAAAGGCAATGTAAGTGTGATTTTCCTGCATGCATTCCTCCTGCACTGCATGGCACAGCATGATGCATGAGACAGCATGTCCTGGCAGGCAGGATCACAGTTCTGTACCAGTACAACCCAGCCAAGCAGCCCAGGGCAAGGATGCTCCCAGCATCTCCCCTCTATCCAGGGGCATTTAAACCTCCAGAAGCTTTGAGCTTCCTTGCAAGTGGGTCAGGGATGCTCTGGCTCTGTATCCCCCCGACCTGTAACAACCCTGCCATGGCTGTCTCACTGTGGGCCAGCCTGACTCACCTAAGTGGCCCCCCCTGCAGGGACCCCCGGAGGAGCAGGGGGAAGCATTCCTGGCAGTACCGCAAGGTGGTTTTCCGAGAGTACCTGGATGATTCCTTCACGCAGCCGGTGCAGCGGAGAGAGCTGGATGAACACCTGGGCATCCTCGGGCCCTACATCAGGGCAGAAGTTCAAGATGTCATCATGGTGAGTAGAAAGTTCCCATTTCCTGTAAAACCATTAAATCCCCCTGTTGTTGTTGGAGTTCAGCCAGAGGGAGTGCTGAGGTGGCCTGCAGGCTCTGCAGTGCCCATGGGTTAACCTTCAGGGCTTGGGGACAGGAGCTGCCCTGTTGGCATGTGAATGGCACCAGACTGGGAGGCAGAGGCACCTCAGTGGCTGGAGGAGTGGGCCAGCAGGAACCTCAGAGTGTTCAGATGCAAAGCCCTGGACCTGAGACAGACCCAACCTCTGCAACAGCATGGCCTGATCAGCTCCTGGGCTCCATGGGGAGCCTTTTGGGTGAAGGGATTGCAAAAAGGGTAGTGAGCTAAGCAGGGCTCAGTGCAGCTCTTTTAGGTATGAGGGCAGGTTTGGGCTTCCCACACTACCAAAGGTCTTTCAACACCTACCTGAGAAGAAGGTGAAAGGCTCAGGACTTGTGTCCCTGCAGAAGTTGCCCAGTTTTCACAGAAATCTTCACCAGGATGGATGCAGCACCTTTGGGCTCCAGAGACAGTAGTGTAGCTGACCTTGCTTCCATTGAGCAGGCAAAAGGCCTCATCCTGCTGACATGAACCCAGGATGTGCTTTCCACCAGAGACTGCACTGCACAGCTACAGCTTGTGTTTCAGCAAGGGCTGGCCACTGCATGGAGACCAGCTGGAGGCCTGGGACCAGGGACATCCTTCCCACCAGCTGGACCCACCACCAGGGTCCAGAGCACTGTCAGCATTGCTCCCTCACACATTGCACTGCTCTGCCTTCCCTCTGGTGCAGGTGACGTTCAAGAACCTGGCCTCACGGCCCTTCTCCTTCCACTCCACACTGACAGCCTACGAGGGCACAACACAGCAGGGTGAGGTGGTGCAGCCTGGTGGCCAGCAGAAATACTCCTGGAAAGTCCTGCCCCAGATGGCACCAACCACGCAGGAGTTTGACTGCAAGGCCTGGGCTTACTTCTCCAACGTGGATCTGGTAGGTGGGAGTCTCCATGGGGCATCCCAGGAAGGGGAGGAGGGCAGCATGCCTGAGTCCTGGCTGTGAGGTCAAGGAATTTCCTATGGGGCTGTGCTGAAAGCAGCTTGGGGCTCAGTTATCTAATACAATGATAAATACATTCTGGAGCAGACCCAGGGGTGCATCCTCTCTTCTCCTCTCCTCTCCTCTCCTCTCATTTGGTTTTCACCCCTTTCCCCAATTATTCCAGTTTGTGAGACTTGCAAGAAACCAGCATTCTGCAGTTCCCTAGCCCCATGCCACATCTCCCTGAATTTGGCCCCAGGGTCCAAAGCAGTAGGGACTGTTGGACAGTAGGACAGACAGACACCACGCCTCTTGAAAGCCCATGCACACACTTGCTGCTGAGCCTTTCTTAGCTCAGTGAACTCAACATATGAATCCTTCCCTGCTGGTGCCCCAGAGTGGAGCCAGGCCAGGGATGCAGGCGGGTTCAGCGCTTTCCTCTCTGCCGTGCCTCTTGCTGGTGGCAGTGCCTCCTCCTGCTCGGAGCACACCCTCATTCCCTGGCTCCCTGGCAGGAGAAGGACCTGCACTCGGGCCTCATCGGGCCGCTGATCATCTGCAACCACGGGGTGCTGAGCTACGCTTCCAGGAGGCAGCTGGCTGTGCAGGAGTTCTCCCTGCTCTTCACCATCTTTGACGAGACCAAAAGCTGGTACTTCCCAGAGAACGTGGACAGAAACTGCCGCCCTCCCTGCCGGCTCCAGCAGGACAGCCCTGACTTCAAGAGAAACCACTCCTTCCACGGTGAGCATCCTTGCCCTTGCCCTTTCCATCCCACAGCCTGTATCAGGATGGAAATACCCCAGAGCGCTGAGCCCCTCCTGACTGCTGCCTTTCCCAGCCATCAATGGCTATGTGAGTGACACCCTGCCTGGGCTGGTGATGGCCCAGCAGCAACGGGTCCGGTGGCACCTCCTGAACATGGGCAGCACTGAGGACATCCACTCTGTTCACTTCCACGGGCAGCTGTTCAACGTCAGGACCAGCCAGGAGTACCGCATGGGAGTCTACAACCTTTACCCTGGTGAGATGCAGCCTGGGCACTGTGCACCCCCTCTGCCAGGGCTTCATGGTTGTACCCTTAGGAAGTTTCTGTGGGGGAATAGCAAGGAGAGGAAGTGGATCTGGACTATTCTGTCCCTGTGCTTGCACAGCACTTGGCACAGTGGTGTCCCATTGCAGGCAGTAACTCCGCTCTGCTCTGCTCTCCATTCCTGCCCAGGTGTCTTTGGGACAGTGGAGATGTGGCCCTCACATGCTGGCATCTGGAGGGTGGAGTGCAAAGTGGGAGAGCACCAAGAAGCTGGAATGAGTGCCCTCTTCCTCGTGTATGACCTGAGTGAGTGATTTTCTCGTGCCCTGACCCATGTGAGCACACACAGAGCCACGACCAGTGTGTGTTAGATCTTCCTCCCCCAGATCTCTCAGCATTTCTCTTGGGGCGACCCAAGTGGGACCTTTTGTGTTTACACTCTGAAAAAAGTCACTACATCAGCCCTTGCCAGCCTGCTCAGCCCAGCAGAGAACAGTCAGGGACACAGCTGGGGTGAAGGCTGGGAGGCCATCTTCACTGGCCTGCAAATATTTACTCCAAGAGCTCTCGTTCTCCAAATTTGAGAGTCCCTGCACCTTCCATAAAATGCACTTACCCAAGGAAGTGCATCCATGGGCTGATTCCTGCCCATGCTGTCAGTAAGGTACGGTGCTGCCTAGCCATATATCAGGAGGTAAACTGAGGCACAGAGCAATGACAGGAGGCAATGAGTGATGCTGCCTGACTGCAGGTTGGTCTGATAGAAATAGCTCCAAGAGCAACTGCAAAATCCACAGTAAACCTCTGATTCTATCCCCGAACATGCTTCTAACTCACCATAAGTAAGGACTGGGGAAGTGGTGTGGGAGAGTAGTATTTTATCACACTGTGACAATCTCTCTCCTGTTTATAAAAGAATATTCAATGTCAGCCAGAAAACATTGCCATAAGTTAAAAATCCGCTTAAGGTTTCAAATTTGCATTTTCTCCAGGAGCATTTGACATGCAGTGGAGATGCCAAGGTGTGACAAGTTGCTAATAATAATGGTTACTATAAGAGACAAACATCCCTGTGCTCAGAGACCAGAAGAGACACAGAGAGAGACAGGGGTGTCAGGTAGACTTTCCTTTAGCAATGTGATATTTGTTTTCAAAAGATGCTGCCTAGCAACAAAAAGGCCCAGGAGCAAGATGTGGGTATAAGGAAGAGACACTTGTCAGCACTGCTGGGACATTAGGACATGGGAATGAGAGGTCATGGACTCAGGGAAAGGAGTTTAGCAAAAGGCTGCTGTGTCTGATGCTGGAAACTCTCTGCTCTTGACATGGGGGTTGTGAGCAAGAACTTCCAGCTATCCTAAAATCCAGGGATGGATGTGGAAGCCTCTGAAACCTATCCCTTGGTATGAGAGAAATAAGCCTGGGAGCTCCTGGAGGCTTGCAAACCTCCCTGAGCCTGAAAAGCTGCCACCAGCCTAGACTTGTGTTGTCTAACCAACTGTCCCTGGTTTCCGTTCTCTGCAGACTGCCAGAATGCCCTGGGTATGGCCTCAGGTGGCATTGCAGACTCTCAGATCACAGCCTCAGGGCAGTATGGTGAGTAGCTGGAGGGCAGGTGGGGTCAGGGCAGCCTCAGCCAGCAGAACTCACATGTTTGCCTGCCCAAGTTCTGCTGCACTGGTCCCTGGTAGTGGAATCCTTCCCCCATCCATGCCCATGCCAGCATCCCAGTGAGGACCTGGAGCCTTCCCACACGGCTGGCCCATTGTGCAGTGCTCTGCCACCCTGCGTGTGCCTACTAAACCCCAGGGTGATCCTCAGGCCAGTGCTGTGGATGGACCTCCCACCCCTCAGGCAGCAGCAAGGGCCAGCAGCACCCTTGTGTTGTGCTCTCTCCTTGCAGGGCAGTGGGCTCCTTACCTGGCCAGGCTGCACAACAGCGGCTCCATCAACGCCTGGAGCACCGAGCGCAGCAATGCCTGGATCCAGGTGAGAGGGGCCTGAGGCACCAGCGGGGCACTGCAGGGCCGTGCTCACACAGAAGGGCTCATGGATGGGCAGTGCCTCCCAGCTACAAACAGCTATAGCCTGCTGCTGCCTCTTCCCTCTGAGAGGGGAGCACTAATGTTGGGAATTCCTCATGTGTGGAGACGCGAGGATTGACTCTATTTTCAGAAGGCTGGTTTATTATCTTATGATATATATTATATCAAAATACTATATTAAAACTATACTAAAAGAACAGAGAGGAAAAGATCATCAGAAGGCTTGAAAGAACAAGAATAGAATGCATAACAAAATCCTGTGACTCTCAGAGTCCGATGCAGCTGCACCTGTGATTGGCTCTTAATTAGAAACAACCAACATGCACCAATCACAGATGCACCTTTTGCATTCTACAGCAGCAGATAGTTATTTTTTACATTTCTTTCTTGAGGCCCTCAGCTCCTCAGGAGGGAAAAATCCTCGCAAAGCATTTTTCATAAAATATCATGGTAACACACTAAGATCCTCATGGCAGCTGCTGTACTCAGGTTGCTGCTAGCCTGACCCCCATGTCCATCCTCAGTGCAGCAGAATAATCACTTAATGGTCCAGCTGCAGCACTGGATTGTGCAAAAATCCCCCAAAACCCAAGGCAGAACAGCTCACCTCTCCAAACAGGTCTCCCCTGCTCACTCCCAGCTGTTGGCTGACTTGTGCCCTTATGTTTTAATTACTTTCATAACCAGTGCTCAGTTATGTCAGGAGGAAGCAAGTTTTTGGTTTTTTGGGGCACTGCCTGAACATGGCTTGGGTTTTCCATCAGAAGTGAATCCCTGACTTTCATTCTCAGGTGGATCTTTTGCATCCCACCATTATTCATGGCATAAAAACCCAAGGGGCCCGACAAAAGTTCTCCAGCTTCTACATCTCCCAGTTTGTTGTGTTCTACAGCCTCGACGGGCGAAGGTGGAAGACATACAAGGGGAATGCCACGAGCACACAGATGGTAAGATCAAGGGTCTTGAGCAGAGTACTCTCCCTGAACGGGGTGTCCTGGGGTGATGAGGGCTGGGGAGCTCTGTCCACATGGCAGAAACCTCCTGAGCCCCTGAGATTAGGGCAGGAACAGAGACCATTCAGTGCCAGGTGACTGAATCACAGATCTGCAAGGGACTTGCTGTCTCATCTGTCTGATTTTTAAATGTCTGAGCTACCTCTTTCCACCATCCCAGGTGACTGTGAGATCCACCTCTCAATGTTATGTTGTGTTTTCCTTAGAGCTAGGCATAAGATTCTACCTGAGTATCTTTGTTGACCTCAAAGGCAAATTTGCCTTTCTAAAAATATTGTGCAGACACAGATAATTTGGAGAATCTGTGGTGACTAGAAAAACCCCACAACCTAAAGATGCATAAGCTGATCAATCCATTGGGAGAAGAGTAGCCAGAAAAGCCTCCATTGTGTGCACCATCTGTGGTTACAACTTTTCCAAGGTTCAAACATTTGAGGAATGACTTTTTTCCTTATTTTTCTCACCCTTGTTTGATGAAAAAAATAAAACCAAGTTAATTTGCACAGACCCAAAGTTTCTTCTTCTTCTTTTCTTTCTCATTGGCCCATTCACACTTCTTTGGCCTGAACCTCATCTCAAATCATTTTGCTGTTGTCATTTTTGTAAGGATGGTGATAAGACACAGAAGTGCCAGACAAGAACGTTCTTCTCCCCACTAATCCTTGTCCTGCCTATCTCTCTTTCCACTGGTGCAACAATCCATTTCCTCCCTTTCCCTGCAGCTGTTCTTTGGAAACGTGGATGCAACTGGAGTGAAGGAAAACCGGTTCAGCCCCCCGGTGGTAGCCCGGTACATCCGCATCCACCCCACCCACTACAACATCCGAGCCACGCTGCGCATGGAGCTCCTGGGCTGCGACCTCAACAGTGCGTGCCACCCCCGCATCCCGGCCACCAGAGCTGGGCTCTGCCCTGCCCTGCCCTGCTCTGCCCTGCCCTGCTCTGCCCTGCTCTGCTCTGCCCTGCTCTGCCCTGCTCTGCCCTGCCCTGCCCTGCTCTGCCCTGCTGGGGTGCTCAGCCCCGGCTCCACGGGTGCCAGCACTCCCAGGCAGTTATGGAGGAGGGAGGAGGGAGCTGGAGATGGCACTGAGGTGTTGAGGGAACAAAGATGGAAAGTCTCATTGTGGTCTTAGAGATAAAAATACCAGAGGGAGAGCCTGGGGCCAGCTTTCACCAGCTTTTTTACTGAAGCACAGGAAACTTCCAGCAGCAGCAGCTAAGCTGATAGATGGGGAGCTGCTGCCTCAGTCTGAGGGAGCAGGAAGCAAGCAGACACAGATGCTGTTGGCTTTTGGTCTGGCTTTGCCAGTTGAAGGTGAGATGGCTCTGATCAACAGTGCAGGCTGGGGAAATGCTGCCCTGGGGTCGTGTCTTTGGCTTTGCACACCTGCTCTGCAGCAGCTAAAAGCAGCAGTGGCTGTGCTGTCAGCTCATGCCCCAAACCTGCCAGCTGGCTCTGGAGCAGCTGTGCACAAGCACACCTGATCACACATATGCAGGGTGTCTCCTTCCCAGGTATTCTTGTCCTCCCCCTGGAGACAGGTTCTCCTTGTTTCCTTACACCAGAAATTCTTCACATTCCTCTTAGATAAAATCTGCAAGGAGAAAAGGTGGGAGTAGTTTGGCCAGAGCCATGCTGCACACAGGGGCCCCAAGCAGTGCAGGGACCATGGCACTGCAGCAAGGCACAGAACTTGTAACCAGGGCAAAGGCACACAGGGCAGCTGGAGCAGTGAGCAGGCAGAAGGCATCACCATGGTGGGTCTGTTCTAGCCCCTGACAAGCACGGCTCCTCTCTTCCAGGCTGCTCCATGCCCTTAGGAATGGAGAACAGAGGTATCCCTGATGAGCACATCTCTGCGTCCTCCCATAGCGCCAATGTCTTCTCCAGATGGACCCCAGCCCTGGCCCGCCTGAACCTGCAGGGCAGGACCAACGCCTGGAGGCCAAAGGTAGCCTGTGTGAGGAGACAGGCAGCTGGGATCCCAGCAGGGCCTCTAGTCAGGGCTCTGAGGGAAGTGTGTGCAGCCACATGCGCCATGCAAGCTGCACACTCACTGCCACACTGATTTAGCACCCAGCAGCTCCAAGCCCTGGTAGGGCAGGTGAAGCAGAGGGAAGTGCAGGGGCAGCTTGGCTTCAGCTGCAATGAGTGTGTCTTTCTCATTGCTGCTGGAGGGTTGAAGGCACTCTGTCCTTCCCCAGAGCAACAGCCCCAGAGAGTGGCTGCAGGTGGACTTCGAAGTAACCAAGAAGGTGACTGCAATCATTACCCAAGGTGCCAAAGGTCTCTTCACCCAGATGTTTGTGAAGGAGTTTGCTGTCTCCATCAGCCAGGATGGCGTGCACTGGAGCCCAGTCCTGCAAAATGGCAAGGAGAAGGTAGGCAGAGCTGCTCTGTGGCCAGAGCCCATGGCCACCCCCAGGGCAGCAAGCACAGCCCTTGGCAGCAAACATGCTCACAGGATTTCTCTCCAAGAGCAGTGAGCCAGGCTGTGCTTCTTCCTTCCTTAAAGCATTCCAAGGGGTGTTTGTCTGGGTTGATCCTGTCCTCACTACGCCAGCCAAGTACATCCCTGGTTTCTCTCTCCTCTCCAGATTTTCAAGGCAAACCAAGACCATCAGAGCACAGTGAGGAATACCCTGGAGCCCCCTCTCTTTGCCCGCTATGTGAGGATACACCCCCGCCAGTGGCACAACCACATTGCCCTGCGAATAGAGTTCCTTGGCTGTGACACTCAGCAGCAGTACTGATGGCTGCAGGGCCAGGGAGAGGCACTGCCAGCCCAAGGACACACACCCCACCAGGCACTGAGCCCTCCCCAGGGCTGGAGCCATCCCTTCAGAGGCCTGGCTGCCCCTGCTGCTGGGGAAGACCAGGGCTGCAGAAGTGGCTGGGTCATTATCTGCCTTTTCCTGTGTCTGCCAGATGCCATATACTCAGATGTAATGATGAAGAATTAAACAGTAATTTTCCAGTATCCCTCTGCACTTTCTCCTCTGCCTTAGCCTCGGACTCCCCAGGGACCCAGTCAACATTACCAGCAGCTACAAATTAATTAGCCCCAGAGCTTCTCAGCCTCATTTTGCACAAATTCTTGCTGTCTTGGGCACACTCCTGGAGGGGGAAGAGCAAAGATAAGGATGGGGGGTGGAGGCCCTGCTCCAGGCCCCAGTGTCGGTTTCACAATCGGTGGGGATGGGAGGCTGGAGGGAGGCAGCTCTAGCTCAGCCTGACTCAGCACTGGGCTTTGGCCCTGCACTTCCCTTTGTCTCCTTTCCACAGTGCTGCTGCTGCTGGGTGCCATCACCCCCTGTGATGGCTGGGTGCCATCACCCCCTTTCTGTTGCTGCCTTGAGCAAGCCCTCCTTCTTCTCCACAGGAGTTCTGTGGGTGCCTGTGGCTCCCAGGGACCCTGGTGGATGAGGTGCCATCACCCCCTTTCTGTTGCTGCCTTGAGCAAGCCCTCCTTGATCTTCATCTCACCTCTTGTCTGCCACCTTGACATGACCCCCAGCAAGGTGTGCCAAGGGCCAGAGCCACCTTCCTGACACCTGTGGCTTTCCCCCTCCCTGGCACCCACCCCACACAGTGGCAGATGTTTCTCCTCCCAGGAATGATGATGAGCAGGGTGACACTGCCTCCTGCCTCATTCCTCTTGTGGGGTGGGGACCTTCCAGAGCAACAGCCACCTCACAAGGGTGGGGAGCACCTGGAGGGCTGTGGGAAGGTGTGGGGTCATTCTTGTTGGGCAGCACTTCTCCTCCAGCAGCTTGCCAGAGCCTGTGCCATCCCACCCCATCCTCCATCTGTGATGGGTGATGGGGAGAGGGGTGGCCCCACAAAGCCTCTGGCAGCTGCTGTGGCAGGGAAAGCAGGGTTATGAGGGGCTTTGGAGAATGGCAGGAGTCAGATTGTGTGGCAGGGAAAGCAGGGTTATGAGAGGCTTTGGAGGATGGCAGGAGTCAGCTGCTGTGGCAGGGAAGGCAGGTTACGAGGGGGTTGAAGAATGGCAGGAGTCAGCTGGGTGCTGTCACAGTGGAAGAGGCAGGATGGCTGCAGCAACATCCAGTGGTTGCCTTGTGAAATTCCAGGGTGCCCCATCAGTCAGACAGTCTCTGCTCACACCTGTATGAGACGTGGCCTGCAGCAGGTCTGGGAACAGCTCTGCCAGCAGCACAGGGGACAGCTGTGGTGGGGACACCAGGGCTGTGCATGAGCAGGGTGGTTGTGCGAGGGATGGCTGCTCTGAGGCACCCATCTCCTGCCTCCACCAGCTGCACTGGGCTGAGTGGTGCACAGAGATCTCCCCTCCATGGCCTGTGTCTGAAGGAAGCAGGGACGTGTGCTGCAGACCACCCCAGTGGTATGACCTGTCTGGGAACCCACATGCAAGGGAGATCAGAAACTGGTGTTTCAAATAACAGCTTGAAAAAGCCTCAGGCGTCTGCCACGTTTCACACTGCTATACAGGGAGCCTTTGCTGTGGCCCTGGCAGTGATTGCATTACAGCCCAAGCAGGAGATGCAATCACCCTTTGGCTCAATTGCATTCTGACAATAACCAGGCACAGAGGTGAGGAGAGGCTGCCTGGCAAGCACTGGCCTGAAGAGAGGGATAGGAGCCATGAACTTCCCAAAGTGAACACCACTGCCTGAGGCAGAGCAGCCCCCAGCCTGGGAGGACAAAACCTGCCACCTCAGGCTCTTCTCAAGGCATCCTTCCTAAGTTCCAAGGCAGCTCCATCTCTCCTGTGCTTCAGCCCAGCTGAAGGATAAATACCCTTCAGAGTCTCTACCAGTGGATGCTCAGGTTCCTCTTCCCTCCACAAAGAGGCTGCCACATTGTGGCACATTTGTCTGGTGAGACAGGATTAGCTCAGAGCAAAAGCTCTGTGCACCAGAGCCCACTCTGGGTTATTTTCAAAGAGGAAGCACAGCTGAAATCTCTGCAGGCAGCCCATCAGTTTTCACCCACCAGCCCCAAGCAGTTCCAGGATGTTCTCCAGCCAGGCAGCAGGGAAGGGACTGTGCTGAGAAAGAGCTGTAGTGGGCAGGCAGACAGATGTGTCTGAGCCTGCCAAGTTCTGGCATCCATTACTGGAAGCATGTCTTGACATTTATCTTGTGAGGAACGGAGACCAGACGCTGTTTCCTCACAGCACGACGCAGATCTGAAATGCATCACATCCTCCCCCAGCCACAGACGTTTCTGTGCAGGGGAAGGGCTTGACCAGCATGAAGCCCTCTTCCTTTCAGCCAGGAGATGCCCTGCCTGGTCACCACCCTGCAAAGAGCCCTGCTGCAGCACAGCCTGCCTGGCTGGATCCTCCTGGACCCCGGGGATTTTTTGTCTTTCATGGCTCAGCTGCCAGGGTTGCCTGGCCTGGGTGATCTGGTGCTCACACAAATTTCTGGTGTCTCCAGGAAGACAAAACACATCCTGGCTGTCTCTTTCTATTATAGCCGCTGCAGAGATTAGTTGGCAAGCCAAAGTGTGTGTGGTTTCAGTGCTGAGCCCCAGCCAGATGAGCCATGGGCCAGGGGGGATCCTGAATCCCCCTTCCCTCATGCTGGGTGGAGAGCTCTCGGTGCGCTCCCTCACCAGAGTCAGGTGTGGGGAGTGCTTGCAGCTATTGCAGCTGTGCAGGTGGGCACCACTCTCTGAAGAAGTTGCCAGCACGTAATAGAAACAGGCAGTATCAGGCTGAAGAGAGCACCTGAGCAGGAACCATGGCCAATGGGGAGCAAAGCAGATTTGGGCAATCACAGCTTAAATCCAAGCTCAGCCATGGAGCTATGACCAAGCTGCTCACCACCTCCTCCACCTCAGTTTTCCCATATGCAACCCAGAGGGAATGAACAGACTTAGACATCGTTTTTCTGTCTGTCAGGTGTCTCTTGTCACATTTTTCCCTCCTACTACACATTCCATGATTAACTTCAGGGCTTGTCTCTGCTCTCTGTATCTCTTGCCTCCTACTCCACGTTTCTACCAGCCTGTTTCTAGCCCGTGAGTGCAAGAGAAGCCCTGCACCAAGGGGTCCTGCCTCCAGCACATCTCAAAGCCATGCCACATCAACCCCAGTGTCCACCTCCCCCTCCTCCTTGCTGGCTCTTTCAGCTGCTGGGCAAGGATGGTACAACGTGCTCTGCAGAGCCTTCTTGGTCAGCTGGGCAGGGATGGGGAAGATGAGACTCCCAGCAGCATTCTCCAGCCTGGTGGGCACATCTGCTGGGGCTGAAGGCAGCCAGGCACCCTTTGACTTTTCTAGTCCATTATTTACTCATCCTGATTAGGCTGTCCAGAGAACCCTGCAGACAAAGTCTGGGCCACAGGTTCCACCAGGTGCAGCTGCAAACATGGCCCTCTTAGGTGTCTTCTGCTCCTGGTATTGACTCCCCTGATCTCCTACTGACAATGCAACCTTGTTATGTGCTTGGTACACAGAACTTGCTCAGCATCAGGAGCTAAATTTGATGAAGTCTTACACCACAAGTTGTGAATTTCCACCCAGATAGGCTGAACTTTTACCAAGTTAAGTAAGAGGGGGCCCCAGAGCTGGTTTGAGCTGGAAGATAAGGAAGCAGGGAAGGCTGCTACCACCATTAGGTCAGCTGACACAGCAGTCTTAGAGATAAGAGGAGGAACAGCCCACCTAGAGAGAGTGAGGGGACCCAGTAAAGAACAGGAATACCCCAGATCCTAATATTAGTAGTAATCAGGACTGTCATGTGAGGGGTGGAGAACTTACATTGTGAGGATATAATTGCTCAAGGATTTCTTTGATTTGGGTTCCTCTTTGGAGGTACCCGGCTCAAGCTGCTTTACATGTCAGATAAATAAACAACCCATTTACTCAGGGGACTGGCAACTTGTCTTCTTCAAGTGCAGTGTGAGGCTGAGGATAGGGCAAGAAGGGGAGCTACGTCTGGACGATGCAGGACTTGAGGCAGGTGATCCCACAAAAGTGCACAACAGCTGCCACAGGAACGGGACTGTTGGGAAGAGCACTCCCAGTCCAGGCTGTGCTTTGCGACTCTCTGCTCCTGGTGGTGTTAGAACAGTTTGCTGGAGCCCATCACATCAGTGCCTGCAGCTCCCACACCTCCTTTTCCATGTATCTCACAGCATTCTGGGCTTTCTCATAGCCCAGTCAGGAACAGTTTTGTTCCCACGAGGCAGGAGAAACTTGCTGCCAGAGTGAGATGGATTTTCCTTTTTTTCTTCCCCTCCGTCCTGTCCTGTCCCCTCCCTGTTCCCCCCCTTCCCCCCCGCCCATTTTCCTGTTTCCTTTCTCTAGGAGTTTGCACCTTCTTCTCCTTGTATTTCTTATGGTAACTTTAGACCAACTCACCCTGGAGAACTCATCTAGCAGCAGTGTGAGAGTCTGGTACAAGGCAACCTCCAGGATCCCAGGGATGGTGTGAAAACCCCTGTTAGTGTTTTCTTAAAGAATAATACAGCAGAATTAACTTTTCATCCCCAAATAAAGCTCAGACTTCACTTGGACCCTCTCATCAGTAAAACCTACAGTAAAGGCAGAAATGGTTTGAGAGAAGCCCTCTGCACCATGCACAGCTCACAAATGCAGGGATTTGCCATCCCACCCATGCAAGTTGAAGGAGGTGGAAGACCCAGAACAGCTCAAGAAGAAGCTGTCCTTGCTAGAGTGCAGAGAAAGGTAGCCTGGAGGTACCCTGGAGCTCTGCAGGCTGGCAGAACCCAGGAATGACCACTGGCTTGTGAGAGCCAGCCACGCGCCAGGGCCACTTTGGAGAGGTGCTCCCCATGTCCTTGCTGGGCTCCTGCCCCGGGTGTCCAAATGAGGGAAATGAAGATGGTGAAGGGCCTTGAGAGGAAGCCTTGTGAAGAACAGCTGAGGTCACTTGGTCTGTCCAGCCTGGAGAAGAGGCTGAGCACAGACCTCATGGCAGTTACCACTTGCTGATGGCGGCGCTGCCGCAGCCGGGCCGGGCCGCTGAGCGCTGCCGGGGCCAGCGGGAGCGGGGCAGCTGCCGCCGCGATGACCCTCAAGTCGGGCCGCAGCGCCGGCGGCGGCAGCATGAGGACGGCGCTCTCCGACCTCTACCTGGAGCACCTCCTGCAGAACCGGCCCAAGCCCGAGGTGAGCGGCCCGCTGCGCCCCCAGACCCCGCGGCTCCGCCTGCGCCCCGCTCCCGGCGCCATCCCCGCCCGGCCCCGGCAGGGAGCCCCGCTCTCCTGCGGGCCCTTAGCCCAGCGCTGTGCGCCCGGCTCGGGCCCGGCACGGGGCCCCGGGGTGCCGCTCCATCCCGTGCCTCCCGCACACGCGGGGGAAGCGGGGTCCCACAGGCAGAGACCCGCGCTGCGCGTCCTGCCCGTCCCCAGCGCCCCGCGAGCAGGGAGGCCTCGGGGGAATGGTCAGCCAGCACGGCCGGCAGCGCAGAGGAGCTGGCTGCGGGGAGCAAGGCTCCAGCATCCTGCCGCGGAAGAGATGGTGCTTGTTTTGCTGCAAAGTTGTGGCTGGTCTGAACTGGAACTGCCTGTCACATGAGCTGATTCAGCTGCTGAGCAACCTCCAGGTCCGCGGCATGGGCTGCAGGAGGGTGGGGGTCTCTTCCCCAGGGAAGGAGGATCACGCAGCCCTTCTCACGCCTGCCCCGGGACAGGGAATGAGCCGATGGCCGCATGCAGCCCACCTCCGACAGAGGGAGAGCGGCTGCACCGGCCCTCCGGTTCTGCTGGGTGGGCTCCTTCCTCACCTAGTGTTCTTTGAGGCAGCTGGGGTGCAACCAGAAGGTCGGCAGTTGTCAGCGTTAAACAGCTGGTGCTTTTCTCCCGGCAGAGATTTCCAGCTTTGAAAAGGCATCCTTGGTGACGCCATGGCTTAATGTGCCTGGGCTAAGGTTTCCTTGTGACTGTGGGGAGCCTCTGAGAGAGAGGGCAGGGAGGAAATTTCCCTGAAGTGCTGTCCTTTTCCCATGGTGTTGGACACTTAAACATGCAAAAGAGGCCTGCCACATCTGTCTCACACCAGTGGCTCATCTGCTTCTCATGGTTCAACCCTGACAGAGTGCTTTGAGAAAAACAGTAGGAAAAAAAATAATTAAAGCAAAGTGTCTGGACCAGGCAACTGCTGAAAGGAGCTCTCCCATCCCTCTGCCTGCCAGATCCAGGCAGAGGGCCTGCCTGGCTGCAAACATTACAAGGATAAATTGCCAATAGCAGCAGAGCATGGAAAGTGTAGGAGCTGCCCTACAGCTTCCTGGTGTTTAATGTATTTATTTCAGGAAGAGATGGTGAACTGAGATCTGCATGAGGCCTTTTAAAAGGAGCTCTGTAGGACTGGCTTCCAGCAGTGCCCTGAGCTTGCCAGTCACAAATACCCGTCTCTGTGTCATGGGCATGCAGAGATGGTGCTGGCCCAGGGTGGCCGTGGCCCCTCCATGGGACACCAGGGCCTTGCCCAGCAGCAATCCCTTTTTGGGAAGGGTGCTGAGTCTGCCTGGCTGCTCCTGCTCTGGAGTCAAGCAGGGTGACTGGGAGGTTTCTCTTCTGCATTTTCTCTGGCAGAGCCATGTGTTGGGAAGTGCTGTGCTGTGTTCCTCACGTGGTGGCAGGGCATGCAAATCATGGCAAGTGGAAGCCATGTTATTGCTAGAAAACAACCCCAGGCCTCTCCCCTTGAGCCTCACCACGTGCCTGCATATCTTTGCCATATCTCCTGATTGACAGGTACAGATTTACCCAAAAGGTGTGGGCTTTATTTCCAGCTGTGCGCCTGGTTGGCAGGATGACCTTGGGCTTGTCCCTTTATCATCTGTGACTCAGTTCCCCAGCTGTAAAATGGGCAGCGAACGTGACCTTTGGGAGTTTGGTGGAGAAGAGGAGGGTACTTCTGGGGAGAGCTGATCTTGAGGGTGCAGAGGGAGCACTGCACTTGCCTCAGGGCAGCAGTTCTCAGCATCCAGCTGGCAGCAGCTCCAAGGCAGACTGAGGCCACAGTCCCCAGGGACCAAATCCTGAATCAACCACAGGTAAAACTTGCTTGAAAGCCTAGCTAAAACTTCTGGCTTTGACTAATGAAGTGGGGAGGGCTGGTTCCAATTTTTTAATTGCAAATGTATTTTGCTGTGTTGCTGTGTGTCACAGCTACAGAGAAAAAGCTGTTTTACAGGGCTTGTTCTGGAAACTGGGATGGAGTGCCAGGGCAGCTCCTCCTTCTGTCAGTGTTGTGGTTTCACTGGCTGTCCCTTGGAGGTTACCAGCTTCACAAACACATCTGGAAGGCTGCATCAGCCTTTTCTGGTGGGAAGGTGGTGCCTCAGCAAAACTGACTGTGGTCTCTTAGAAATCTGGCCCATCTCCATTGCAGCACTCTGTGATCTGGAGTCAGTGTGAGGGCACACAGAGCTGGCAGCACCTCCTGCTGCCATGACCATTTTGTATCCTTCCTATTTCTCTTCTTCCCTTCCCACAGAGACCTGTTGGTGTTACTGGGCCTTTTCCTGGTGTCAGCAATGTAATTCTTTTTGGTTTAAATGTTTGATGGTTTGATTCTTGTTTTTAAACTTCAATCATATCGCTAGAAGAGGTTTTAGGTGAAATTGTTCCTGTGGCTGTGCAGGCAGACTTGAGAAGTCAGTAGCCTCTGGCAGAATGAATTACTTCTAAATGTCTACGTGGCTGTATCTCCCCAGCCTGCTGAAGCAGCCTTAAAGCAGCTCCCAAGCTCAATTTTTTTGCTACTTTGCATTTTTTACACATTGCTGTGTTTTTTTAAGCTTTACAAGACTGAGATGGACAGATCCTGGATGGGCAGGGAGGCAAGGCTGGAAGCACTGGAGGGTGGCAGGAGATATTGCTGGGTCAGGACATCTCTGCACCAGGCAGTGCCCCAACCTCCCTGCATGCACCCATGGCAATTATAACGTGAGGGGTCATGACTCATGGAGGGAGCTGGGATTTTGTTCCTCACCGTGTGAGAAGAGCGTGTCTTCCTGCCAGCCAAGAGGGCAATCCCAGAGAAATCTGGCTCCAGGGTTCTTCTTGCATCCAAGCTGCTGTACTTTGGGGGCCTGCTTGGCAAACCCAGCAGTACTTTCCTCCACATACTCACCAGGCAGCCCTGTTTTTCCAAGGCCACCTGATACTGAAGTCTCCTGGTTGGAGCAGCAAGGAGAGCCCAGGACCAAATTTCTGAACGTGCCCTTTGCACTGTGGTGCTGCTTTCCTCAAGTGCTGCTTCAGCCTCCTGCAAACAAGCTGCCCAGTTAATGTTTGATTTGCCCGTGGCGTGCAGCCTGGTGGAGCCAGCACAGCAGCAGCAGCCCTGGCAGACAGTGCTGACCCCACTGGGGGACAGGATGCCAAGTCCTGGGATCCCTGCCACATTCCCTGTTGGTAAACACTGCCCAAGGAGCTGGTACATTCCCTCTGTCCCAGGATATGGGGCAGGAATCTGGGCTCTTGAGGGAAGTGCAGATGGGGGTTGTGGGGCAACTCTGCCCCATGGAGCTGGTGGCTCTTGTGTGCATTGCCAGTGGAGCAGGATTGTGCAGGAGGATTTGTACCCCTGTCAGCCAGCTGCAGGGCACACAGGGCTGTTGGGTACTGGGCTGTCCAGCACCCCTGTTACACAGCCCAGCCTCCTTGCCCCACATCTGCCCCAGCACAGGCCCTGGCAGTGACAGAGCCGGGGCTGTGCACAGCTGGTAGTGGCTGGTGGCCATGAGCTGGCTCTCAGCAGCACTCACAGATATTTCCTGTGGAGCAGTGCACAAGGAGCAGAGTCTGGCCGGTCACCAGCGTGACTTGAAAGGCTCTTGAGGTCACAGACTACGCTGGGCCAAGCCAGCCATGAGCGTGGCAGCTGCCAGGAGAGTGCAAGGCAATCCTGCCAGCCAGCTCATGAGCATGGGGCATGACAGCCACACACATCTCCTGTTTCTGGGTGCCAACATCAGGGCTGAATCTGCCACCCCGAGGGTCCTGGCTGTCCTCATGAACCAGGCATCTTCCCATCCCCATCCACTGGCTGCCCAGTGCCATCAGCAAAAAAGCCAAATCCATCCCAGCATGGCTCTGGTTTTGGAGGACCCTTCTGCATTCAGAGTTCCCATTAAGTGACTGGTGGCCATCCCCAGGCACAGCAGCCAGTCTCTGGTGACAGACCTTGTTCTCCAGGAGTCACCAGGGTGACACTGGTGCTGCGTCAGCATCGAGGGCTGGGTGTTTTCTCCAGCTCTCAGCAAAAAGCAAAGGTCAGGGCCAGGAGGCTCAGCTGATGGGGATGGTGAGGATGGGAACTCCCATCCCTGGAGCAGACTGTGCTGTGTCCTGGGTCATCGGGCTCTGCTGAGCCTAGAGGTTTGAAGCCAGGAACTGCATGGTCTAACCCTTTCCCAAGGCATGACCAAGATAAGTATGATTTGTGCTGGCTCCAGCTGCCTCGTGGGCACTTTGCCCCTCAGAAGCCAGGAACTGCATGGTCTAACCCTTTCCCAAGGCATGACCAAGATAAGTATGATCTGTGCTGGCTCCAGCTGCCTCGTGGTCGGGCTGGAGAAGGTCCTTGTCCTCCTACTCCTCCTTGCAGCTGCTGGTTTGGCAGAGGGGGACAGCTGACAGAGAGCTGTGGGACAGCTGTAGGCACGCACACTGCTGGATCTGTTCCTCTGCTCTGCACATGGTGTGGAAGCATCATGCCCTGTTGGGCTGGCAAGCCAGGCTGGGGGGATGGATACAAATTGTTCTCCCTTCCACCCTGCAAGTCCGTGGCCTGGCTGCTGTTCTGGGCTGGGATTCAGCTTTCTTCTCCATGTTTAAGCCATTGGCAGCTGGAACCCACGTGGTCACCTTTTGGGGAGGAGGTTGGGTCGCGCTTCTGGAAGTAGCTGGCTCAAAAATAAATCACTGCATCATGGGCACACAGCTCCCTGAGCCCTTCTCTCCCTGGCCTAGCCCCACAGTGCCCTTTCTGGGGGCTGTGACAGTGACTATGCCTGCTCTGTCCCTCTCTGCCAGCACCTTTCCTGCTATCCCTGTTAGTCCTGACTCTGCTGCCCCTTTCTTTAGCTCCCTCCCTGCTTTCTGCCATTGCACAGAGCTGGATCACTGTCTCAGCCAGCAGCATTCCAGCACATCCCTACCAAAGCTCACATTATTGTGGTTTAGTGCCATGGCTGCAGCCCAGGAGCAGGTGCTCTTCACGTGCCTGCCCAGATCTGCCTCCCCACCTGGCAGCACGGGGCTGCAGCTTCTCCTCTGCTCCAGGCCAGGGGTCAGGGGTGGGTGAGACTGAGCTGGGGCAGGGGGTCAGGCTGATGTTTCCTACCTCCTGGCATGGAGCTGCTGGCCCTGGTGCTCAGTTGACAAGTCAGGCTGTGGTGGGGAGAGGTTTGGCTCTGCCTGTCTGGACACTGCCATGTCACTGATGTAGGACTGAATCCAGTGAGGATCTTTCTGGGTGTCCCTGCAGCTTTTCTTGCTGTGGCTCTCAGGAGGGTGCAGGCTGCAAATTGGGCAGCGTAGCCAGGAGTCTGGTGTGGAGTGGGACAGGCAGGAGGGTTTGTTTTGCATCCTGGGCTGGTGTGGGAATTTGTGCCAAGAGGGCAGGCAAGGCTGCAGATCGAAACTGCTCTGGGTTTTGCTGGGCTAGCACTGACCTGGGAGAGGCTTGAGGAAATTCCACTACACTTGGGGACAAACAGGCACATTTGTGAGCTGTGTGGAGACATTGCCCAGTGTGTCTGAGGGATTTAACAGGACTGTGTCAGGCTTTCTTGGGCTGTGAGGGAGAAGCTCACCAGGCAGGATGGATTTGCAGGTCTTTGTATGGGATCCCAAGCACTCTCTGTCAGCCCTGCACATGCTGGAAACAAAGAACAGAGGTTTCT
Organism: Passer montanus; assembly: GCF_014805655.1. NCBI lineage: Eukaryota > Metazoa > Chordata > Aves > Passeriformes > Passeridae > Passer > Passer montanus. The sequence goes on along the minus strand of NW_024368596.1, from coordinate 335,984 downwards.
TCAGGACTGAAAGCCTGTGCTTGGCTTCCCAGTGCAAACCAGCATGACAGGACCTGGAGCTGGGAAGGGGAATGGGATGTCTCTGGCTGTGTTGGGAGCACTGCCTTCATGCCTGAATGTTGTGTACATGGCACTGCACCATGTCAGTTGCCCACTGATGTAGGTCAGGAAGAGTTGAACTTGCAAACAGAGATAGACCAAAGCCTGGCTCCAGTTCTCAGAGGTGAGTTCCAAACTGTTCTGTTCACTTGGTGAAGATGTCCTGGGCTTTATGCTCTGTAACAAGCTACCTGTGAGCCAAGTGCTGCTGTGACACACAAAAGGAGTGTTTGTGACTCTTTGCTTCAGAAGATCAGCTGTGAACTCTTTTGGCTTCTTCTACCTCTAGCTTTTCCAAATTTTTCTTACCTCCTGTGTTTCCCAGGCTGGAAAACTACAAATTAAACCCATCCACATCTCCAAGGCTCAAGTTCTTCTGCTCCTTTTCTTTTCTTGCCCTTAGTGTCTTCCGCTCCCCTCTGCTCCACCTGCGCTGCAGGCACCTTAACAGCTTTGAGTAGCTGAGCCCCAGAGCAGGGATCCAGCACTCCCAGGTGGAGCCCCTAAACCGTGGTGTCTGTTTTGCCCTGACAGGCCATGACTCAGTCCCCAAACGCCTTGACTGAGGACATTTACACCAACGGCTCAGCCACCCTGGGCAGCCCCTCGCACGGCGGCGGCCGCGAGGTGCGCAAGATCCGCCTCGTGCAGTTCGAGAAGGTCACCGAGGAGCCCATGGTGAGACTGGCCAGGCCCCAAAGCTGGATGGCACCGGGGGGTGGAGGGCAGCTTGAGCTGTGCCAGCAGCCTGGCCTTGAGGGAAACAGGTCACTGGAGATCTCGGCCATGGGAAGAAGGTGCTGGACTCTGCCTTCTGCCCGGGGACAGCCCCACAAAGGGTGGTGATGCTTGTGCCAAGAGGAGCTGCAGCAGCCTGAGTTGGCCTAGCAGGGTGTTCCCCCCAGCCACTGCACAGCCCACTGTGGACATGGGCCTGGAGAGGAGTTTATGAGGCAGGAGAGCTCTCCCCTGCAGCAAGCAGTCATGGATTTTCCTGTCTTCCAGGGAATCACGCTGAAGCAAAATGACAAGCAGAGCTGCATGGTGGCCAGGATCTTCCATGGGGGCATGATTCACAGACAAGGTAACAAGGCCTTTGGAGAAGTGGTGCATGGGGTGCACGTCTGCAGGTGGTTTCTTCCCATGCAGCAGTAATGCAGGTCCTCAGCACTGCTGGCTTTCCCCTGTGATATGCACATCTGTGCCTGTTCCTCCCCTAGGGATGTGTCAGGAGCTGGGGACTCATTGGTCTCTGTGGTTGTCATGTTAAAACACTGGAGGCTTTAGGGATAAATAAAGGGTTGGGGGAAGGGCTCTCCTAAAAAGGAGCTGGAGATCATCTGTCTCTGTCTCGTGATAGGGTCACTGTAAGAAGAGATGGATCATACCCCAGGGACCATGGGGGAAGCTCTTCCCATTCCTAAAGTGCACAGGTGGGACAGGCATCCTGTAGGTTGGCTCTGCAGATCAAAAGAAGGTGCCAAAAGAAATAAATAGGTGCTATTTTCTGGTTTTGGGTCTTGCCAAGGAGGCGTGGATACGAGATGTTCTCTGCTTAGAAGAGGCTGCTTTTCCAGCCTTGGATCCAAGTGGGAAGTCTGTGCTTACCACTGCCAAAATAAGACAGGAGCCATTCCAATAACATTATTGGAGCCTGATTTTTAGTAGTATATCTGAGGCTGTAATCTGCCTGGGTATATAAATGAAAACACAAAGTCAGGAATGCTTGTGTTAAGGGCCCTGTAAGGAGGTTGTGATTGGCTTCAGGTGAGGTACTTGAGGTTGTGTTTGAAATGCTGATGCAGGTGCTTTGACCAGTCCAGAGCACTTTGCACACTGTGGAAAGCAGCCTGATGACCTTCGGGCTGGCTGGGTGTGTGTTTTGGGTGGAGGGGGAAGAATTCATTCCCCTTGTGCTTTCCTGCCATGTGCTGAGATGGCATGTGTGGTTCCAGAAGCACTGCTAGGCAAACACTGCAGTGTCCTGGCCCTGGAGGCTGATGGAGCTGTGTGAATTGGGTTTGGTGAGCAGCTCTTGTCCCTTTTCTGCATTTTCATGTTTCTCACATTGCTGGCAGGCTCCCTTCACGTGGGTGATGAAATCATAGAAATCAATGGGCAGAGTGCAAGCAACCACTCAGTTGACCAGCTGCAGAAGATGCTGGTAGGTATCTGTGTGTGTCAGGGCTGTTCTCTGGGAAGGACCCCTTTGGCCTGCATGCTGTGAGCATCCACCCCCTCCCACACACCAGAGCCAGCACACAGCTGCCTACATACAGCAGTGTGCTGTGGCAGGAGCACCCTGCATGCAGCCCCCTGTGCTTGCTGCCTGTTTCTGGCCTCCTGGAGCAGCAGTGAAGGCTGTTCAGTGGGTCCCTGACATGTGCTGATCCTGTGTGGGGCTTGGAAACCACCTCTGTTTGCCAAGGCTGCTGTGCAGCTCCAGCCCAGGGCGGGCTGCTCTTGCAGACATGAGCCACATATGCATGTCATGTTGGTGCCATTTGCCTGCTGCTGAGGTCATGGTGATCCTGTCAGCCCTTGCCAAAGGCAGCTTTGGACAGGGCCTCAGAGCTGCCTTGGGTTCATACATTGATGATCCTGATCTCTGCCCAGCATATGACAGCAGCACCTGTTGGAGGGAGGTGGTGCTGCTGAGAGCCCCCACCAGCAGCCTAAACAGGAGGTTTGGCCTTGCCAAAGTGCCACAGGATGTCCCTGCTCCAGACTGCAGGACCAAGAAGGAGCTTGTCTTTGTTTTTGCCTCCTGAGAAGAGTGGTTGGCCCAGGAGGCCTCTCCAAACCTCCACGCATGGGACCATGTGGGTGTTGTGGTGTATGTGAGACAGGATGTCCCTGCTCCAGACTGCAGGACCAAGGAAGAGCTTGTCTTTGTTTTTGCTTCCTGAGAAGAGTGGTTGGCCCAGGAGGCTGCTCCAAGCCTCCACGCATGGCTGACCCATGGGACCATGTGGGTGTTGTGATGTATGTGAGGCAACAGTGCACTGGCCTGTGGCAGGCAAGACAGTGCTGTGCTCTGATGTCACCACGAGGGCCAGAGCAAGGGGCCAACATGGAGGGGACCTGGAAGAGTCAGCCTCTCCTCTCAGGCTCCTCACTGGAGCAGCCAGACCAGAGATGATGCAGGTCTCCATGTTCATTCTGGTGGTGCTTAGAAGTACCCAGAGCCTTGTAGGGGTGCTGGTGTCCCCCATGGGAATGGGACAAGTATGGCAAAGCCAAGCACAGCTATTTCTGACCAGGCTGTGGTGTCCCCAGCACCACAGCCTGGTGGGGTGCCCAGGAGCCCTGCCTTTGCAGATCCTGGCACTCAGCACCTCCCTGCACAGCTTGCTGCTGTTGAGCTGCCTCCAGGCACCACCTCCTCCAACTCTTCTTTCTCCCCTTTGTTCACTAGAAAGAAACCAAGGGGATGGTCTCATTAAAAGTCATTCCCAACCAGCAAAGCCGCCTCCCTGCTCTCCAGGTAAGTGCAGCCTCTGGAGCCACGGGCAGTGCTGGGGCCTGGCTGTGGGGCAGGGTGGGACCAGAGCAAATCGTGCAGGACCAGGGCAAGGGGGTGCCTGCCTTGTCTGAGCTGCTGGAACCTGTGCTGTGCTTACATCCCTGCAAACAACCACATGTTGGGCCTGTGTGGGTGTGTTCACCCAAAGCTGTGTAGGAGCACGGGGCTGGGGTGGCTGAGCCACCAGTGGTGTCTGGGGATAGGAAAGCAGTGGCAGGTACACACCAGGGAGCACTTGAGGGTCTCTTTCAGAGCCACAACTGTGTGTGACAGGGGCAGCCCCTGGCCCTTGGTCCCTGCTGTCACCAAGGCGGGTGCAGCAGCCCCAGTAGGGGTGACGTCGGTCCGGATGCCGCCGTGCACAGCGTGGGAGGAAGGAAGCAGTGGGGGGAAGGAAGGCAGTTCCTTGCACCCGCTGTCACTGCCAGGCTGGGGGGCCATGCTGTGTCTCCAGGGGATGACACCTGCGTGGCTTTGCCATTGAAGCCCTGCTGGGGCTGAAATAGAGCAGTGGGGAGGGCTGTGTTCTCTGCCAAGCCTTCAGGGCGTGGTAGCTGGGTTGCTGTCTTGTCCTTGTGCAGGAGCCAACCCCAGTGCAGCCCCCTATCATGGACAGGCAGGGGAGGGAGAGGAGTTCAGAGGCAGAGGGTGGGGGCTGGATGGTGCTGGGATGGGCTGAGGGAGAACATGTCATTCTTTACCCAGAGAAGCTGAAGTTCTGAACGTGGTGGCAGGTGTTGGTGGCTCTTTCTTCCTCAGTTTATGTGCCCCCAGTCCTGCTCAACCAGCTTTGCATGAGTGTTTATTAAACACTGGCCCTGTCTGTCCTTCCCTGCTGTCAGTCTGCCCTCCCTGTCCTGACCCAGCCAGCTCCAGTTGGCCAACTCCATGCCAGGGGAAAATCTACCCCAGAGGAGAAGAATGCAGTTGCTGGTTCACCTCAGGTTGGGAAAGACACAGGGACAAACTCCTTCCCAGCAACAGCTGTGCCCTGCTGTGCCCAGGGCAGTGGTGCTGTCTGCTCCCCAGAGCCACAGCTGCTTGTGTCTGTGTTTGTTGCAGTACCACCACCAAGAGTGGAGTGTTTGCACTCCTGGATCCCCGTGATCACCTTTGTTTCAGTGCCTGGCAGGCAGGATGGTGGAGATCCTGGCACCATGATTTTCCCCTGCCCGGGCTCACAAGGTCGAGTGTCTCTTGGAGCAGGTCTGCTTGGGAGTGTCTTACTGAGAGGAAGCACAGGGCATTCCAGGCTCTTCAGGACCCCTCCAGCATGTTCCCTGCAGCCCTTTGACTTTAAAAGACCAAGACTTCTCGTGCTGGAGCCTGCTCAGCAGCTGAGTGTCTGGCCCCAGAGAGGGGCTGGCAGGAAGCAGGCAGAGCCCTGTGCAGCTGTGGGTGATGTGTGGAGCTGTCTGATGCCAGCTCCTAACTGGTGTAGGGGGGGGTCTTTCCAAAATGTCCTGGCTTGGGGCACCAGTGCTGCAGGAGCAGAGAGCTTTGGGCAGTGCCTGCTGTGTGTCCCTTGTGTTTGTGCTTCCTGGTGCCAGAGAGGGCTCTCAAAGCAAGCAGCAGTCCTCATCCTGAAAGGAGATTCCACTCTTATTGTTTTTCCTAATTTCATTTTCTTGTGAGTGCCCTCATGTCACAGCTTGATCCATATGGTCTTTTCTGGCACTGGAAGGGAACCATGTTTGTGTCCTTATGGCTCTGTGCCTGCAGCAGCACAGCTGAGGGAAATGGTTTTAATGTGGAACAAGGACAGCATGATCTACCCTGCCGAGGGATGATGAATTTCCAGGCCCTGCCTATCACATCTGAGAACAGGACAGGCATCACCCCAAGTGAAACTCTTTTCCCCCTTGCTACATGCTGTGTTTCTGGGGTAACTAACTTGCTAGGGTCCTGCTCAGCATTCCCTGAACTCTGCTTTTCACTCCTAATGCTCTACACTCTGCCTGGCATTGCCTGCACTCGGTGCCTGACAGGGTCCTGCTGGGAGTGGGTGCTGTAGACTCCCTCCCAAGGAGCTGAGCAAGCAGAAGGGACAGGGAAAACAAACTTTCTCACTCCTCCTTGGTCCCCAGGGCTTCCCCAGCCTCAGGAGGGTGCACAGTGGCCTGGGAAGCAATAGCAGCAGCTCGTTTCCAGTTGCAGCTGTGATGAATTTTGGAAGATGCAAAAGGGACTAGGACAGGGCAAGGCAGGGATGGATACAGCACTGCAGCCTTGGCTCCCCAAAGGCCTTGTGCCATGCAGGGATTGCCCAGTTGTGGGGAAAGGCAGCACAGAGCAGCTGAGTTGAGCCATGGCCTTCCCTAGGGCCCCTGTTGCAGCATCACCTCTGTGCTCACCCCACTGCAGAGCCCAGCTGTGCACCGTGTTGGTGGGACCCCTCTGTGGCTGGCCCAGCTCAGCAGCACTGTGCAGCACCCAGGGCACTGCAGGGAGGCTCCAGGGCAGGGTTTGAACACCACCTGTGGGTGTGCCTAGAGGCAGCAGCCCTGTCAGCAGCTCCCAGAAAGGCCAAGATGCCCTCATCCACTCACCACCACATCTCACTACAGTTCCATGCCCAAGACTTTCCCCTAAGCCTTGTGCATCTCCTTTCTCCCCTCACAGCCTTGTGGGGCCTGGAAAGGAGCAGAGGCTTTGTGCCTGGAGCCATCTCTGCAGTCACTGCCTGGGAATGCAGTGTGGGGGCCAAGCTCAGCCACCCTGCATGGCCAGGCTGACTCTGGTCTCCTCTCTCTTGCAGATGTTCATGAGGGCACAGTTTGACTACGACCCCAAAAAAGACAACCTGATCCCCTGCAAGGAAGCGGGACTGAAGTTTCAGATCGGTGATGTGATTCAGATCATAAACAAGGATGACAGCAACTGGTGGCAGGGCCGGGTGGAGGGCTCCTGCACTGAGTCAGCAGGACTCATCCCTTCTCCAGAGCTGCAGGAGTGGTAGGTCCTTGAAGGGCTGGATCTGGGAGTGGAGGTGGGAGCAGTGACCGTGTGCTATCAGGAGTTTGTGTTGGGTAACACCAGTGTCATTGCTGGGACAAGGAGGAAAATGTCCCCTTCGTGTGCTGCAGGGTGAGCCTTTGCCTGTCCCAGCAGCCAACCTGTTTCTCTTGCATGTCTGAGGGACAGTCCTGCTGCTGTCCCAGGGCTTGGGGTGACAGCTGGGCTGTGGGGGTGTCCTCCTCTCTTGGCAGGCGTGTGGCGAGCGTCACCCAGCCCAGCCAGAGCGAATCCCCCAGCTGCAGCCCCTTCGGCAAGAAGAAGAAGTGCAAAGATAAATACCTGGCCAAGCACAGCTCAAGTAAGTGTGAGCAGGGCAGTGGGCTCAGTCCCCAGCCCGGGCCATCCCCCTGCCTCTGGGCAGGGCTGGCTCTGTCCTCCACAGGAGTCAACCAAACAGCCCAGCTGTGGCAGCAGTGGAAGCTCAGGATGCCCCACAGCTGTCAGCTTTTCTTTTATTATCTTCAAATCTTTTGATTGTCTTCATGTTCCTCCTGTGTCCCCATGGAGAGCACGAGGCCAGGGCTGGCTCAGCTGAGCCCCTGTGCTCTCCCCTGGTGACAATCCCTTGCACTCCTGGCCCTGTGAGCTCTGGCTCCCCAGCCTCAACCCCCCCAAGCTGCTGAACACAGGGGAGGCAGTGGCAGTGCTGCTGCTCAGCAGTCAGGGGCAGCCTGAACTGCTCCCACAGCTGCCAAGCCTGTCCCTGGTGGGGCAGGGAGCTGCCCTTCAGCCACCCATGCAGCACCCCGTGCTAAACTGAGGCAGGAGCTGGCAAAGGTGGGTGCCTGGGGACTGCTGGCTCCTGGCCCGGCCTGCAGCTCCAACCAGCAACAAACAAGGCTGTAAATCACCCAGATATATAAAGCTCCCCCAGCAACAAGCTCCCTGCAGCATCTCGCTGCCTGGACCCGAGCTCCCAGGTCCTGCTGTCCTGAGCAGAATTACTGAGCAAAAGTAATGGCTTCCCTGGCTTCTCTGGCAGCTCTCCAGCAGCCACTCTGCCCCTCACATGCTGCTTCTCTTTTCTCCAAGCAGCCAAAGGTGGATGAGCTCCCAGCCCAGTCCTGACCACTGCTGTCCCTTTGACCTGGCTTTGCTCTGACACACATACATGGGTCATGCTGGTGTGGCCAAGCCAGTTCTGACCCCTCCATGTCTCTTTTCTCCTCCACCCCAGTTTTTGACCAGCTGGATGTTGTTTCCTATGAGGAGGTGGTGAGGCTGCCTGCCTTCAAGAGGAAGACTCTGGTGCTCATTGGTAGGTTCTATCCCAGGCATCCTCTGCAGCACAGGGGCTGTTTGTGGGAACCAGAGGGAACCAGGACTGCCCAGGGGCTGGGGCAGCATGGCCCTTCAAGGCCTAGTAAGGTCTGGGGAGCATTTCTTCAGCCTGCAGCAGTCACCCCATACATAGGCTGACCCCCTCCATGCAGCATGCATGGTCTGGCATCTGCAGCAATGCTGGGGAAGGGTTAATTCAGGCATTTGCAACTCCTGAGTATCTTCATGGAAAATCTCTATTAAAAGCAGCTCTGCAGTTGCATCAAAGCAAGCACTCCCACTCTGTGGGGACTGAGCACTTGGTGGTGGATTCCATGGGCATGGAATTCCATGGGCACTGCTGGACAGCCACCCAGTCCAGCCAGGCTGGTTGCTCTGCAGGCAGCACTCCTGTCTCCAGCTGGGGCTGGAGATGAGCATCCCCCAGGGCACAAAGAGCCTCTTCCAGGGCTGGAAGACACCACAGACCAGCCCAGAAAGCACATCTTGGGCAGGACCCAGGCCAAGCTCTGCACTTTTTGTCAGACCCAGAGCTGTGGAGGGGCCCCAGCATCTCCCACCAGGCTGCTCTGAGCCAGCTCCAGTGTCCATCTCTCTCTCTCCAGGAGCCAGTGGTGTGGGCCGTAGCCACATCAAGAATGCTCTGCTCAGCAACAACCCAGAGAAGTTCATGTACCCACCTCCATGTAAGTACCAGCACAGGATGCATTTCCTCTCACCTCTTTGATCCAGGACAGCAGTGGGAGGTGGGGAGATCTGTTCCCCTCTCCTGGGGCCAGCACTCACCCTCTCTCTCCCTCCCCAGACACCACACGCCCCCAGAAGAAGAATGAGGTGGATGGGAAGGACTATTACTTTGTCTCCACTGAGGAGATGACCCGGGACATCTCAGCCAATGAGTTCTTGGAGTTTGGAAGCTACCAGGGAAACATGTTTGGCACCAAGTTTGAAACAGTGCACAAGATCCACCAGCAGGACAAAGTCGCTATTTTGGACATCGAGCCCCAGGTAGGGAGCAGGGGAAGGGGTGGGTGGGCAGGGGCTGCCACAGATTGCATTACCTGGCTGCTGGCTGTGACTGTCAGTGACTGTCCCTGCCTTCTCTTCCCAAAGGAAAAAGCTAGCAAGCCCTGGGGTGGCATTTCATTCCCAGGGCATGGGTACAGTGAGGGTGTCCCTGTCCCAGCACACAGCTGGCTGTGACACCAAGGCCACGGCCAGGCTGCTGTGGGACTGGGTTGCAGGGACCCTGTTCCAGGAGTCCACCCAGTGAGCTCATGTCCCCACAGAGGGTGTCTCCTTTAGCCCCAGTGGCAGCCTGGGGAGGGCCACACTCTGTAACTGCACCCCTCTCTCCACAGACCCTCAAGATCGTCCGCACGGCCGAGCTCTCCCCGTTCATAGTGTTCATTGCCCCGACAGACAGGGCAGAGGAGGTGAGTGCCAGCCTGTCCCCTCCTGTCCCCTCTGGGTGGGCTCCTTGGGCCATGGCAGCACCTGTGCAGCACCCCAGGGCTCCCCATCACCATGTTCCTGTCTGCTTGGCTTTTGGTGGTCCAGAACTCAGCCCAGACCTGAGCTGCCAATTCCTGCACCCCCATCCCATAGCACAATCCCAGAGGGGAGCACAGCCCAGCAGTGGGGCAGGAGCATTTACCCTGCATCAGCTATGCAAATAGACACACAAACAAGAGCTCCTTTCATTCTTTGCCTCATTAGGATGCTGATCCCTTTAACGTGAGGATGAAAGCAGCACTGATAGCGCAGTTAACTCATTCAGTGCCAAGCCACAGGCTGGCACTTCCCAGGATGCAGGGATGCTGCTTTCCCAGCCCTACACCCCAGCCTGACAGGGAGATGGGAAGAGAGGCCAACAGGAAAACCCAAAGCTGTGCTCCTCCTGGCCACAAGGCCACCTCTTCCAACCTATCATGTTAGTAAAGCTTAGGCTACAGATAGTTTGTGGAAAGGATATTTATGCAACCTTCAGAGCAATGTTGTGCAGGTATTTAGAGGCACATTAACTGCCTGATGCAGCAGGCTGGGGAGGGGAAAAGGGGACAGATCTCAGAACAGAAAGGGCCACTCTGTCACCCATCCAGAGAGGAATGACATCCTGCTGCAGTGGGCAGGGCCAGCCCTGCTGCCAGGCACTAAATATAACCCTGCAGCTCGGCTCACGGAGGAGAGGGATGCGGCAGAGTTAATGTGACCCCGCAGAGCTCCCATGAGCAAAAGCTGCTGCTTGCCCTCCCTCCCCTCTCCACCCCCGACAGCTGCTGGCTCCATCCACAATATGGGAAAAATTAATTTTGTAAGAATAGATGAGTATTTTCAGTAACTCTTCAAGATGAAGGTAGCTAAACAGTTTTTTTTTTTTTTGCCCCTAGGGTAATAATTACATTTAAAGGTTGTCAGTGAATGATTTAAAGACAAGTTTTTGTGCCCCGAGGGAGGGTGTGGTATTACAAATATTACTCTGTGCCATCTGTAATGTTTTTAGTGCTGACCACTAAAGGAATCAGTATTGTGATATAAACCCAGGTGGTCTAACAAAAAAGAAGGGAAGGACATAAAGACTGGTCTGATTTGGGTCTATTAATATATTTTTAGGTCTATTTAATTTATTAATAACAGATATAATTATATAATAGATATGACAATTAATATAATCTAATAATACCCGTTTAGGTCTATTTAAATCTGCACAGAGCAGAGCTCAGCAAGCACTGCGCCCCAAGCTGTCCCTCCTCCCCAGGCACACAAGGTGCTTTGTCTTTTGAGCTCCATTAGGGAAATATGTGGAAATAGTCTGGACCTCCATGCCAGGGGCAGAGCTGCCCAGGGATGCTCCCCTGGGCTGCCCCTACAAGCTGGGCAGAGGGAAGAGGCAGCTTTGCTTTTACTACTGAAGTGCAGCACTAAAACCCCAGCCAAAAGCAGTGGAGAGGCTGGTGAAGCTCTGCCAGCTGGTGCTGTTCTGGTCAAAAGCCAGTGGGAAGGGAGGGATCCCATAGTGCAGGGATCCCACCTCCAACCCAGCCTGGAGCTGGTGATGAATGCCCACCAGAGCACTGAGCAGCCTGCTGCTTGTGAACCTTCTCCCTGGAGCTGCCAGAGAGCATTTGAGAGGTAAACAGAGAGCCAGCAGGCCTGGCCTTGCTCTAGCAGGTAACCTGATGCTCCCAGCACCACACCAAGTCCAGCACAAGCCCCAGGCACGAGCACAGAGATCACACAACAGCTCCTGGGAGCTCTCAGGGTTCTCTGTGCTGACACTTCCCGAGCACTGTGGCTGTTTTGGCGTTGTGTGTTTGCTGGTGGGGGTGTGCAGGAGCCCCTGAGCTGAGCACTGCTGTCCCTGCAGTCGGAGGCTCTGCAGCAGCTGCGCAAGGACTCGGAGAGCATCCGGAGCCGCTACGCGCACTACTTCGACCTGTCCCTGGTCAACAACGGCGTGGAGGAGAGCCTGCAGCTGCTGCAGGAGGCCTTTGAGCAGGCCTGCAGCTCTCCACAGTGGGTGCCTGTCTCCTGGGTCTACTGAGGGCACCCGAGCCCAGCCGCTTCCCACCAACCATCCTGCAGCCACTGGGAAACACCTCCTGAGCTCCCCCTGCCCCCCAGCCCGGCACAGCTCCCCTGCTGCTCCACCGACATGGGCTCGGTTCACACACTCACAGGGTGCCCACAGCCCCTCTCCTGGGGCAACAAACACGGGACAGAGGCTGCCTGGGGGCGAGCCACCTCTTGTGGCACTGCAGGGCAGGGCAGTGGCTACAGCAGAGCCCAGGTTAGCTCAGAGCACAGCTCCCTGCCCTCCCGGGCAAGGGAAAGCACAGTCCTGCTGTAGCACCCAGCTGATCTTCCCTGCAGCAGTCCCAAGGGGAGTGGCAGAACAGGGGGCTCTTCCAGGCAGATGGCTCCTGACATGGCAGGAATGCACACAACTCAAAACCATCCCTGGAGGCCACGAGGCTTCAAGGAAGTCCAGGTCTTAGGAGGCTTCTCCCAGACCAGAGCTCCTCCATCCAAGGGTTTCCTCTCACAAACAGCAAAGATGATGAATGTGGCATGAGCACCCCCAGGCAGGCCTCACCCCATGTTCCCAGGCTGGAGTTTTCTCATTCACCCTGTGCAGCCATAGGTGTAAAAACTCACTGTATTGGAATTCTCACCGTGCAGCTTGGATTGTTACTGCCTGTTGGCCAGAGAAACTGGGCAGCAGCTGAGCCAGTCCCACAGACCAAACCCCAGAGGGACTCAATGGGTAAATTACATCCAGCCACAACTATCTGTTGCATGCAGTAGAAAAGTGTCTACAAAGATCATCCAGGCATGTTTTCCAGTCTAGGGTGTCTCTCACTGTATGCAAATACAAAAGCCATGCTCACCCTGGTGTTTGTACTGACTCGGGCCCCACACCACCATGTCTGGGAGTTATCACCACATCCACCATGTAGGTGAAAAATCTCATTTGTGTGTTCAGTCAGCTATAGGGGCAAGGGGAAGGTGGTTAACAAGTCTTGTGCAATTTTTTTTAAAGGATGCCAAAAATAAAAATCTATGTGCAATAGGGACCTTTGTTCTGATCCACTGCAGGGAAACAATGAGCAGCAATAAATGTGTGCTGAAACATTGCCATGGCTGGTGTTTTACCTCTCAGGCTGGGCACTGACAAAGGCTCATCAACATGACAATTTCTCTGCCCCAGAAGCTTCTTCAGGAGAGGAGCAGAGGTTGGGTACATGGTACAATCTCCCCCATGAATGCCACTGACATTTTGGGAGGAGCCAAAGGAGCAAGAAAATCACCTGTTCAAAACACGAGGTTTTATTTATTTTTTGTAAAAAAGAGTAAATAAAAATGGACCATTTTTTTTTAATGTGCTCAAGTAACACCCACCAGCTGCTGTCCCCATTGCCTGCATCTCCAGCACTGGAGGGGAGGATAGACCATTAAGACTAAAGCAATGCACGAGGTTAAATTAAACCAACAGTTAACAGAATCTCTGCAGGGATGAAACTCAGAACAGCCTGGGGTCCTTCCTCATTAAAAGGAACTCAATTCTGGCTCAGTACTACCCCTGTGACAGAGGAGAGACCACCTGCCCCCAGCAATTCCAGATAGGTCAGCAACAGATTGATCTGAAACCGTTCAAGCCCACAGCCAGTGCCCCTTGGCAGAGCTGCCTCTGACCAAGCTTTTCCTCAGGACTCCAGTCCCAGCAGCATGAAGAACGTGTCAGTCACCTCCTGGTCACCTTCTGCCCTCCAGCCACATCCCCACCTCCAGCCTTCAGAGCACACTGGGCATCAGAGCCAGGCCAGGCAACCAAAAGCTGTGCAGGCCAACAAGGGGGCAGAGAAGAGCAGAGAGCCAGCAAAAGGGACACACTGCCCAGGTCACTGAGGCTACTGGGCCTGGGAATCTGCACACAATGCACAAGCACGTCCTCGTGCTATAAGCAAAAAGGAGGAATTAAATTCTCTAATCCTTTCATGATAAAGGTCAAAAAAGGAGTGAAAAACAATCTGAGTGGACTATTTGTTCTCATTTAACTGAAGATGAAGCCAAGCATGTGGCCAGGTTAAAACAAAACAGTCCTTCAGAAATAACTGATCTGACTGTCCCCATGGAAACCCATTCACATGGGCTGTGACAAAGCCACTCCTCCAGGAAGCAACACATTCTTTAACTGTCAGGTAACAGCCTCAGCCTTGGGAGAAAAGGAAGAAAGAGGCAGTACATGAGGAGGCAGAAAGATTATTCCACCCTCACTCAGTGGAAACAGAGATGAAGGAAGAGCCAGAAGCTACAATTTCCCTGAAGATACCACTTCTGTTGGCATCATGGTGCTCAGCTTTAGAGATCAATCCAGTGCAGGGACAGGCACCCTGCTCCTCTGGCAACCCTTAAAACAGGATGAAGAGGGGCACCTGAGCAGGGCAAACACCCACTCACTCATAAACAGCAGAAAAGAACTTGAGCTTGCTGGCTCCCCTGCCATGCAGCCAGTCCTCTTCTCAAGGCCTAAAACTCCTCCCTCCTTACACTGATGAGAGTGCCTGCTTTGGACACACCCAGCTGCTTAGTCCGAGCTCTCTTCTACCTCCTTCTGTTTCTTCTTCTTCTTCTTCTTGCTGCTGCCCTCACTGGTCTGTGGAGAGGTTGGGAAGGTCAGAAAGCCATCAAAAAGGAATCCCCCATTTCAGGAAGAACAGCAAAGCAGTGCAGGCTCCCCACAGCACACTCCAGCACCATCCTCCCCCAGGGACCCACCACATGGCACCAGAGCACACAGGTGACCTGGCAGGAACCCACCAAGTGTCCTGGGCCACCCACCCTATCTCCAACCACCAGCTCAGGTAAATGCACCTCTAAAACATCCCTCTGTGCTGTGGAAAGCCTGGCTCTCTGTGGACACACACTGCAGGCTGCTGCATTAATCCTGGAGGTGATTAGGGACAGACAGCAATCTCTGCCATGCTGGGACCTTACCCTGGCAGTACCCCATTACCTACCCTCTCCACTTGTTCTCCCCCACTCTCAGCTGCCTCTTGGGCCTTCTTCTCTTTCTTCCTCTTCTTCTTTTCCTTTTTGCTCAGCTCCTCTGGTGGTGGGGTGGCAGGGGATGGTGGGGTCACAGCTTCCTCGTTTTCACTCTCGGAGTCTCTCTTTCTCTGTTGGGGGAACACATTGTCAGACACACCAACAGAGCTCAGGTGAGGGGAAACTGACTGCCTGATTCAATACAACTCCATTTAACAACAGAATACACTGTCTAGGATTAGCTTCTGCCAGAACTGCCCCCTGTATTCCTCAGTGTTTCCTGTATCCCAAATATTAGTTTAAAACACTGCTGCACCTTTCCAAGGGCATGCAAAAGGCCTGACTTAGGGAATTTTAGGTGCAACTCTTGCATGGACATGTCTGCAGCTCTCTGTAGTCTCCAAAAAGGTTCTCTGGCACAACAAATCTCTGTTGTGGCTCCATACAATGTATTTTCTTGTGCTGTGTTGAAGAATATGCCCAGGGCCAGCAGCTTGGTGTCTGAGCTGCAAATCCTGCCCTGGGTGGTGGGAAATTGCTGGAGCCCCAGGAAAGGAACTGTAAATGGGCACTGACCTTGTGCCCAACAAGGCATGGAAGACCCTGGACTGAAAATCATCACTGGACCAAAATGCAGGTGCAAGGTATGTGCAGATAATAACAGGGAACATAAAGTAAGAGCCAGAGAGCACTGGCAATGCTCACCTTTGCAGCCCTGTCCACCTCTGAAACAGCTTGGTGATCAGCAGCTGCTTCTTTCCTGGAAGTATCCCTGAAAGAAAAGATCCCAGTGTTGCACAGGACAGTCACTGCCTCATGCTCTGGACTGGTACAAATGCCCTCACAAGGGCTCTGTAACCCACCCCAGGAGCTGGGGGAAGGTGGTGTAGGGGAGACCTGCAGCCTGCACCAGGGCCAGCTGGGCTGGGCAACAGCACAGCCTCCCCCATTTCATTTAGCAGACTGACTCCCTCTAAAACCACAGCAGGCTAAAAAGGGATAACTGTCTGCCCAGGGCCTTTCCTTCCAACACTGCCCAAGAGCAACACATTCCAGGAAATGCAACTGCATCCCCACAGCCAAGCCTAACAAGATCCATGCACAAATAGCAGCACCCAGCCCAGCCCTTGGTCCCCTCTGAACAGCCCTGTGGGAGCCACACACCCAATACCCACCTGTAATCCACATATTCCATCTTCCAGGACTCTGGTGTGCTCTCATTGGGCTTTCCATGCTTGTCCAGCAGACCCTTCTGGATCATCATCTTCTTCTGACTGGCCTGAAAGCAAAGTGCAACAAGTCAAACTGCAGCTCCAGGTAGGAAAAATCTTCCCTCAAGCTAAGAGGGAATCAGCTACAAGCCAACAACTACAGCATTATCTTTTTACCACTGTTCCAAGAACCTTGAAACAAATGAGACCAAACATCCCCTGCACAGAAGCCTAAATCTCAGAGGCATCTTTATCAGTCAATGATGGCTAATTTGATGGGCGAGTTACAGCAACAGTAACACACCTGCACATCATGGAGTCTGGATCTTTGACTGGGTTTTTCCAGCCTAATGACCTGCAGCATTTGAGCTGGACCACTTGTTTGTGAGGTTTTGCAAAGGACTCCAAAATGCTTGAACTGTCCTGTATTACCCCACCTTTGCCATGTGAGAGATGTGTCAGCAGCCCCAAAGCTTCACCTGGACCACAGGAATGGGATGAGGCACTGCAACTTGACACAGAGCTCTGGGTCCAACCTGCATCAGGCCAGCCTGGCTGCAGTTGAGCTACTACCACATGCCTGAGGTGGGAGAGGAACCCAGTGGGATGTTCCCACTGCTCCTCTCCTTCAGGCACAGTTTAGTGTGCATTTTCCAGAAGGAAAAGAAGCTCCTGCCCAGCCCCTCCAGAGCCATCAGCATGGGGTGATGGATGAAGGTCATCTTTGCACAGAGTGCTAATGCCATCCACTTCACATCATTTGGCTCTTCCCCAGAGGAGGGCTGGTGCTGCACAGATCTGGGGAGCCCATGCCTGAACACCAGAAGTGCCCCCCAGGCTTTTTTGGGAGGGAAAGCCTCACTGCCACCAGCACAGGGCTGCCACAGCCCTGGCACTGGGAACTGCACGATCACAGCTCCAGAAGAGCACAGCAGAATTACAGCAAGACACAGGCACTGCTGTGCCCAAGGCTCCCAGAGCCCCACATGCCAATGGCTGGGCTCCCACCAGTGCCCTGGGACTGACCCCAGGCCCACAGCAGCACTCACCTTGGGACCCAGCCCCCATTTCCGGGGGTACGTGTCTCTCTCCATGATCACTCTCTTGATCTTTGCCACAACACCATGGTCACACGTAGAAATGACTGCTGTGGTCATCAAGGCAATGGCTGCAGAAGCAGGCATGGAATTAGTAACTCTTGAAGAGCAGAACTGTGACAGCCTGTTCTGCCTCTGTCAGCACAAGGACGACCAACACCCCCCACCAGTGTCACCCCAAGGTGACACTGGCTGTCACACAGCTTCTCTGAAGACCCTGGTTACAACTGGGCACCCTTTCAAGTCAAGCTGGCCATGGCTGGAGTCCCTTTGCCCTGATCTACCAGGAGGTGAGGTGTGCCTGGTGGCAGCATGTGATCAGACACCAGTGACTCGTCCCAGTGAGGATGGAGCCCCAGAGAGGGGCTCCAACCCTGCCAGCACTGCTCCCCTCCTGCAGGCAGCCAGCCACACATCCCAGCAGCCCCAGCAGGACACTGGCACACTGCAGGGTGTCTGGAGGCTGCACGCACCCAGAGCCTAGAACAGGAGCTGGGGTGCTGCAGGAGGGCAGCTGCACTGCACTCAGAGAATGGATAAACTGTGTCATCACCTCACAGCACACCTGAGCATCACACAGCTGCTGAACCCCTCACACCTGGCCCAGAACTGATCAGCCACTGCTTAACATCCTGCCCAAAACCAGCTGCCTTGGGCCCACATTCCCTATCAGGAAGCACTAATTAAACCTTCTGCACAGAGGAACTAATTTGTGGTGCCTTTACTGCCACACAGTCTGTTATTTCTGCAGTTAGCTGGACACAAGGAGAAGGAGCATCTCATACCTAGGCAGATGGCTTCTCCTTTTGTGGTGATGACAACAATCTCCTGGTTAAGCTCAATGCCATCCTCATACCGCAGAACACCAGGCAGCATGATCTTGGCTCCATAGCAAATGGCATTAACCTGAAAATGTAGGGAGGACTTAGAAGTTATTTTGAGAATCAAAGTATGAAGTGTCTCTAATTTTTAGCTTCCCACTGCCATTATCATCCCAGCAATATCCTCCCTAAGTAACTACTCATTTTTGTCCACTATATAAAACTTGGGAGCTTTGGAAGGAGAAAGCAAAGCACCTATCACAGCAAACAACAGATCTTTCAAAACCATCAGCATCCTCCTCAAGTGAGGAGAGCAGATCCTCTGTCATTTAATTCATGGCTCCTGCATCTTAGTGTTGCTCTGGCAGCAGCCCACATGAGGATCTACACAAGTCACCATCAGGACAGCACCAGACATCACACGGCTGCTGACCCCTGTGTGTTCTACCAGCTGCACAAGTCAGGGGACACTGCAGTGTCTGTCTGTCCCCTGCCACTGCCTCAAGAACTCACTGCACTGTCTTTCATGACGAGCCTCTTGTGTGAAGTCAGCAGCTTCTCCAGGGGCAGGATGACCCTCCGCAGGTAGCTGTCATCCTTGTGGTTGTCATACTGCCACTGGGCGTCCAGCACGTCGTGCATGGTCACCATGTTGTCCTGCAAAGGCAAAACCCTTCTCAGCTCTCACTAGCCACCACTGAAAATGCCCAAGGGAATAGGTGAAGTCCAACAGCAAATAGGGAGTGAAACCAGATGCCCACCACAAGCATGAAAACTTAAAAAAGGACATACTTTCCATCAGCAGCTTGAGGTCAGCCTGGCTTGAGCTACCAGACTCACACCTTCCTAATCTCAGACAGCATTTGGATCTACAGTCTACCACATGAAACTCTTAAATATGACCTAACTTAAATTCCTGGGACTCCTAGACAAAGGTTAGTGAGTAGAAGTCTAAATTAACTAGCTCTTTAACCTGTGGCAGGGAATAAATTGTGAGGAAACTGTGAGCACCCAACACCTGGAATTCATAAATGACCCAGTGATTACAGAGCTAAGAGCACAGATGGGTGGGGAAGCACTTGCACTGATACTGCTGCTTTGCAAAGAAATAAGTTAGTTCTGGAGCTTGGACCAGCAGCAGGATCTGTCTATGACCAGAGTGAAAAGACTGTACAAGTGTCCAAGATCTCACAGGACTGCACCTCCCAGGCACACTCCAATGAAGCACATGCCCTGAGCTGTGCTGACTCCAAGCAGTCACCTCACACTCCTGAACTCAAGGGACACTGGGGTCTGTAGGCTGAGAAACACAGGTGGCATAAAACAAACTTTTAGCCACCACAGTGCACTTCCCAGTCACTCACTGTCCCAAAGTTTAATTACCAGAACAGGAGCAACATCCTGAACTGAACTCAACACTTTGGTTACAGACCATCCACCCACAGCAAGAGCTCTCACTGGGGGGGCTATTCACAAACCTCCTCCTAACACTAAAACAGAGTCCCAGGGAGCTGCTGCAGCAGTGACAATCCCAAAGGGGCTGGCATGAGAGGTGGCACCGTACCGTCTCTCCCAGGATGCCCGAGCGCACTCGGCGCAGCTCCTGCATCTGGCCCCCCACGCCCAGCAGCAGCCCCAGGTGCACACACAGCGTCCGGATGTACGTGCCTGCCTCACAGCTCACCCAGAAGATTCCTGGAAGGCACGACAGGATGAAGGGTTTTTAAGCAGAAAATAAACCAGATCCTTCAAGAGAAGCTGTATGCCCAGCCCTTCCCAGAGCCATCAGCATGGGGTGATAGATGAAGGTCATCTTTGCCCTGAGAGCTAATGCCATCTAATTGACATCATTTGGCTCTTCTGTGAAGGGTGCAGCAGCACAGAAAGAGATGGGATTTGCTTCCCAGCACACCAAAGCAATGCACGAAGCAGTTACTGCTGGACAATGGGAGGATTAAAGTCTTAAGACATCTACCAAAACCAGATGTCCATTTTACAGAAAAAAATTTCACTGAAAAAAATGTTCACAATTTTTTTTTTTTTTTCACAGAAAAAAAGCTCATTTCACAGAAAATTTTATCAGTTGTCAGTTTTGTAGGAAGAAGGCAGGAAAGGCCTGTTTTACCTAATCTTCTCTCAGGATCATACTCCACCAGCTTGCTCTCGTAGATGGTTCTGACTCTCAGCTGTCGTTTGACAGCAGCAATGAGGGGGGGCCGCTGGAACAGGGCACCTGTCAGGGTTTCTATGGCCTGAGGGAGGAAGGAGAAGCAGGAGTTAACACTTGTGCCCTAGTGTTGGAGCACCTTGGAGTCTGCAGCAACTGTGCCCACTTCCAAGAGTGAGAAACCACAAGGTTTATCCTG
Source organism: Passer montanus (assembly GCF_014805655.1). Lineage (NCBI taxonomy): Eukaryota > Metazoa > Chordata > Aves > Passeriformes > Passeridae > Passer > Passer montanus. Next base: position 316,016 of record NW_024368596.1, on the reverse strand, counting down.
ACTTGGTGATGCCGTATTTAATACAGCAAATCCAAGCCAGTGATGTGGTCAAGATGCCAGTGAACACAGCCAGGATGTTTCCATTAGATGGCAGCATGTGATCAGACACCAGTGACTGGTCCCAGTGAGGATGGAGCCCTCAGAGAGGGGCTCCAACCCTGCCAGCACTGCTCCCCTCCTGCAGGCAGCCAGCCACACATCCCAGCAGCCCCAGCAGGACAATGGCACACTGCAGGGTGTCTGGAGGCTGCACAGCACCCAGAGCCTAGAACAGGAGCTGGGTGCTGCAGGAGGGCAGCTGCACTGCACTCAGAGAATGGATAAACTGTGTCATCACCTCACACACAGCACACCTGAGCTCCCCTCCTGGCCTCTCATCTCCCAGCAGTGCCCAGCACTCTGCATGCCAGATGCCAGCGTGGCTAAGAGCACATGAGACTTACCCTGGCCAGCTGAGCCTCACTCTCAATGGCATTGTGCAGCCGAACAATTCCCACATACTCTTTGCCTGAAAGAATGACAAGAGCAGTCAGGAACGGCCACTGGCATTTGATGTTGACCTCCAGGTCCACCCTGCTTAACAGCCACCCTGAAATCCTACCACCTCTTCTAGGAAATGGGCATGGTTTGTTACAGAGTTGGTTTTTCTTCCAGGGAAATAAATCTAAGTGGCATTTATTTCTTCTCTGGTCTGGTAGAGGCTGAAGCCCGAAGTTCAACTGGTACATCAAACCATGTCAGAGGTGTTTTCACTGACTTGTAACAGCCCAAGCACCAGAGAAGCAATGAAAAAAACATGTGAGACAATATGGATGTGTCCTCAGTGGCTTGGAGTAACTCTTAATGTCAAGGCACTGAACACTAAAACTGGCCTTTTGAAATTTTAGAAACCTCCATTTTGTCTCCAAAAGCACTTCATGCAGCCCAGTCACTGGAAATGGCCCCGAGCACCAAACAAACCTGCACTCTGCTGAGATTTGACCAGCCGTGTGGCCCTCTCGATGCACACAATGAGGCACCCAGTCACCTTGGGGTCCAGGGTGCCACTGTGCCCCGTCTTCTCCACTCGCAGGATGCGCCGGATCCACGCCACCACCTCGTGAGAGGAGGGGTTGGAGGGTTTGTCGAGGTTAATAAAGCCAGACCTGGGGGGCAAAATGGCAGGGAATGGGAGCTGAGCATCAGGGCAGACATGGCAACAGTGCAGTGACTTTGAAATACTGTCCTGGCTGCAAAGAAATGTATTTCTATACAGCCAGATAAGCAATCAGCCTCCCAGCAGCTCTCAGTAAGCTCGCACTGAGCTGCTCCATGCACAACAGGTGATATAAAAAAATCCCCAAATCCTAAGAACTCCAAGCAGTTTCAAAGCCCAGCAGGCCAAGGGACTTTCCTGAAGACCCCAGAGAATTCCTTAGGTGGTTTGCATGTTCATCCACAGGCCTTCTACAACCCCAAAATAAAGAAAACTTTACAGGGAGACATCAGTGGGTCCTATTTAAATGTTTACGGATTCTGGCAAGGCACTGAGGGAAGAAGAAAGGTACAAGAGGAATCCAAACAGAAAATATTTTGAAGGTATTACCTGTGAAAGAAAAACAAACCACTCTGGCCTGTATTGCACTCACCTAACATAGTCAGAAATCTCTCTCTTCAGGGGATTAGCACCAGAAGGAAGAGGTGTGTAGTGTGCTGTCCTCACATTTAACTTGTCAAAGTTCTACAAAATCCAAGCAGAAGTTACAAGTCTTTTTAAGCTCCCTGGATTTCAGTGCTGCTGTGCTGCAGTACATCTCCCCAGATTCACCAGGTCTTATTTAAGTGATAGAGCCACTTCCAAAATGAAAATGACCCAACAATGAAACCACGATATTATTCTAAAAAAATAGAGAAAAATAAAAATCCTGGACTGAAGGAGATGAGAAGCAGCACAATATATGCACTGGCAATGCAGGATAAACCAAACATTCCCCAGAAACTCAGCAGAAGCAACTTGGAAGCCTACACACAGCACAGGCCACGATCAGAACCGAATTAAAAACTCAAGAAATACGGCGGGATCTTCCCGAGGCACAGAAAACTCAGAAAACTCAAACGACAGAGCTGGAGAGGCACTAAGGCGGTGTCTGCGGGCAGGGCAGAGCACCACGTGCGGGGCAGAGCACAAAGCGGGGGGCCGCGAGGCCGAGCACCCGCCCTACCTTCAGCAGCAAGGGCCACTGCGACGTGTCCAGCCGGGCCACGCGGGACTCGGGCTTGATGAGAAAGTCCTCGGTGTGCTGGATGTCCTGGGGGGGAGGAAGGTGAGCGGGATCAGCGCGGGAGCCGGCGGGCCGCCTCCCCACGTGGCGCGGAGCCTCCGCCGGGAGCAGCGGGGCGAGCCCGCCCTGCCCCACCCACGGCTGGGGGACCCCCGGCAGCCCGAGCACCGCCCCGACCCCGCGCTCACCGCCACATCGTCCTCGGCGAGCGCCCGCTTCTCCTTCTTGCGCCGCTTCTTCGCGCTGGAACCTGCGGGAGCCACACGGCGGCGGTGAGCGCCCCGCCCCGCCCGGCGCCGCCCGGTGTGCCGGGTGTGAGCGGCGCGCGGGTTCTTGGCTTTGCCTCTCGGCCTGGCTAGCTCAGCCATAAAGCAGCACCCAGCTCGGCTCCGAGCCTATCCCGACTGCCATTCTGCCCTGTCACGAGAGGCTTGTGGTAATTCTTAAAATTAGCAGCGTCTCTGTTTGCCTTTCAGAGGGGAAAACGGCAAATCCTTCGTTATTTAAAGTGTGGAAGGTGAAAAACACTTGAAAAACAAACACTGGAAAAGCGTTTGAAAAAGCTGTTGTCTCCAGACCCAAACATAAAACCGCTGTTTAACACAATTGCCTCTAAGCTCTGGCTTCTCCCCCAGGAGTACAAACGGGATTGCCTTCTTTGCAAAAGCCTCGGCCCCTGCAGGGTCTCTGGAAGTGCTGGCTGAGGGTTTGTTTCACTCAGCAGTAGCTGGGTACCCTGGAACTGCTCTTCATCCACCCAACACGCACCCCCGGGGCACCTCCAGCCTCCAGGACAAAGCCTGCCCTGCCTGAGGCTGTACATTGGCACTGCTGGGATTTAGCAAAGCCTGCACCCAACAGCTGAGGGCACCAAACACAGCAGGGCTTTTTCCCCTCTAAAAACCATCTGCCTTCACCTACAGGCCCCAAGAAGCAGAAAGCAAGAGACAGAAATGCCCAAGAGCAGAGGGATAACAGGTGAAAGGAATTAAATAGCCCACATTGCAATAACTCCTGCAGCCACCACCTCCACCATGAATTCCCATCCCAAATTCCCTAAGATGAAGTGGATTTGCCACCGTGCAGGCTCAGTTCTCGGGGTTAACAGCTGCTACAGGGACTGGAGTCAAACCACCACCACCCCCTTGCAGGTCAGTGACCAACTCCCTTCACCCACCACAAAACTGAGGGCCTCGTGTTGGCTGCAGTGACAGTTGTTTCCAGGAGGGGGGAAAATGAAAACCTTATTTTTTATACGGGGGTTTTGTTTGTTTGACTTTTTAGAAAAAGCAACTCTAACAGCATTTGATTCATAGATACCCAAATCCTCTGACACATGCAAATTGCAGCCAGTCTTTTAATGAACAGCTTCCTTCTGCCCTGAAATGGCCTTTCTGCTTCAGGGTTACACTTTTTCCAAGCACAACTTTCAGTACATACAGTGAGCAGTTTACTATGACACAAGGCGAACGTGTAGATGAACGCATTCTCTCACCAACCATCGCTTCAACTCGTATTAAAAATAAATAACGGAACAGAGTCTGTGCTGGCACGGGCTGCAGCGGCCAGCCCGAGCGGTCCCTGCGGGCGGCGGCGCTCAGAGCCCCTGTCCGGCGGGGCTCAGCATCTCCTGCAGCACCAGGTGCAGCAGGTGGTTCTGCTCGGCGCTCAGCAGCGGCCACAGCTCGGCCTGCAGCGCCTTCAGCGCCTCCGCGTCCTTCTCCTGGCAGGCCAGCACAGCCGACTGCAGCAGCAGGAACAGCTCGGCGGGCAGGTAGCTGGCGGCGGGCGGCAGCGCCCCGCCCGCCCCGGAGGCGCCGCCGGTGCCCGCGCCGCCGTCGGGCGCCTCCCAGCAGTACTGCTCCAGCGTGCGGGCGTGCTCGGGCAGCAGCTTGGCGGGCGGCGGCTGCAGCAGGAGCAGCAGCAGCACCCGCGACACCTCGCAGCGCGCCAGCACGTCCAGGAAGGCGCCGCCGGGCGCGGCCCCGGCCCC